>NW_008825109.1:15062099-15094711 GCF_000699105.1 Pygoscelis adeliae
TGTTGTGATTATGAAGCAGGTATTGCAAAGCACAGTTTAGGATTTAAAGCATGTTAGGACTCCAGTTCTGCTTCCAAAGTTGAATCAATGTTATATAGGAAGATTCCCTTTAGGGTTTTTTTGTTTGCACTGCAAACTGCACTAACAATTAGAGAGTCAGTTGGAAAGAAATGAAGGCAATGCAGATAACAATCATCTGATTCAACTCAGTTTTCTGGAAACATCCATGCTTCATCAGAAAGGTCAATGAAGATTTTAGCATGGTCATTCACAATGTAATAGAATGCATCGTCAGCAAATCTCAACCTCCTGGTAGCACAGTCTCTTGCTTCCTCTCTCCTGTGCACAAACCAATCTTCTTTTAAAGAAGAGCTCTCTAAAAACAGGCTCTAAAAACTTTGTCAGCTCATACGATATTCCATTCTTTGCCTGTGTTCAGAAGTGCAACTCTGTATACTTCTGAAATGTACATTTCTGAATATGTATTCATACATATTTCAGAGATTTAGACTTTAAAAAAAAAATTAGTCACGTGTACACTCATGCTGTGCATATACATACCTTTGTCACTTGAAGTATATGTTTATTTTTGTTCCTTGTCCCTCATGTTTGGAGCATGAGCCTATTAAAGTCATGTATCTGTCATCATTTCAGTTTTTCTCAACTACTTTTTTGAAAGACATAAATTATTTCTGTTATTTTTAATAACTGGCAGTGGGACCTGTCACTAAAATAAATGACCTCTTCAGAGTTATTAGCAGCCAGTTTTCTGGAAGTGGACTTTTGAAGCTGAAGTGAAGAGATTAACTCCTTTGCAACTCTTTGCCTGGGGAGTTCAGCACTGAGACAGGCTTTTGTACCTTTCCCTCAAGGTTTTATGATGATAGGCACTGTGAGAGGTTTCAAACACAAGCACACATATCAAAACAGTAGGAGACAGGAACACCCGTATTAAAAACAGACAGACCAACAGGGAAAAAAACAGGTGTCTCAGCAATCTATCCACATCACAGGAACACAAAAAGTTTGATGAGCTGGCTTCCTCCATCTGTTCTCTTCCACTGACACTAAAAAAGATTTTCTGAGATAGATTTCTAAACTGGATTTCCTCAGTGCTCTACCTCATGGCCTGAGTGCTGGATTGCTTTCATCACTTTATCTCTTCCCTGTGAGACAGGACCTGAGTAAAAATTTTATGAAAAACACTTATCCAACAAAATGGAATTTATGGAATTTTCTTTTCTCTTAATAGGGTCTGTTGTTCCTGTAAATCTGCCTCACCATGAGAGACAACATTTTCTACCTTTCTAGTTCACTTAATGGAGCAAAATAAGTCTAATTTATCCCTTGGTTCAGTTAAAGAGCCACCATTTACCTTGGTGGGATATCTTAATTTTTGTAATAAAAGATTGCCTTCAAATTCTTGAAGGGTCAATCACAGAGCTTCTACCTGTGAAAGAGCCACAATCCTGCAGAACACAGAATCTGAACCCGATATCCCTGGCATTCTGACCTCTACTGATTTACTTACAGTTATAGTCTAGTTACGGTTACTCATGTCAGTGAAAATGTACTTTTTGATGACAGTTACTTCTATCAGAAGGTTGAAAAAAAGTCAAACTTGCTGGGTAATTTCCTATATACCATGTTTTTTCTGGATAAAGTATCCTGTAGAAGCTATTTGCAGCTCTCTTAAGGTGATTTGAGAATTCTAGCTGAGCCAGGAAATTAATTTAGCTGTCTCCTTTTTCTAAACTTGATGCATACACAGTTTATCCTTCCTACTCTCAGTGTCATTTAGGGTTGGGTTTGGAGGTGTTTCTCTCATGCCTTCTTGAAATGTTTAAAAATACTTCCAAGGCTGTTCCTTTGAAGGCAAAGAAGTTGCTGTAATCTCTATGCTGAGACTCTAATTTGGATAATGCTTGTTGTGAGACCTCCAAATTCATGGTGGAAGTGAGTGCTCTTCTCTAGAGTTCAAACTAAATGGGAGGTACCACTGAGAAATGCATGTGACAACTGCCAAGGTGCCACCAGGTGTTCCACAACCAACTTATCAAATCCCTTGCCATCCTCAATCAATTCAGGAATGAAACTGGAGCATATTCCTTCTCTTTTCATTTTCTTTCAATCAAAGATTCTGAGATGCACCTCCAGTCTTAATGTATATCTGGTCTATCACTGTAATGCTAAAGAGATGTTTTTTCTGCTAGTAACTTGAATTCTTTGAGATGTGTAATCATTGCATATGCATCACTTTCAATTTGCACTCCATCTGTCTCAAAGCCTTTCCAAGACCATCTACCTCTAGAATTCTGCTGAGGAGAGGGACAGAGGGGTTTTTTTTGTTCATTCTGTCATATTTTCATGAGCTGACTGTAAGTAGCTAAAAGAACAACTCTGGTGTTTAGTGATGCACACAGCAAATGCACATGTAAACTTGACATCTCATAAGGTTAATAAATGTACACAGGTTACTCATTAGTATGGAAACTTTTTATCTTCTCTCCTTATATCCTTTGGCAGGGAAGGCCCAGCAGAAGCCATTTGACTATTTCTCCTTCACTGTTTTTGTATTTCTGGTCTATATTACCTATGGGTAACGAAGCTCCAGAAATACAAGAGGGTTTATGAGATATCACTGAAGGTATCAGTGAGAAGTCAAAGGATAAGGGGTTGCCAGTTTGAAGGAGGGAGAGATAAAAAAAACCAAAAACTTTCAGATGAGAAATTGTCTGATGTTTCATATGAAGCTTTCTGTCAAGAAATGTATGCTTTTTTTATTTAGCATTCCTCTAAAAAGTAGACACTATAAAGACTGTCTTGAGCCTCTCTTGGCAACATACTACATTTCCAGTGTTACTAAAGCATTCAGCAATGAATGATAGTAGTATGGACACAGAAGTTTATTTTTCAGATTTGAAATTATTTGCTATATAGTGCTTGCTTTTATGCAAAAACTGGCACATTGGGTTTATTTAGTATTATATTTCTTTGATTTTTTTTTTCAGAGGAAAAAAAATACTTAGAGCAGATTACGTTGCATGTACTGCTACAGAAGTCCAAAATGATAATCAGTTTTCAGAATCTGATTAGGCTTTTTTAATTTTCTATTAGTGCTGGCTTGCAAATCTAAACAGCATTAGCAGTTTCAGTTCTTTGAATCTCCAGTCTCCAATCCTAATTCAGTCTGGATAAATACAGATTAAATATCTTGTTTTATGTTGAAAAAAATGAATTGGCTTAATGTGATGAGTCTTCTGGCTTATGCTACTTTTTTGCAAAGTACTGGTGCACTGGTAAAATGTCATAATCAGTGAAGTACATGTACACACTGTATTTTCTCCAAGCGTGTAGTTTATGGGGAAAAGGCGGCTTTTATCTCTTTATATCATAAATATACAATGGAAATAGAATAGAAAATTAATAATTCTTCAATTCATTCACAGCTTTTTTATACAAATAACTGAGGTTGGTCAAACATCTGTTTTTCAGTGGATTCACAGTTAAGATAGTATTGCTACTTAGTCCTTATTTAGGTTTTACTAGTTGATGCTTACCGTGTGACTAAGGCAAGTCTGCATAATTAAAGAAGATGTACACCTGCCATTAGTTCAAGTGGTGAAATTTTGTGAAGATAGGCAATTAAGTGTTTGATTTTATTATGTTAATTTTTTTCAGAAGATTAAATATGAAAGAAAACAATACAGTCTTTTTAGTGAAATATTTTAATATAAATTTAGGCTTCAAGGAAATTCATTCACTGTTTGCTATATTTTATCACAATAATCTGGACAGTATTAACTTGCTTGTTTGATATCGAAGACCACATCTTTTCCTCATGTGATACCTCTAACTAAACTAGCTTAGACTATCTTATGTTTATAGTTTTTTTGTTTTCACCATGCTTAGTACAAATAAATATTTTCAAGATGGATTTATAATTGAACACTAAATGGATGAAAATTAGTTTTATTCATATCCTGTAACAATTATATTTGATTTTTCATGGGGTTCTTCATGTGGACTAGATTCTTCAAGTTGATTTAATACACTAAAGTGATTTTCCAGTTGAATGACATCTGTAGAATAAGGAAGACTAGAGAAGATACATTTCATACTCAGAGGAGCAACACTTGACATGCATTAAGGCGTCTACAAGCTGTCTTAATACTGACTGGTTAGTACAGAACTCAAACTCATTGTAAGGTTAGGAGTCAGTGACTCATTGTAAGTCGCTTAGGAGAAGCAGCTTCCATTCAGGGTGTTAAATTGGTAACTCTGTCTTCTGAGCTCCAACCCTAGACAAGGAAAACTTATTTCTACCTCTTTTTCATAAGCTTTATTTCTTTTTGATAAATCTTTTTCAGACACAGTTTCACATATAACCCCCATTTCTATATTTGACATGGAAACATCTTCAGGGTTTTGTTAGTCCCTGTAGTCCCTTCTCTCATAGTTTTTAAATTCAGATTCTTTGTGTTTTAGGATCTGCAACCAAGAATAAGCCATTTCTGAAACTATTTTCCAACATTATTGCTTCCTTGAGTCAGTTTTCGTATCAGTCAGCAGTGGAGCTGAAACTTAAGTCCCAGCCATTGCTATTAGTCACATTATTCCTGGCAAATAAATTTTTTTAAAAGAGTATATATTATTATATATGTGGACAAGTACTTAATTAATTAATGTCAGCAATTGTTACACAATGTATCCAAACTGTGGAAAAGAACAGTTAGTCATTTAGCTCTCCCTGGATTTCCTCAGGCAGTGAGCTGGAAAAAATGTCGTGGTTAATCATAATGGATTAGGTCAGTTAAGTAAAACTAGAGATTATTTATTAATCTTAGTTCAGTAGGTAGCATAAATACTCATAAAAAGTGAAAGTATGTTGAAAGTTCTATGGGAATTTCCCGGGGAATTCTTTATAATTACGAAAGGATTTTTATTTTATTTTATGGTATTTCTAGTTTTAATTTTCATGTATCATACTAGAAAAGAACCGCAGTGTTTCTGGCTTTATATATAATGACAATCTACATTTTTCCTTAGGGTGGTTTGAATAGGAGTTTTTATATTACAAGCATTGGCCACTGTTGCTTAAGCTGCTGGACCTTACCCTTTTCTATAAACCATATGGCAGAGGAGGTGTGAGAAACTCAGTACTGAGCTATACATAAAGGTATGATTTAGTATGTAGCAGAAATATACGAAGTGAATATTACTGATCCCTACTCATGAACATGTGCAAAAAGCTAAGGTTTAGGCTTAAGCAATATTTAGCAAAGATGACTGTATTAATGAAATGGTGAGGAGTCTAGCCAGGCAATATGTAATGTGTGAGAAAGTAAAAATCCAAAATCAGACAAACATGAATATAGGTATGTGTGTGGATATAAGAACTATTATTTAATTCCTGATAGATTCAATCATGGATAGAGCTTGATTTTCTAATGCAACCAACGATTTTGCATGTTTCATCAAAACATAGTCTCATTTTCAAGCGTTAGATGTTCAGCACTTCTGGAAATTGGAACGTTTTAAGTTGTCTCACAAATATATATCAAATATATATCAATTATCAATATCTATCAAGAGTCAAATATATATGAAATATATATCAAGATAGATATCACAAATACATGTCAAGTATCTTGATATATTTATTCTTGGGAGGTAATAGCCTATTCATGTTAGGTTCCTTTTGCAGCTAACTAAAAAAAAAAGGGGCACTTGGAGGTTGTGAGTCAACTGGTACATTTTAGATACCTATTTTAGGATATAATGAATTGGCTCTAAAAGTGTTTATTTCCTTCTGCTGACTATATGTCACTTGGGACATTACCTAAAATAGGTCATTTAAATTTGGCCGGGTGAATGACACCCACTCTGTTTCCAGTGCACTACAGTAATGTAGATAGTAGACCATTGTGGTCTGCAGATTGTGTTTTGGATAACTAATAGTGATCCAAATTGTTTCTAACATTCAAACTAAGTTTTGATAATTTGTCTATTTTATTATCTAAGCTGATGCACAGAGGTTACCTGAAAAGGAGCAAATAGGTTAGATTTTGTCTGCAAATATTTCTAGTATTTTATTCTCTGCCAGAGCATGTCTCTGATTCTGTTACAATTTTGGGAAACTCTGCTGAGTCATATAGTACTTAGGTCCTAGAGCTGGTTTCACTGATTTTGCTAGTAGCAGGCAACAGTGATCTGTTGCCTGCCTCCTCTCTGAGGGATGTGCTTAGAAAGAGCTGTCGTACAGAAATACATGGCATGGGTCTGAGGGCTAATCAGAGAGCAATAAAATGTCTGGCCACTGACCTCATAAAATAACGGCTCATAAAACAATTAAGTTCAAATATCAATTATATCAGTGAAAGAAATACTTTCAATTTCCTGCATCATGGAAAGGTTAAACACTTACAGAAGCATATGACAAATTTATTGCTATTTCCATTTCATAAATAAATAATTCATTACCCTACAGAGCTTTCTGCGTCACCAGTATTTTCTTCTCAAAACAAGAGTTATATAAAAGGTATGCTAGGATTGGCTGATATTAATGAAGAATTTTGTAAAATCCCTTTGTTGTATTTTTTCCCTTTTATGAACTAAAACATTCAGAGTGAAAAAATAAAATGGTACATTTTTCCTAAAGTTGTAAAGGGTTGTCACATCACATCTGACCAAAATAACCATGTATCTAGAGATAATTGCTACAAATACTGCTTGCAAATTTCAGCCTGAAGGTGAGAATGGCTCTGTAGTATGTTAAGATACTCATGTAAAAGAGAGAACACCTGGGTTCCAGTTCTTGTTCAGTATATATTTAATTATTTATGCAAAGCAAACATCCTCAGGAGAGAGACTGAGAGCACTCCACCGCAAATTATGCTGTAGCTTTGAGATAGAGATTCTATCATTAAAAATGCGCGGTCCAAATTCAAATCCCCTTGTGTGTTGACACTCAAAATCTTGTTGTGGGCAAAAGGGAGCATATCATATAAATGGCACTCAGAATTTACTATTAGTGCCATTAAATTTTAACTGCTTGGTAGTCCCAACTCATAAAAAACCACCTCAAAATTGTTATATGAAAAACCTTCCTGGTGTTTATTACTTTTTGGTAGTTTACTCTCTGGGTCCTAAGGTTGACAACTTCAGTACTCAGGAAGGGGAGGTGAGGGTGTTTATGACAAGTCAATCAGTATCTTGAGGTCTTTGCCGTGAGGAGTTCAATGTCCACAGAGCGGGAGTTCATCCTTCAATTTCAAAAGGAGCATGAAGTTGATGTTTTCTTCCTACTCAATCTTGAGTACACATGGATTTATTTTTGTTTTCTTATCCTTACCTACTGTGCCAGCAGGAGGAAGGGGTAAAAGCTGCCCCCCTGCACTCCCGGGGGCCGTTTGTCCGGCAGGGACTGCCTGGGGCTGTCAGCCCCTTCCCCGGCGGCACTCACAGCGCTGGAGCTCAGACAGGCTGGGCAATGGGCACTCGGCCACGGGGCGCCTGGTAAACCCAGCTCAGCCCCGCTCAGGCCAAGGGCAGCCCAGCCACCCCCTGGGACCCGACACAGCCCCATGCCTGCCCCCAGCAGTGACAAATATATTTACTGGGCCACACAGGTAGTAAGAGACTGAATCTAAAAATTGTACGTTCTGTGAGAGTGTGTTCACTGAACTGCAATAAGTCTTGAAAAAATAGGGAGTTTGCAGAGCAAGACTCAAAATGGTAGCACATCCCACTTAACACATACCAAGAGACAGTTCTGATATTTTATATGGAGTCTGGCAGTATAGAAATTTAATGATAAATACTTATTATTGAATGGATTGGCACAGTAGTTATTTTGGGGATTTCTTTGCCACTATTATGTATTTATATTTTAAGTGACTGAACAAACTGATCAAATATAATTGAACTGCATAAAATTTGATACCTAGAAAATGAGGCTCATTCAATTATTTTTTCTGTCATTTCCCTTAATAAGTATAGAATTCAATGGCCAATTTCAGCCAGACCTGATACAATCATAGAGGCCTTAAAAATACAGTTATGCTCCTGAGTATCTTGGAAAAGTGCAGCAGGATATTTGCCTTTCTAAGGAAGGGCTTTTAGTTAAGGGATGTGAGAAAGCATTGGGATATGGTAGAGGTTTAGGTGCTGGAAGTGAAAATTATTTTTGTGTGAGAGGTCATACAGAACAAAATGGAGGAAGATGGAAGGGATGTTTGGGAAATGTCTTCAGGATACTACTTTCATAGGTGTGCTATTGATGAAGCAACTTAATTTAATAAATTATAACATTTTTTCATGTAATTTGCACTGTCTGTAAAAACATTTTTTTTTTATGTGTGTATATTAGTTCCTGCTCGCTATTTTAAGTTTAATTTTTTTTTCTTCAAGAGGTAAATGTATATTCACATGCAGGTATACTGTACAGTATTGGGAGGTGATGGGTGAACTAAGTTGCTTTCTGTGGAAGAATGAACTAAAGCCTATGATTTGTCATAAACACAACCTTTTAGTTCCTTTATCTTTCCCATCAATGAGTCCTTTCTGTCCATAATTTTGGATGCTATAGAAAGTCCTGTGAAATTCTCAGATATTTTTTCATCCCAGTTTTTCTTAGGGAACTATTTATGCTAGAGGAAAATAATTCAGCGAATCTTAGGAAGAAGAAGTGGAACTGACTTTGAAAGAATATAACATTTAGATTAAGTTCTATTAAGGCTTGAATCAAAGACATCAATTTCTCTTCCTATGGAAGCAACTTGTAACGTGTAACCTGAAACAAGTTTCATAATTGATTTAATTCGACATCAGCTATCACTGCCACTGAAACCAGTGGTCCGGCTTTGTGGTGCCCCTTTTCTTTTACTGAAGGAAGGTAGGGTAGAGTGTTTTGGGAAAGAGAAGGGACAGTAGTAGTGAGAGGTGTGTTTGGAAATATTCACATGAGTGATTGCAGATAGAGGAAACAGTTTAGAAATCAGTGCTGGAACAAAAAGATATAGATAGATACATAGATAGATAGATAAAAATACATATGTAGTCCACAGTATGTTATCCATACATATGCAAATATTACAGTTCTATATGTGTGATCATCATCATGTGATTTATTGATGTAATTTGTTTATTTCATTTTTAATAAGGTATTTCTCTTAGGAAAAAAACAGATGTCTCAATGGTTGTTTTGCATTTTAAAGACTAGAATTTCATAGGTAACACATTTCCAAGTGGATTTTCTATTTAGAATATTGTTATTGAATATTTTTGCTAGTAACATGGAGAAAATTCTGAGAAACTAACACTATTGAGGGTGGGAGTAGGAAGACAGGAGATTTCTTCTCAGGGAACTATAAATCAAAAAAGTCTAGAAATGGAGATTTTTTTTTTTTAAATGTTACATCACAGTATGTGAGAAAGGATATTAATATTGGTACACAAAACAATTCAGTGATCAGCACAGCATTATTCGATACAGATTGTGTTCGGGGAGTCGGTAGTGGAAGTAGAAATAAAATCCTAATTTATATTCCTTTCATTCTGTAATTATAATGAAACATGTTTCTTGGTTGCTGTAGCAAATAAAAATTCTGCTTATTCCTTGCATATTACAAAGTAACAAAACATAGGAAAAAAATTCCCAGTTACTTATGAAGTATCATCTTTAAAAAGTGTAGTTCTCAAGCATACCTGGGAATTGCAATTCAACCTTCTGAAATTCTGTCTGATGGTATGTCAGTTGGGAAGCCTTAATGAATTGTAATGATCTGGCTGAGCATTGTGCTTCAGTTAGAGAAAAGACTGGTTGTAGAATTCTATAAAATCAGGAGATAGTGGAGAAAGGGAAGAAGAAATTATGATGTACATTGTTATACTCAGAATAGGAGAAGGAAGAAATGCTCAGTGAAAGAATCTGGCACCAACTGAAGAACAGGAATTCCTTTTTGGAAAAGTATAATTAAATAATGTAATTAATTATCAGCAGTTGTGGTGGAAGCCAGAAGTTTTAAGTGCTTAGATGGTACTGAAGATGCTGTAACAGGATGGATCTTGCAGGGGATATTAAAAATGAATGCTTCCAATAGACCTTTGGATGCCAAATTGCCAGCACTTGGAGTAAAAAAAAAAAAAAAGGTACAAACTTGTGCTGATTCTTTGGATTCTCTTTCTTGACTGCTCTAAGAACTGCAGTACTGGCTACTTAGATCTCTGACCTGACCTGTTTTATGGGGTTTAGTCTGAAATTCAGAGTTTATTTGTGCTTACATACCGAAAATACTTATATACTTTAAACTAGCTATAATTTGACCAGTAAAAGATTTAATCAGAGGAGTTATGGCAGCCTTAATAAATATGTATTTAATGTCATGAAAAGATTGATTTTTTAAAACTTATGATTGTCTGGTACATTAGATTGTTTGCTGCTTAATTTGTCTGGCTAATTTCATATTAATTGCAACCCTGTTGGTTTTCAATTAGAAAACTTTCAAAGCAGTCCTTTGAGAGAAGATTAGTTTCCTAAATCAAGATAATTAAAGATGGGAACTTGCTAGTATCCGTACAATAGCATTCAAAGATCAAAGAGCTTAAGGGTTAAAAGAAAGAGCTTGAAAAGCCAGTCTGATTTCTTATGATCTCTGGCAGTGTCACTTATTTATAAGCATTTCCTTGAACTTTAATTTTTTGAAACAGAAAGAATATTTATACCAGAGACTTTTTATAATCCAGACAGGGCTCATGAGGCTGTTCTGACATTTTTCCATGAGTCAAAGAGAATATTTTAACTGTATTAACAGCAATAATTTAAGTTTTTTATAATACCTTAATAGGCAGTCATTGCTTTGAGGTAGATTAACTAAATTTTTAAGTGTTTTGTCTTGGTCAATAATACTTCCAGTACTTGGTGATAATAATATCTATTCTTTGCCTATTTTTAATATTTAAGTTTTGAAGTTTCAGGTCATTTTCACAAAAGTATCATAAAACTTTGCAAACATTTATCTCTTCGAGTAAATTCGTTCAGTGAAGATATTTGAAACAAAAACTACTGAAGATTATGAAAAATAATTTTAAAAATCCTAATTTATAATTCTAGACCTGTGTAGTTCTCATTATTATAATTCTAATTCTTAAATTATAGGGTGCCTCTACATTAGCATTTTAGTTTGGGTCACTGGTGTGCTTTAGAAGCATATTTCCCAGATATCCATTCCTACCATGTTTTGACTCATGTTACAGAATGATCCCAAAACGAGCAGACTGGGTTCTTCTCTGTTGAAACTGAACTGAAACATGTATTCCTGAAATACAGCTAAGGAACTCTTACCCACTGAAGGCCTTTCAGGTCACAGGACCAGACAAGTGCTAATCCAAAATAAAATTTCTGAAACTTGTACAGCATGGGCTTCGGGAGGTCAGCCCCAAAGGTTTTCTATTGTGCTCTGCTGCTCGCTAATGCAGACACAGGCAAGGGACCTGCCCCTGCCAACATTCTCCAGTTTGTAGGTCAAGGCTGCACGTTTTCATTTATAGATAACCCCCTTATTAAAGAGACTAAGCACTCTGCTCAAGGAGAGCCAGTGAAAACTTTGCATTTGAGTGTAGAAATTATACATTTCTGGCAATATCTCATAAGTACTATCACTTTTATCCAAAACCAAACAGAAAATGTAACTGTTGAGAAACTTGAAATTGATTTGATTCTACATCTTCATCAAGGCTTATCATGTCAATAGTTTGTGTAATTTCTAATACAACTTCTGGATGGAATATAGCCTTTGATGGAAGGTATCGGAAACATTAAAAACTATTTTTATTTTAATAATTATAAGTAATATCCTCCCTAGCCTTTTTCCACAGGAATGTCCTCCATGCAGTATATGTGGGGCCAAGTCAGTCATTTATTAAAACACATAGATGATTAGATTTTCTCTGATAGGCATTCTGTTATCTGTGTGCAATTCAATGTCTAAAGAGGTATTAGTATTCCTACCAAAGGCAAATGATGCTGTTAAAATCAAAATCCAGGAGGACTGACTTAATCATAGGACTAGTATCAGGATGATAGTTCCAGAACGTATTATAAAGGCTCTTTAACCGTATCTTAGTTCCCTGTTGTCCTAGTGGTGACTTAGCTGCATGGATGAAAGGCTAAAAATGATATTATCAGTAGAAATCTCACTTAATATATAGGGAAGAAGTCTGCCAAATTTTACTTAGTATTAACAAATAAACTTTCTGTTGAGTACTTTCAGCGATATCTGTTGAATGTTCAGTTAAACAGCAGCAAAACTTGTTGCAACCAGTAACAGTTATGTGTCATGACATCTGTTTCCCATATAACCGTTCTGTTTACCTAAGTGATGTATTATTATAGTTAATTGCTGATTTTGAAGGCACTGGTAATACTTGAATAGTTTAAAAAGTTAAATTGATTAAGCCCTTTATTAGACATCTACATTGCTTCCCAAAGTCAGGTAAGACCTGTCTTCTAGTAGATCTAATGAATCTGTAAAACTTCGCTGTATCCTGACTTTTAAACATACTGAATCTCTGAATAAATATTCAAATGTGATTTGGGGTATAAAAATATACATGTGTTTCAGACCCAAATACAGGCAGTTATCTTGGATATAATTTTTAGATATCTAGAATCTTATTTTCCAGAAGATTGTGAGGAATAACAAATAACAGCTTCTGTAGTGAGATTAAAGTAATTATAAATTAGCTCCCAAACAATTTAATTTTTAGACTTTGAAATACAGGAATGGATGCCTAACAGTAGGAGTTGTATTTTCCCACATGAGGATTCAGTGTCAGATTATATACTTAAATCTGGTATTTCCTTTCTGATTCCATGTGTCTTGAAAGACCATAGCGTATATGGAAGAAAATCTGTGTTAATTCATATGTAAAATAAAACCTTTCTTTGCTGTGATGGAGTACATTATGTGTAAGAAACGTTTTTGACATTTATCCAAAGATCAAAAGCTTTATCATTGCTTATACTAGGCATATCAGTTTCCACTTGAACTGCCTAGTTTTATGACAGCAGGGAAACAGTGTAATTAGAAATCCAACCTTCATGTCTGCATTTTAAATGTTTATTATGTAATTGTCAAGGAGCGTTCTCATTGACATTAAAATACTTATTTGCATCAGGTGAAGATGTGGCCTTTTTTTTCATAACAGTGTTGCAGGCAAAAATATCCTTCAGTTGTTCTCATTCTTCTTAGGACTGTGCTGCCTTAAGTAATTCAGTAAGGGTACTCTGATACGTAGGCTTCCATCAGTTGTAGTTTTGATAACATGATATTGGGATTGCACATTATGACAAATGCTTGGTTCCTTTTGGTGATCTTTCTTATACAAAAACTACCTCTGTTTGTGGTGCTTTACAGATAGGAGTGATAACTTTCTGTTACAGGAATAGGAAAAAGACTAACATCAACATTAAATAAAAACCCTTAAGTATTTTCCTTAGGTGTAAAATGCATGTATACAAGTTTTGACTTAGCATAAGCATTTTTGTATATTAGGATGTGATAGACTCTTCATATTCTGTCAGAGATACTTAATTCAGATTTGATTAGCTTGTTAGTCAGTTTGTTTCTTGAGAGGTTTCTCTGAGCTATCATCTGTTGAGATTATCAATTGCATTATCTGTGTCTATTTCTTACTTTGACGGGCAAAATTATTTTAGTTTATCTTCCTGTCTCCTAATTTTTATGATATTTCTCTTGGAATCACAAGATTATAGAAATGTTGGTTGGGAGGCATCTCTGGAGGTCATTTCTTCCAATCTCCTCTTTACAGCAAGACTGACAAGCATGCAATCGGATCATGGCTTTGTCTAGCCAACTCTCCAAGGATATAGACACCGCAAATTCTCTGGACAACCTTTTCCTATGTTACACTCTTCTTCTAGTGAATTATTTTTTCATGAGGTCCACAGTTTGTGGTCTTGCCAATTATTATGTTGTCCAACAACATACATACTGAGAAGACCTTGGCTCTGACATCTTTGTAACTTTGTTTCAATAAGTTGTAGGCAGTTATTAGTTCGATACTTAGCCTTCTATTTGCCAGAACAAACAAGCCAGTTTCCCTCATAATTTCTTCATGAGACTTTTGCTCTAAGCACCTGATCGTAGCCCTTTGCTGGACTCTTCCAGAGTCCCTCTTGAACTAGGGACCCAAAACTGGATGCCGTACTCCAGGTGTGACCTCACCAGCATTGAGTAGAGGGTTGAAGAAGAATTCATTCAGAGTAGCTGCCCAGGTGTCATTCAGAAATAATTATTTTGCTTTTTCAGATAATTTAAATCAGAAAATTATCTTTTTATGTCATTTAATATTTTTTTCTAAGATACTTCCTTTTTTAGGGCATAAATTTACAATTAAATTGAATCTTAGTCCAGCTCGTGAACAAATACTTTCAGCAAGTCCTAAATGCATTGACATAATGAGGGAAAGATTTTAGATCTTTAAAATTTCATCTCTGTTCATTTAGCTCCAATGTCAGATTCTAAACTAACCCAGACATGAAAGAGAAATTTTCTTATTTGACCAAGGTAACTAATCTAAGTTTGGAAGTAAGCCTTGCTGTGAGCAGGAGGTTGGATAAGATAATCTGTAGAGGTCATTTCCAACCTAAATAATTCTATGATTTTATCTCAGTTTTTCAGATATATAAAGAAAAAATCAAATTTCACAGCTCAGTTAAACCATCCCAGATTTAGCCTGGGAGTTTATGTAGATGAGCAGTTTTATGCTGAATAGAAATAGTTACCTGTAAGGTAATTGAATTATTTCTGTGCATAGATTATCCTTTCTTTTCTATACTTTAATATACATATCATTTTAATATATTGTTCTATATACTGAGGCAGCAAGACAAGTTCTTAAAGAAATTAAATATACTTTGTGCAATGATAAGCTGTTTGTTAAAAGTGTATTGGGAGCATTCAGCATTATGGAGGTTCTGTGCATAAAAGTGTATTGTGTTTGTAAAGGACTGTGATGTTAACAGCCATAGAGACAAAAATGTTCTGCACAGAACAGGTGTGGTATCTCCAACAGTCACACTTCTGTAACAATGATTTCTAAGCCTTTTTTGGATAGACATTTATTAGATCCAATTTCATGTTTCTTCAGGATTTAACCATTCAAGGTAAGACTTTGTGGTCAACTTGAACACTGTCATCTGGTATCTTTTAGCACTGTTCAGGTAATTTATGATTTTTCTTTTTAATTAAAGGGTTTTCAATAGACAGTATAATAGTATCAAATTCATCACTGAATTATTTGTAGTTTACAAATAGGATAACATTAAATTATAGATAAAAGTATATGCAACAATAATTCTAGGTTTGTGTGCCTTTGAAATCTGGTAATACTTTAAAAAGGCTTCAGTGAAAGATAAAATATATTTATAGAAGTAATTATACATCAAGATGTTTCTGAATAAGATTCAGAAATTCTTAATGCTCTGTAAGTTATGTACTATAACAATTTTTAATTACTTTTCTTGTAAATTTCAGAAGCAGAAAGTAAAGGAATATGTAGAGAAAACATATCAAAATGGCTAATTCTCCATCCTATGCTTCCAGTACCTTTCCTTATAAGCAGGATTTTCTTAGAGTAAGGAAGCTTAGTGGCTGATGCAGATATTATTTCTGTTCTTAGGATCAGTCCCAGTTAATAATATTTTCAAGTCTTGGATACATTAGTAATAATGGAAAACTTGAGTACTGGATTGTGGACTCTTGCATTTCAAAGTGTGGATGCAAGTTTTCCAAGAGCTTGATGGAAGGAAGAGAAAATAAAAAACATTGCTCAAAGTAAACTATTCTGAATGAAATGACAACTCCATAAATTTAAATTCCAGCCAATTTGGAGTGTCTCAGGAAGCACCTACCCTTTATAAGGAGCATGCAGGCAAAGTGACTAGTGCCACGAGAAAGGCTGCAAGTCCTTAAATCTGAATTTAGACACTGCCTAGATCTATATGCCTGGCAGCAGGAAGTCCCTGTAGCCATTTCTCCATGCCCTGATGACATCTGTCCTCAACAGGACAGCAGATATCAGAAATAGGCAATGAATGGGGCAATTCATATCTCTTTAAGCTATTCATTCGTTTTCTTGAGATGTCAAACAGACATCCTTGGGTCACATTTCCACAATCTCTTTGTCAACTCTTACAATTAAAAATGTGGGGTTTTGTGTAGTTGAAGTTGATATTCTTATTTCATTATTCCAGGAAATGGGAATGAACTGCTTACGCTTGTATTAAAGAAACATCCTGACAGAGACTGTAACTGATTTTTGAGTCACAAAATGTTTTTACTAGATCGGTCCTTTTCTCTGAAACAGATTATTTTGGGATGTGTTGCTTTTCACAAGAAAAAAAGACAAATCCATGAGAAAAACCAATGCAGTTGATTGTTTAGAGGTTCTTGGAATCAGGGTTAAAATACTCTCTGTTCAGCTACAGAGACATTGATTAGTCAGTGGGTTTTATTCAAGATGTAATTAACTAAATACTGCTCTTACTGTTGCTGACTTTAGTTTACATATTGTTCTGTTTTAACTTATTTGCTGCCTTCTGGTACATTTTATAGAGACTACTATATTTTTAGCAACAGTTGCCAAAAGACAAGTTGTATGCAATTCCAGTGGTTGCTCTATCTGGCTATCTACTTCTTTGTAAATCTCACCTAATAACTTCTGAACTCAAAGACTAATATCAGCGTTTTTCTGGTGAGAGTTGAGGGGAAGGGATTGATTGTGCCTTTCATTGCAAAGATCTCTTGTTTTTAAATCAGTCAAGATCCATTGATTCCATAATTTTGTGATCTGATTTCTTGCCCTATCTTTATTACTGTCTTTTAGCAACTGTATTTTCTTTTTTGAGAAATCTCTTAATACATACTTCACATTAGAAACAAACATTATATGAGTTCTCTGTAGAATGTGCTTGAAGCAGGCATTTTTGTGAGGATGGGTTGTGTATTGTTTAAAAATGGGCAAACTCTTGGCTCCTACTATGAGACATGGAGGAATCCATTCTTCACAATGTTTTCTACTACTCATTAGAATCATAAGGAACATTGATTGATTAACTAGTATCTTGAAATGTCCAGGCATTTGGATATAATTTTGAAATGATCTTTCAGGCTCTGCCAAACTCAGAAGAACCTTTCTGATGCTGTGCCTGTTGATACAGAAAGATGATTCTGGTATTTTTTCTTCTCTTTTCCTCTTTTTGTTAGATTAGTGATGTTGAATTGGTTGTATGATCATTTGAAGGGTTAATGTGTTTGGCATTCAACAAAAGCATCGCAATCAACTTTTGGCCTGAAGTTTGAGAAACATTGTTTGGATTTAGATTTTAAAGGCCAAGTGCTTAGAAAGAATGCTGGCTCATTCCAGTACCCCTCTGCAATTTGAAGGACGACTTGAGCTATTAGCTGATTTTGAAGAAAGAATTTTGGCAGTGATTCAGCTTGGCTTTTTTTTTCTAAATCCTGGTCCCAGTATCATGTTTTCTGCTGCTGTTCTGAAGGCAGTATGAATATACTCTTCAATCAAGGTGTCCATGTTCAGTTACTGTCTTGGCATGTTATCAAACTTGTGCTGATTACCAAGAACAACAGAGAAATGCAGTTTTCAGAAGTTTCCACCTTAGCAAAAACAAAATTAAATATAAGGAGGAAATATGAGGCACTTTTATAGCATGAGTACTTCTTTTCAGCAACATTTCTAAGGTTTGTGGCTTTAAGATAAAGTTTATGGTTTTGGATAAATGTCACCCTTATGGTTTTTGGGTTTTTTTCTCTGTATTGTGTCTGATTTACTGTTCTATAATAAAAGACTGTCCAGTGGAGCAGGGGGACAGCAAGGTAGATTTTTATGTTACAAAGATCACACAGACTCACACAGACCAGCTGAGGCAGGAAGGCATCTTTGGAGATCACCTGGTCTAACCCTCTGCTCAGAGCAGGGTCAGCCAGAATAGGTTGCTCAGGGCCGCGTCCAGTCAGGTTTTTAGTGTCTCCAAGTATGAGGAATCAGCAACCGCTCTGAGCAACCGGTTCCAGTGTTTGTCCCCCCTCACAGTAAAAAAGTGTTTTCTTATGTTTAAACAGAATTTCCTGTATTTGAGTTTGTGCCCATTGCCACTTGTCCTGTCACTGGGCACCATTGAGAAGAGCCTGGCTTTCTCTTCTTTACTCCCCCCATCAGGTATTTATACACATGGATAAGATCCCCCCTGAGCCTTCTCTGCTCCAGGCTGAACAGTCCCAGCTCTCAGCCTCTCCCCATAGGTGAGAGGTGTCTTCAAGTTGCAGCACGTCTGTGATACAGATACTGTATTCCTATGATATAGTTTATGAACTGCTTCTTGTGAAGGCCTGTACCAACGTTGCATAACAGCAGGTGAGAAGAGGTTGTATATTAAAATGCATTTTAAATTTATTAAGATTCAAAATATTCCTGTTCAACTAAATGCCACCAGCTGCACCATCAATGACTTCTGTTTATTAAGGGCAATGCATTTTTTTTAAGGTTTTGTAGTCAGCTTGTATCACTCTCTTTGCCTACAAGCTTTTAAATTTTGCAAATTTTATTCAATCCCTTTTAGATTAGATTAAAAAAAAAAATCTTAGATTGCTGTTACTGACAAACTGTCACTCTGAAGATTAAGGTCCTAATTTTTCAGGTTTACCTTTATTGAGGTACTTCTGGTTTTTAGAAGATTCTACCTTGGGTGTAGGAGAAATTATAAAATTAAGAATTCACTGGCTACATAGCTTTCAGTTTGGGAAGCATGTTTCTTAAAATTCATAGGCTCTTGAAATACTTTTTCTTTCTGTTTATTGCTGCCAAAAAGAAACATTTTCAGGTTGAGGAGAATTTGTTAAGGTGGTGTTAAGCTTTTATAAGTATAATCATCCTATTCTATATTTTTTTCCCTAGATATTTATTTATTTATTTATTTATCAGATCAATATATGATAAAGATTCCCCAGTATGTTTCTCTACAGTTAAAATAGCTTAATATTCTGTTAAGCAGTGAATTTTAAACTTCACTGTTCTTTCCATTCATGATAAGAAGCTCTGCTGAATTTAGCTGGAATAACTTAAATAGAATTAAATATCTGCATCGTGTCATGCCTGACAGAACCCATTTTATAGCTAAAGTCCTCCAAAGTTCATGCCTTTCACTTGCAGAAAATCTTTCTTGCCAAAAAAAGACTTGAAGTGAATAAAGTTAGGTATCTTGAGATATATATATATTTAAATTTGGATATCTTTTAATCTTGATTTTCTGTGATAAGCTTCTAAACCATGATTAGAAAATGTACATATGGATTAAATATTGATTAAAACTTCTTTAAAATATCTAAATAAGGTTGGGCTTGTAAACCTATATTTAAATATTTAAATCATTATCCCATCTCTTAAGTTTTGAGACAGTTGAGCTCCCAATATCAGCCTATCTGGAAATTTTAATAAAACTCACAATGCTTATATTTATATGTTTATTTTTAAACTGTAGCTTGCTTGAGTTGGGGGGGCAGCAGTGAGTAACTTCTATTTGAGATAAGTCTTGTGGATGAAGTTGTAACAAGCAGACTTTGTTTAAGCATTGTCCTGTTTTATAGTTGTATACTGTCTCTGCTCAGATATTAATAGCTTATGCATTTTACTGTTTTTGCTGCAAGTGTCATAGAAAAGAATATTTAACAGAGAATTTTCTGACTATGCTTCAGTATTTGTGCCATTGTTACACAAAACTGGATCGTGTTGGTTCTCTTGCATCGTGCATTTCACCCCTATAACATCTGTTATGCCTCAGAATGCAGTATGAACTTTGTGCGACTTCTAGCTCTTCTCGTCAGGGAAAATGACACTTCAACAGATGTAGGAAATGAATTCGTGATGACACAAAGACTGTTTTGTCTACCTAAAAATAAACCACTCTGTATTCTGTAAGACAGAAATTCAACAAGGAATCCATAATGATTCAAATAAAACCTTAGAACTTTATATCAGGACTGTGTTTCCTACTGACAAATCCATATTAATGCTAATGTGATGAAATGGAAAGTTCAGTTATACTGAACGACTTCATTAAGTGTGAAACTTGATGTCAAGCAATTAAAAATGTAACTAACATCTCTCAGTACTGTCATACCCTGGAGAAGTGATGCTTTATGATTTAGCAGTAGCCTGCCCACTACAAAGGTGAAAAATAACCAGCCTCCGTAGAGTTTGAATTTTTGTTTATTGGCTTTGTAGATGCAGTTTGTCTTTCAGATATTTCTACAAAACAAATTGTAGGCAAGCATTCAAGGCCATTGAATGGAAGACAGGCTATCATTAGGCCAGTTAATACTTCTTTATTCATAAGAAAAAAAAAAAAAAATGTTATAGTGCTTACAGGATATTAGAATACTGTCTGAATAGAAAACTTTACATAGTTTATTAAACTGCTAAAACAACTTGAGAAAAAATCTAAAAGTACATTTGTATGATAAAATGTTGAGCGAGTTACACTTGAATAGGCTATTTGGATTAAGTTTTCACTGTAGGTTCCCACACACAGAAAAAAAATTATTCTTTAGCATTATTTTTATTTCCAAAGGATTACAAATGTATAAGGTGTTTTTAAACACTACGAGTCTCACAGACTTTACAAGCTCAACAGTAAGATCATCTCCTTTTCAGTGGGTATGCAGATGACAGGATTTCTTCCCCATAGACAGTTCACTTAAATATAAGAGAGATGTGATAGTATGTGGTAAAATCCTATTTTTTCTAGCATTTTGTTGTGGGTTTGCTGTTTAATGATGATAATTTTAGTAATGATGTCATTAGCTTTAATGGTCATCTTTTGTGTAACGTCTGACTGCACGCTGTTCCTTCTTCAATGGTCTACAGTGTTGGAGTCTTCATTGTCTATAGGAAAAAAAATAGTACCTTAGGTGAATTAAGATATCTCTGAACATTATTTCCATTTGGTAATTCTGTTTCTTGAGTGGAAACAGCTTAACAGACTTTAATTCAGCTCTATTTTGTACTGTTGTTTTAATGGAATTCTTTAGGGCAGAGGTGTATGGTTCCTGATTGTTTGATTACTCACGGAAACAGCTCAAATCAGACTTTCTCTTACCAAACTGTAACTTTATGGATTGTATATTGGTTTTGTATTTCTGACTTTGCAGAATTAAGATGTGAAGTAAGTTAACTGATTGAGATTTAAAAAAAGAACCTAAAAAAATGTTTGCCCTAAAATAAAATGCCCTTGAACTGTGTGATACTTAACAAGTTCAGTGTACGTTTAATAATTTGTTTCCTCATTTCAGCTTAGGAGTCCAAATGGATGTAAAGTATAGCATTTAAAAACAAAACAATGCACCCTTTTTGGTGTTTCAAAGTATATTAAAACTAGAAAATATTAGAAATTTAAGAGAGAATCCATTTCTGCAATCATTGTGTTAGTGTAATTTTCATTCAAGCCCATTCACTTTTATCTGGGAATCAGTGGATTTAAACAGAATATTCTCGGAAACCTGCATAGTTAAGGGGAAAAAAAGATTAACTGGGTGAATGGTTGTCCTGGGATTGAATTTGATACCAATTGAAAACTTACTAATTTCTTCATTCTCAGGAATAATGAAGCCAAGTTTTCTAAGCATATTAAATATTACATACTAGTGTAATCATTTACTGAAAGCAAAACCACATCACCCAAGTAAGTTTATTTACTACATGAAGTCAAAGTATACCAATAGCCTAGGGTATAACTATGGTCACAGAACTTATGCTAAACAGAATTAGGACCTTCACAAAGAACACAGTCCTGCTCTCAGCTATGTCTTGCAGTCTACTTGTTTTTCTTAGAAGCCACTGCCAAAGCCATCTGAATTAGCTTCTGTAGCTATCAGTCCTCTCCTTAGTTCCATGTTGATCCCAAGCTATGCCTGGTTTTGTCTTCATAGCTGTGTCCTTTCCTTTTTACTGCCTTCACATTACCCTCTCCCTTTCAGACCTGATAAAATAAGCATTCACCCGTGTATTCAAAGACCTTCAGACCAGTCTGGTACAAACAGCTCCCTTTTATATGAATCCATTAGCTGTTAGTGTACAGCAATAACTTGAATTGTGTGTACATTACGTGCCATCTTCATCAGAGCTTATAAAAACCTAATGCATCTATGTAGTTCTTGAAATAAATTTGGAAGTAATGTAAAACTTTCTGGATGTGTTGTCTCTTTGCAATATTTTACTTTCAGTAAGTGATGAGTGAGCCTTCTCCTAGGTTAGTACTGGACTATTTGCCTGACTACCTAATAAGCACAGATTGCTAGATTAATCACTTGGGCAATATTTTTCATTCTAGTTTGCATAAAGCAATATTTTTCTATTTACATGAATCAGAGTTGGAAAATGATGAGGCTGGAAAAATTGGACAGATGGTCTTATATTTTTCTATTTTGTAAATATTAAAGTACCATATGTAGAAAATACGATTTTCTTTTGGTTTCAGAGATGTAGCTAACATGTCTCCACAGAGTTTATAATTGCACTTATGCTAAGAATTTTAAATGGAGTTCGGCCCTTTGCCAAAACTGTGTTACAGTCTCAAATATCTATTTCATTGATGAAGTAAAAATATTCTCTAACTTTGCTTTTCACCTCTCATCATGCAGTTCCTTACATTCTACCTGACATTTATTACTTAATGTATTGCATTTACATAGTTCAACATCAGTTATTACAGTTATTGGAACTGAGCAATGAAATTGTCCTTGAAGCAATACTGCTGAAATGCTAACGTATATATTTCTGAAGCAACTCTACAAGGCTACAAACTCTATAAAAAAATATAGTACCAGACAAGTGGTGGCATAGGACCTAAAAAGCGAGTCTGTGATTTGAAATAAATGTCTGGGCTCTAATCTCTTGAAATTCCCCAACCTCTGAGTTTATTAGTACCTTGCTGTTCCCACCAGCAGTTATATGTCCTGAGGTTAAAGTGAAACTTACCCTGACAGATAAATAAAGAAGTGAGGCTTTGCGTAGCCTCCTGATTTATTACTCTTTGATGCTTATTACAACAAAAATAAAACTTCGTCTGAAACTCATTTCCTTTCCTACACTTAAGCTTGTCTTTTGCTTCTGGTACCATGGACATAAAGACCATAGGTGAGAATGAGCACATTAGTCTCTTTCTTTGTCAGTGCTATGCGTGTGTCCTAAAGGAGCCTTCACTGGGTTCCTTGCTATTGCAATGAGAATGGTACTTGTACCTGCTCTGGTACTAGATTCAACATTTTTACAGTCCACTTCAGTTTCTTCCTGACCTCTAGGCAGTCATGCCCTCTTCCTGATGGTCTTTATGGACTGACAAGTGTTGATGTTAGCAAACGGAGTACACACAGATATTTACTTTTGCCTGAAGGATGTGTTCTTGGGGGCTTTTTTGTGGTTCTTCTTAGCTATTTTGTTACGGGGGGCAGGGTATAAAATCTTAATAATAATTTAAAAAAAAAGTAAGTTCAATTGTGATGATCTCCTCAGGAAAAGTATCCACAATTCAGGTCATCTCATGAAAAATGTTATTTACCGTACAGATGTTTGATTTTTTTTTTTTTTTTTGAGGGGGGTAGAAAATACCCAATTCTGTTAAATTTAGTTTGGCAAACTGATACTGAAGTAATCTTCAGGGTCTTTTGCCTTTTTTTGGTTTGGCTTTTGATATAACTATTGAACAAAAAATTTGACTCTGGTCTAATTCTTGCTTATCCAGGCTGATTACATAAAAATACATGTTAATAGCAAAACTATTTCATGAAACTTTACTCTTAATGTAATAATTGCCACATTAATATGTATGGAATACTACTTAGATAATGATTTTTTCTGAGCTCATCTTTTCTTTAATTTTTAGTATCAACAGGACCGAATACTTTTTGATTTTAGCAGGTTTTGAAGTTCTAAGCACATTATGGGTAAAATTTGTCACACTGAAAAGTTAGTTTAGAGTGTAATACTCCCCACCTCTAGAAATGTTTGTCCTGTTGGATGTTCGTACCAATTACACAAAAGGAATCCAGTGAGCTTGGGACATTCAGTATACACTGTAGTTTGTGCTGAAGTTTTCAAAAAGGTGAAATATTTCCACATACACAGAATAGACCATAATTATTATATTTCAAGACTGAAAACCCCAGATTCTTGAAACAACTTTTTTTTAAACTTCAGATACACCCCAGTTCTCTACTATGTATAATAGTGAATGAAAATTTAGGTTATTTTTTTCTCTAAAAAATTAGTCCTTTTTTTGTCTGTTTGACTTTTTCTGTCTTGATTAGAGCTTAAAATTAACATAACTCTCTTTATCCTTGTTATTGGTTCATGAACATTTATTGACCAAATTTGTATGATAATGGATGTTAAAGAGCTACAGCTGCTTAGGGTGATGATAATGCTAGAATTCTGATTATTGGAGTACATAGTTATTTTGCATAAATAAGCTCTTCACCAATAACACTGGCTGTGTTGGATAGGTTATTCATAGGGTCATGGGACCATAACATAGTTCAAGGTGGAAGGGACTTAAGAAGGTCTCTTGTTTCAACTTGTCTTTCGTCTGTCTGCCATACACCGCTGTGAAGAGCCTGGCTCCGTCTTCTTGATGAATTCCACACAGGTATGGGCGGGTGGCTGTTAGGTTCCCCTGCAGTACTCTCTTCTGCAGATTGAACAAGCCTAGCTCCCCCCAGCCTCTCCTCACCAGTTGTGTGACTTCCAACAGGTTATTCCCTTCCAGGTGCAGAACTTAGCATTTATCCTTATTGAATATTATGGTGTTCCTGTTGATACATTCTTCCAGTCTCTCTAGGTCAATGACCTCCTTCACGTCATTGATAAAGGTGTTAAATAGGAGAGATCCCAGGACAGAACCCTCCAGTACCCCATTTATTACTGGTCTCCAGGTAGAGGATGACCCATTAGCCACTGCCTTCTAAGCCTAACCATCCAACTAGGTTTTTACCAGCTTAGCTGTCCACTCATCCAGACTGTAACACCCTAACTTGATGTGGTGGGTTGGCTTCAGCTGGCATCCAAGCACCCACACAGCCCCTTGCTCACTCCTCTCACCCCCAGCAAGACAGGGGTGAAAGTAAGAAAGCTCATGGGTCAAAGTAAAGACAGGAAAATCACCGGCAAATTACTGTTGTGGGCAAAACAGACTCTAGTTGGGGAATTTAACTTCATGTATCAACCATTAACATAAACATTTAATTACTGATTTGAGTATTGAGAAACAAAGAAGACAAATACTTAAACACTTAGGGAAAACACCTTTTTTGCCCTTTCCCAAGTTCCAGATACCTCTCCTTCCCCATTTCTAGTCTCCACTCCCCTTGTTATCACCATCAATGCAAGTTACACTCAGTCCCTTCAGTGAGGTGATGGGTGATGCAGGAGGTTGGGGTGAGGACATAGTGGCTTCTTTCTGCCATTCCTTCTTTCTCACTCTTTTCTTCCACTGCTCCTTCTGCCTAACTCATCTCCTCTGTTCCGTTGTGGGTTATCCACAGGCCACAGTCCTTTTGGGGGTGTATGTGCTCTGGCATGGGCTTGTGCATGGGCCACAGTCCCTTCAGGGCTGTTACCAACTGTGCCATGGAGGACCTCCTATTGCTCTGGCCTTCTTGTTCCTCTGTCTCGGTGTTCTAAGAGGTGCCACAAACTCCTCCAACTGGCTTAGCTATGTCCTGTAGAGGGTCTGTTGAGGCAGCTAGAACCGGCTATGTTTGTCACAGCACAACCTTTGACCTCCCTCCCACGGAAGTCACCCCTGCAACCATCCCCTGCTACCAAAACCTTGCTATTTATACCCAATACACTTGAATATGAGAATATTGTGGGAGGCAGTGTCAAAAGCCTTGGTAAAGTCAATGTAATTGCCACCCACTGTTCTTCCCTCACCCACTGTTCTTCCCTCATCCATAAAACTAATAATTTTATCCTAGAAGGCAGTGGAGTTGGTCAGGCATTATTTACCCTTGGTCAGTCTATGCTGTGTTCCCAGTCACTTTATTCTCATTGAGTTTTTGGTTTTATGTTCGTGTGTATTTCTATCCCTTTTTCTATTTTTCTTTAATTTTGTCTTCAGTTTTAGGATGTGAGGCTGTCATCCTTCATGTAACATCTCTTCTTTATTTTGATTCTTTTCTCCACCTCTATATATACTCCAGTTCAAAAGATACAGTGCTTAACTGAAACTTCTCAGATTTGTTGAACAGGTTCTATAGTATAGAATGAGAAAATAGAAAACCTGAAAATATAAAATTTAAACTGATAAATGCCAAAATGTATTCACAACCTACTTTATATTTTTCAGCTCTACTTCAAGTTACAATTTCACTTAGCAAAGTTGAGCTCAGTGTGGGTGAATCCAAATTCTTTACATGCACAGGTATGTATTCATTTTACTTGTAGGTACATATTTTTTGTTAGATTTTCAACCTGCATAATTTGAAATTGAATTAATTGATTCATAATATTGACTTAAATTAGCATATTTTTGTATATTCACATTGACTTGTGAGAATTGTGGCTTCACATTTCCAGTCTAGAAACTATTCATCTCAGACTCTGAATCACTCAGTTTGAATTGTCTATATCAGTATAAGTAATTTATGTCTGTTAGGATGCTTCTTTAGTGAAAATATTTTCACTTGTCTAAACTAAGGAGTTAAATAAGCTACTAGGCTAAGCTTTAGTATCCTCTCCAACCTAATGAGACACCCAAAGAGTCTTTTCTGGTGAGGCAGATATCAGTCAAGAGGAGAAGGGTTTGCATTTGCCTGATGTGGATCTGTGATATTGCTGAGTTGCCATCTTCCATTGACAATAACACATTGCCTGACTACACTGACAACCCAACTGACAGTCACTGTTGATCCAGTGACTGCTGAACAGCCTGTTTCTTTCCTTTAAGACTTTATACCTTTCTGTGTTTATTTTTTTCCCTCTTAAATCCTTGAGCTACTGATTATCCTGTCTCAACAATCATACATCTGCCTGCAGTTTTGCCTTGCTTATTTTTCTACAGACTTTCTCACAACTCTCATAATTTAGCAATTCTCTGACATTGCATAGACATTGTGCATTGGGTAGGCATATGCATCACATAATGTCTACCTGAACCTCTAATGTTGGATTGTTTTTTGTTTTTGATTGTAGCTGTTGGTGAGCCTGACAACATAGATTGGTACAATCCACAAGGAGAGAAGATTGTTTCTAGTCAAAGAGTGGTTGTTCAGAGAGAAGGTGTTCGATCACGTCTAACCATTTATAATGCAGATATAGAAGATGCTGGTATATATCGGTG
This sequence comes from Pygoscelis adeliae, assembly GCF_000699105.1. Taxonomy (NCBI): domain Eukaryota; kingdom Metazoa; phylum Chordata; class Aves; order Sphenisciformes; family Spheniscidae; genus Pygoscelis; species Pygoscelis adeliae. Next base: position 15,089,536 of record NW_008825109.1, read on the forward strand.
TCAAGCAACAGATGCTAAAGGACAAACTCAAGAAGCTACTGTTGTTTTGGAAATTTATCGTGAGTAACATGTTATCAACTAACAAATGAAAGACTATGTTTTAAAAGCCACTGCTATTGAGAAAGTAAAGCCTATCAAAATATCTTCCCAGGCTCTGAACCTTATCTTCCAAATAACTGCATCTCCTGCAGTTTAGTTAATAGATATTATGACAAAGACTTAAATGAAATGGATGGCCACTTTGTAATATTGTAGATAATTTTTCCTTTGTATCTTAGAACACCATCTTATGAGGATGCACTGTATGCCCCTCATGTATAGAGGAAATATGAGAAAAAAGTTATGTCAACCTAATTCTTATTACAAATACATCTACAACCTATTACAAATATATGCATAAATAAAAGTGCAGGAAGTGCAATATATGCCATTAAAAAAATGGAGTTTAGACTGAATTAGTTACTTTAATGTAATGAGCAACCAAAATGCATTTCAATTACAAACAACTAATTGAGGAGTATATTTGAGAAGTAAATACATTCTATTGTGGTAAGAGATTCTCTGAGAGGGGTTTTTTTTTTTCAGTTTAGTTAAATAACTTTTCATTGTACTATATTCTTTGGATTGATCAAAAATGCCTAAAAGCAATACATTAAACAAGTACACTGTGAAGATATAAGGCAAGGTCTTTGTTGGTGAAAGGGTGGGATGTATGCCAGCAGCCTTTCAGCTGAGTTATTCTCTAATTTCATTGGAGAATAGTTTTTTAATACTCATAAAAATTGTTTGCGGATAGACTAAGCTTTAAGGAATTACAATGAGACAGAAAATACAGAGTAGAATCATAAAGCACTGCTTCTGAAAGGTACAGATAGCTCATAACAAAACACGTACAATTAAAAAAAAAATCTATTGATAAAACAACCATTAAAATGGTGATAGGAGTTTCAAGAGATTACATGATGGCTTGAAAGCTCAAAAGGAGCTTTCCAAGTTTTGTGGAATTCATTTGTATGATTAAAACTGCCAGTCACTCCATTAGCAGACTGCTGAGCAAGGTTGAAATCTTTTGAAGTGTTTGCATGTGGTAACTTTAATAATTCTGAAATTAGATAAACCCAAAGACCTACACAAGAAATGTGAAGATTTGTGGGAACTGACATGTAAAAGTTTCATTATTCATATTTGTGATGTATTGTAAGGAAAAAGGAGGATACAACAGTATATACAGAACCAGAACCACTCCTAGGGTCTGGTTCAGTACTCACTGATGTCTGTGAGAGTTTTTCTTTTGACTTGCATATCGTCAAATACTTCAAATATTTCATACAAATACTTTGTAAAAGTATACAAGAGATGTGTATAACAAAAGTGTGCTCCCTCTGCTGTGGGAACTGTGTGGATTATTTGAGCCTGCATTTGTATCAATGCAAAAGGTGGAGGTAGAGTTGCATTTCTGATTTATGTTCTCCAAAGTGTCCTCTAAAACATAATTGGCAATCTTTGATGCTAGAGAACATAGGTCAGTTTGTTTCCTCTGTGTGCAAGAAAATCTTCCAGAATTTTTTGTCAGGCAATTGTTTTCTGCATTAGAACTTGTATGAGATCGTGGGTTAATGCCATCTTGGACTTCTAACACTAGATTCTAATAATACTAAACTTATTCAACCCACTAATAAAATTAAATACCAAGGTTGGTTATTTGGGGTTGGAATAATTAAAAGCCTCATCAGGCCTAAAAACATCTTGTTATTTCCTCAAAAAAATGCTACAAATTCTTATGACTTAATAATACTAAGTTTTTCCATATAGTTTCCCACTGGCTTTTAAGATTTTATGTTTTACTCAGCTGATGGTTTTCACAGTCAGTGGGGCTAAAGGTCCACCTTTTAAATGAGACTTCTCCAAATAATTTTGGTGATTTTGATGGAAGTTTTGGTGGAATAAAAACATGAGGTTTTAATTCAATAATAAGATCATGAGGAATAAAACACACAAGAGAGTAAACAGACTATTAACCTGAACATATAGACCTCTAAAAAACTACAGTTTCAAAACGGCTCTGGAACATTGAAAATAATGAAAAATATATTCATAAGACATGCTTAGTTTATATAAATAAAACAAAGATTTTCATAATGCAAAATGATTGTAAAATCATTTCTACAGACAGAGTGAAAGTCATGTGTCCAGGACCATTTGTGTCTTATCTGAGAAAATGATATTATGGAAATAATTCTGTATTATCACAATGAGAAGTCTTAATAGTCATATTTATCTGATTTGGTGTCACATATAATTTTAATGCTAAGTGAACTGGAAGACGCTTACTATATTCTGTTTTCTTCCTTTTCAGAAAAGCTCACTTTCCGAGACATAATATCTCCACAAGAGTTCAGGCAGGGAGAAGATGCAGAAGTTGTTTGCCATGTTACTAGTTCACCTGCTCCCATTGTCAGCTGGTTGTATCGGAATGAGGAAGTCACAACTATTGCTGACAGTTAGTATTTTGGTAACTCTTTAAGTTATACATTCTAATCAAATTATTATTGTAAAAGAAGACTAATCACATTATAGTGGAGGGTGGATTTTGATTAGCCCATCAGCTTAAGTAGAATTTAACCAAGTTCTGTGGTTTATAGAGAATCTATATGCAATGGTTTCCTTCATGTATCATTTTTTTTCCAATTGGAAATTTTGTCTAGATGTAACATGAGGGTCCAAACACCTAAAAGATTGCTGGGAGCTCCTTCGCAGGAACTTTTCCTGGGTTGCCATGTATGTAGTTGTTGAACACATTTTTAAAACATACACAGATAAACTTCACTGTGCACACAAAGATATGACACTGAGCAAACACTGCATTGACTTTGGTATACTTGCACGTTAGCTCAGAGACTTTCAGGTGGATAGGCTTTTTGCATTATTGTGAGAATTTACTTGTATGAGTGTAAGCTACCCTTTGAGTTACAAACAATGGGGGATATAGGTGATCTGTTTAGGCTAGATTCCCTAACAGCTAGAGTGATTAAGTTAGGTGAAGATGAATCTCACCTTCCCCACATGCAAGTTCTAAGCTTGTAGAGAGACAATTAGGCATATAGAATTTGTGTGATTTACTCCCTCAAAAACTGTGAACCATTTTTTCAGTGCTGTCTCAATAGTCTTCATTGCCTTTATGGAAATCAAGACTTTCCACTTTTTCTGGAAATGGAACTAACATTGTTGATGAACCAGCTTATCCATCTTCTCATAAGTCTTTACCTCTGCATGTACTAAAACTCAAGGTTGTAGTGTATGCACTTAAAATTCTTGTTCTTTAGAAATTAAATATTATTTTTGTTTCAAAATGAAAATGAAAAGTTATATTTGGTCTTTTATGAAATCACATACACAAATGTGGAGCCGTTGCTGGGGAAAAAAAAAAGCTTGTTTGATATTTCGGGACTCAGTCTTAGACTCCTCTCCATTATGAAAGAAATTTTTGATCAAACTTCTTTCTCGTTAATTATATTCTATCCCTTCTGTCATCTAGACACAGACACTAAGAAGAAATAGCAAAATTCTACCCGTAGAAAAAAGATTTGAAATTTTGACGTATATAATTAAACAGTGATGTAGGTGAGACATAGAAGATTTTGAAAAATAAGAACTCTGTAAACAAGATTTGGCAATTTAGCAAAAAGTCTTTTTCAAGGATGCAGCTCAGAGCTTGAAAAAGTAACAGCGCTTCAAAGATCTCTCTCAAAAATTTTTATTATTGCCTTTTTTTTTGTTTTCCAATCAATCTGGCTGCTATTGGATTAACAAAGGAAATAAAGCAACATTTCCTTTCTTTTTCAAAATCATACATTCTGAAGATTCTAAGTTTTTAAATTTCAATGCGTAAATTTGTCTTTTTAACCATTTTTTTTCACAATGCTTACAATGTGAAAAGGTAGAATGATAGAAACCAGTTTTAATTTAAACAGCAGAATACTTACCTTATGTTCTGATCTAGAGTAGTATCCAAGTAAGATCCCAGTCATACTTGGGAGGAAGTGAGGTTTTAAATAATGTAAAAATAGGACATTGTGAACTTCGTGATTTTTGGCAATGTCTGTATGAGTTTATAATGGAGTTGGAAAAAGAGTATACCCGAAGTCTTACAGTTAAGAATTTTTTTCATTTTTTGTGAAAAAAAAACTGTTTCATATTATATTTCCAGCTTCAGAATCTCCAGTGAAGGATCAGTACCTGTAACCTATTTGCATAATTTTAAATTAAATAACATCAAATTTGTCTGCCATATTCTAAATGGTGCCTATCAAAAAAGAAGTAACGAATTATTCTTGTTGGGTTTTAGTTCATAGTAAGTTAAAATACTGAATAATTTCATATCCAAACTGAATTGTATATTGCAGTTTATTTGTGGGGCATGAGAAAACAGTTTCTATTTTAAGCATTCTAGCACTGGCATTATAGGAAGACGTGAGATACTGTCATTGCTTCAATTTCATGGTTTTTCTGTTATATTCTTGACCATTCTTCTGTTGTATATGTTACAACTAGTAGGATTTTTGCAGCACAGATTTTGACTATTTCAGTTTTGCAAATTCTTGACAGTTACTAGTATCTATATTTGTATATTCCATTTGAACAGAAGACTGATTTCTTCTCCTAGAAGGCCTGTGCACAGAATCAGAAGTGAAAATTTAAAGATTTTTGCTGTGTAGTAGGCCTATAGCTGACATAGCTGTAGGTGAAATAGCCTTTCACAGCATTCTGAACTAGTTTCTGTATATTCCCAATACCTTATCTGCTCCACTGCTAGATCGTTCTAAGATTTAGAAACTCTTTTGAGTTCTACAAAGGTGTGAGTAAGAAACTGTGGGACTGGCTGTCCATCATTCTTCGGTAAAAGAAAAAAAAACACAAACCCCAAAAACTAGGTGAACAATGACCTCCAAAAGTCTTTCTGGTCTTATGTTGTATGTGTAAGGTTTAATAGAGCAATATATAAAGCATACAGAGCTGTGTGCGCACCATCTCTATGTATCGTGTTGTATTACTAGTTTATTCTACCGCTTTGAACCTCCTGAGTGTTCTATAGTACATGTGAGTCCATCAAGATCTAACCTCTGCTGTTAAGATTTCAGTGCATTTGTTGACCCAGCTGGTCTATGCACAATTGATT
>NW_008825109.1:15094730-15099605 GCF_000699105.1 Pygoscelis adeliae
TACTTAGTGGCATTTTTACAGCGACATGAACTATTCTTTCACAAGCCTACCGAAGGATAAAACATGGAGAGCAACGATTTCTAAAAAGTCACAAATTCAATTCACATTCCATTTTTTAAGTTTCCTTATAATACAATGTGTATTAATTTTATCTCTATGTAGACAGTATTAGTGGTGGAAAAAGACCCAAAATGTTTTTCTTCTGTTATACCTGTTTTACTCCTGAGAATATCTCCTGCTGTATCCATTATATTATTCTTCAGTGAAGGTTGAAAAGATATCCAGCCAACACCTACAGTTTTTGTTTCCTGTTACTAAATGAACCCTCATTTTTTCAGCATTTTAAAAAATAAACGTGATCTCCAGTCCTTTTGTTCATTTCACACATTAAATATTTATGTCAAAAAAAAAAAAAAAAGGTTACCAATGCTTAAAGAGGGGCTAGATCTCACCTTTTCAAAACATTTGAAGCACACTGTCTGGGAATTGTTTAGGGACAGGAGAGAAAAAGATGATATAATTTGTATGTGGTAGTGTGTGAAATGGCATTAATGTTCAAGCATGACTTTAATAAACTAGACATAATTAGCGTAAATGTGTTGAGTCCATTGATGTCCTGTAAACCTCTATCAGGTGAAGCATAATTAAATTTTCTTTTTACGTTTTTCTGATAGAGTTCTCGGTAATGAAACAGAACCCACATGGCATGAAAAGCTGTTTTATTTGTAAATATGTATGCACATATATTCTATGAATAGACTCTTAGTGTATAACTACATAAAAGCTTTTCTACCAAGTGTTGTTTATCACTGTTTTGGAATATCAGTGTTGTGTTGTGGGAAATCTAGCATGCTTTAAAAATCTGGCAGAATCAAAAAGGAAAGCAAAGTGAAAAATGACACTTGGTTGCTAGTTAAAACTGAAAGCTAGTAAATCTCTTCATCCTCCAATACTGAAAGGATAACACTGGTTCAAAAAGAACGAGAAAGGTGAATAACAAGTATACACGTTCTTCAAAAACCACATACAGTGAACTGCAGGAAGTAATTCTTCTCAAAAGAGTCCATTAATATTGACTAGTTATGGTGGGTTGACCTTGGCCAGCTTCCAGGCACCCATCCAGCCACTCTCACTTACCCTCCTCAATGGGATGGGGGAGAAAATGAGGTGAAAAAGCTCGTGGGTGGAGATAAAGGCAGGGAGATCACTCACCAATTACCAGCATGGGCAAAATGGATTTGAATTGGGGAAAATTAATTGGATTTATTGCCAGTTAAATAGAGTTGGATGGTGAAACAGAAAGACAAAATTAAAGCAACACCTCCCCCTCCTTTTTTGCAGGATCAACTTCACTCTTTCATTGCTGACTCCTCTACCTCCTCCACCCCAAGCAGTGCAGGAGAATGGGGAATGGGGGTTGTGGTCAGTCCGTAACAGTTCCAGCGTGGGTCCTTCCCACAGGCTGCAGCTGTTCAGGATAAATTTGCTCCAGCATCGGGTCTTCCACGGACTGCAATGTGTATATCTGCTCCACTGTGCTCTGTCCTGTGGCTGCAGGGGCATGTCTGCTCCAGTGCCTGGAGCACCTCCTCTCCTTCCACCTTCTCTCATCTTGGTGCTTGCAGGGCTGTTTCTTTCATATTTTTCTCATTCCTCTCTCTCACAGTTGCACAGTTACATCATTGACTGACTAATAGTGAATGAGCAAAGGAACAGGAGGAGGGAAGGAGAGCAAGCAAGCTGAGAAATGATTAAGCATAGTGCCGTAAAATGGGCACAAAGACAGTTGGTTAATCTGGATAGAGAGGGAAGAAGCATTTTCTTACTTATTTTTATTATAAATTGCTCAATTTATCTTTTTTCCATCTCTTTAATCTTTTTGACATTCTATGTAGGTATTCATGAATATTCCACTCATTTTGCAATAATTTATAAATTTAACTTACATTTGATGATTCCTCAGAGTAAGTAGGAAGTTATGGATGGAAAATCCAGACTGAATTCTAGGGAATGGCAATGTATTTTGGAGTGGGAAAAAAACAAATTTCTCAGCTGACATTTTACTTTTAAATTGACAAATGTTTTGCCAATGAGCATTCTTATGGTACAGAGAAAGTACCTAAATATTACTCATTTAAGTTAGCGTTCCTTGTGTTGTCTTGATTTTCTAACACCGCTTAATCTCTTACTTGCCTTTCTAGATCGATTTGCAGTATTAGCAAACAATAATCTCCAAATTCTTAATATCAATAAAAGTGATGAAGGAGTATACAGATGTGAAGGAAGAGTGGAAGCCAGAGGAGAAATTGACTTTCGGGACATAATTGTTATTGTGAATGGTAAGGAGTAAAAATTTTTGAATTGACTTCTTGCTTTACTTAATTATCATAACCTATTTTAAAATATATCACCTTCTAAAAAATCCTGATTAAACTGATTAATATAGTTGTCATGTCTGTTTAGTATTGTTTTCCTATAAATGTAATTGCTTAATATTTTTTTAAAAATCTACTACACTGTGTAAATAGAATTCATTGCATTTCGTAATATCAGTGTATATAAATATGTAAAAGCTGGATTATTGTTTTTAATCATTCACGGAACATTGACAACGCAAGACTTGAGTTTCAGATTATAATATATAGTAGTTCAGTTTACTCTGTATTTTTCAGTGTTTTGGCATTCACTGTTAAAAAAAACCCGCTTGGTTTTTCATAGTTATTCATCTTCACTGCATTGAACATATTTTATTAACTGTCCCAAAAGTCACAGATACATTTTATTAAGATTAACAGTATTACTTTTAGATTTTTAACATTTCATTTTTATGAGGAGTAAAATATATAATGAGTTATCTGAAATGTGGCGTTATACATTTTATCAGTTTATAATAAACTACTAAGAAGGAATATGAACGGATTAAGATAAGATGGAGCATTTAGCTCAACCTCTCTCTTAAATTCAGGGTTGACCTGTTGAAAAATAAATATCTCTTCATATATTGTCCAGAAAGGACACAGTTTCTACAGGGCATTTTTTAATCTATACATTCTGTTTAATGTCAGTTTTTCAATGAAACTCCTTCCATCGTGCCTATTAGGTTCAGAGTTTTAAATGCTTTGTCCTTGACTGGTCCTTCTCGGCAAACACCAGTTTACAGAAGTCATTATGTAAGTTGAATTCTCAGTTAATTTCAGGAGAAGAAACAGCTTCTGGCACAGGTATTTAATCCATATAGTCAAGCAGCAATATGAAGCATAATTCTTTAGATTGTTGTAGATAGCACACAGACAGTGGTAAGCAAATGGGTGATTATCCTACATATTGTGATGGAACAAACAAGTACATGTCCTATGCACTGTGAAGACGCCCAACAAATTGCTTTCTTCTCTGTGCATTGTGGTGCTGCATTACCTTGAGTCCTGGTTATGTATAGTTCCAACAGTGCATCCGATAACATTTAAAATGCTGAATGAGATTTGCTTCTGCTGCTACTTATGTACATGGATATGAACCTCCATTCTGAACATCTTTCACTTCTATCTGATATTTATATGCAGTTGAGCTGATAGCGAGCCTGTATTTAACCTAAAAAGTCAGATTGCAAACTATGGTCTGACTTCACATCCTTTATTGGTGGATTATATCCACAGATTTGGTTATTCATATGTTTATTATGACTCTAGACAAGAAAGCTAACACTCACTTACCTCTAGACTTCAGTTCACAGTGTTGGGAGGAGAAGGGGTTGCCAATTGAGCGATTCTGACACGGTTGCTCATGTAGAGTGGTATCAATTAAGAGCTATTTTCTGCTTCATTTATAGGAATAAATGACTTTTAGAATAATATTAAAAATCAGGAAGAAAGAAAAATTGTAGTGCTCTTTGGTGAAAAGGAAAACCTATGAATGAATCAGATTCAGAAAAGAAAAGAAAAAATAGGAAAAAAAGGAGCAATCTGTAGGCCAGTTAAAGCTATATGGATGTATTTCCACCATGTCTCCTTTTCAAAAAAATAAGCAATAATGCTTACATTGGATGATAATCAAAGCTTTGTATAAAAAGAAAAAGTTATCATGACAGTATTTGTATGTAGAAGCTATTCAAATTTAGATTTGAATAAACTCAAATTATAAGTTTATTTACTTATATTGCAATAGTGCCTACAGGATCTATAGAAAGATCTAAGATCTGTACAAACACATAGTAAGAACCACACAAGGTCTCCAAAGCTGGATAAAATGCAGCTAAACAACAAAGAAATAGGAATACTCACCCGAGAGTGCTGAGGGAGCTGGCGGAGGAGCTTGCAAAGCCACTCGCCATCATTTATCAGCAGTCCTGGTTAACGGGGGAGGTCCCGGACGACTGGAGGCTTGCCAATGTGATGCCCATCTACAAGAAGGGCCGGAAGGAGGTTCCGGGGAACTACAGGCCTGTCAGCCTGACCTCGGTGCCGGGGAATATTGTGGAGCAGTTCATCTTGAGGGCGCTCACAAGGCAGGTGTGGGACTACCAGGGGATCAGGCCCAGCCAGCACGGGTTCATGAGAGGCAAGTCCTGCTTGACCAACCTGATCTCCTTCTATGACCAGGTGACCCGCCTAGTGGATGAGGGAAAGGCTGTGGATGTGGTCTACCTGGACTTCAGTAAGGCCTTTGACACCATCTCCCACAGCATTCTCCTGGAGAAGCTGGTGGCTCACGGCTTAGACAGGTGTACCCCCTTTGCTGGGTAAAAAACTGTCTGGACGGCCGGGCCCAGAGAGTTGTGGTGAATGGAATTCAATCCAGTTGGCAGCCGGTCAAAAGCGGCGTTCCCCAGGGCTCAGTATTGGGGCCAGTTCTGTTCAATATCTTTATCAATGATCTGGA
>NW_008825109.1:15100885-15127380 GCF_000699105.1 Pygoscelis adeliae
GGTTAAACATTGGAACAGGCTGCCCAGGGAAGTGGTTGAGTCCCCATCCCTGGAAGTATTTAAAAGTCGTGTAGATGTGGCGCTTAGGGACATGGTTTAGTGGGCATGGTGGTGTTGGGTTGACGGTTGGACTTGATGATCTTAGAGGTCTTTTCCAACCTTAATGATTCTATGATTCTATGATTCTACTTCAGGAAAGCTGGCACACCACAAAACCCATAATTTTACATTTTAAAAATGTTATTTTTTTGTGAGAGTCTGCCGGAAGAGGTTAATATAGAGAATTATGAGATTAATAATTAAATAAATAATATTAATCCTTGCTGTCACATATGTATTTAGGGTTTGCAGTGGAAATACATTTTCAGGAGGAATATAGGGGCAGATGTAGTTTTGCTGATTTATTTGGAGAGTAGCAGAATTGTCCATGTATGATGCTTCTCTACTGCAAACAGTATATGAGTATGTTGCTTTCTAAATGTCTTCTTTATTATATAGCAAGACTTGATATTGTTTCTGTTTCTGCAAATATGTTTTGTTCCAATGCTTATACATACTTCACTCAAAAACATAAGCTATGGTAGAACTGTGTGAAATCACAGATTCCCTTTTGCAAGAATAGCGATGAAGATTTAATTAAAAAAGAAACTATTAGCTATCCTTTTACTCATTGCCTTCTAGTTAGAGTATTATCCATGGTGCAGGTGACCCATACATCCTCTGATTCAGGGCAAAGATTTGAACTACGATCACCTCTTCTGTGAACAAGTACTTTATTTGGTACTGTTTCTCTGCCTCTCTGTCCAACTAAAAAGGGAGGACAGAGAGAGTGGAAAAATGCGAGAGGCTGAGAGCACCTGAGCCTTACAGCAAGCTGATGAAGACCAGTCTCTCAGAGGTAGATGATATGGGATCAAATCCTCTCAAGAAGAGGAGAAAATTAAACCTAGGATGAAACCTATGGTTCTCATATTTAAGAACAAGAGGTAAGTTCCTTCTTGGGCCATTTTGGTCATAACTGAGTCATCTCTGCCCATGTGGATGATACTTGCCTATAGAATGGGTTCTTGTCCTATGTGGAAGCAAGAAAAATTAATCACCATTAGAACTATTACTATAAAATGATTGGACCTTGCAACCACCAAAATAAAATGGTGAAAAGCCACTCCCTGAATGATGTAAGAACATGTTGCAAAAAATCATTCTTTCTTTGCCTGAAGTTAGGTAGCTGAACCCATATTTAGGTACCTAAGTAGCAGAAATTTTCACAGTTGATGAAGCAGCATGTGCAGGTGATTTTGACTAAGTGAAAATGAATTGAACGTTTTAACTTAGATATCTGGATGGAATGTTATTATTTTCCATGTTAACAATGACTTCCTAAGAAACTAAACTTAGGTGACTTTAAGCATTTTTTATTTTATTTTTCATTTTTAGTGGACTAGTAAGTAGAATTAATTTCTTATAAATTTCTTACATTAAAAAGGAAATTTCTTGTTTTGTAATCATGATATAAATTTAAAATAGTCTTGTCTTGGGGTTAAATAGTGGGCATTTACAACTACGTATAAAGATGTGTAGAATGTTGTGGAGATGTATCTCATTTTGAAAAGAAGGAATTAACAAAGGCACTTGTGTGTATCCTGAAAATATTTCTTCCATTCTCCACTCCATCTGGATGCTAAGCTGGTTGGCATAACATTGGCTAATTCACATCTGGGAGAGATGTAAATAACAGGAAGAAGAAATGAAATGGATAGTGTTTCCATCAGACCGTAGTAGAGTATGTTCTCTTCTATACCAGTCCAAACTAGGCGATCATAGCAACACTTATGACTCAGGTCACATGCATATAGTTTTACAAACTAAAAGCTGTAAAAGAAACTATTTTGAAAGTGATATTCAGTGTTTTGATTAGTGTTGCAAGACCATGCTGAATAATTGGATGGCAGAGGCCCTGAAATGCAACAAAAATCCTCTCTCTACTAACATATGGAAAAGAAGAAAACTGAGTAAATTTGCAGAGGAAACTTTAAAATCTGTTTGCCCAGGTTATTGGGCCACAAATTTATAGGTTCATTGCTCTGGGGACATAGTATTTCCATATCCAATTTGTAGCCCAGGCAATTTCAGATAGGAAAGAAGTGATCTGTGAAACAGACTTAACATTAAAAAGTGTGAAAACAACTTACATTAAGTAAATATATGTTAGAAAACCTTTTTAGTTTTAGCTGGCTGCTCATTATATTGGTTAATTTTTTTGTATAATGCTTTAAAGATTACATATGAACAGAATGCAACTTTACTCAAAAATAGTTAAAAGTAAATCTTGGAACAAAGTTTGATATATAAAATGTAGTTTCTAGTGTATGGAAATCTTTGGGGAGTTATAATGGATAATAAATTGAAATACATTTAAGCTAGAGTATCTCTAAAATCTACTGTTTAGGTATCTTTTTCTACTTGCAACACTGAACTTTTTATAGCATTTCTTTTCTACCCATATTTACAGTGAGGTCTAAATGGCAGTGTTTTTGTAAAAGAAAAGAATCGCTAGTATAAAATAGAACAGAAGAATACAAGTCCTCCTGAAAACAGAAACTTATTTTTTCTTCTCTCTCTCTCTCGGTAAATGGGCTTATTAGATTTCATTCTTTAAGTTTTCTTTGCTGTCTGGGAAGTTCTATAAATTGGATGGACTTCCTGACCTCGCTGACATAAATGGAAAAGAATTGTTTTCACTTAAATGTGACTGGATTTTGCCATTTAGCTTTAAGTTTGAAATGTGAGAGACTTGGCAGTATAGCTTCATTTGGCTTTTCCTCTTTTAGGTTCACACTGTAGTTCCATCCTATGTGCATAAAAGAACAGAACCAAATATAAACAGACCTCTTCCCAGAAAGAATTATGAGAAAAATAAAATTTGACTTTTGAAAAGAAAAATAATATTTAATTTCATTGTCATTGCAGTATCTCTTGGAAGATTGAGGCACTTAACTAATGTGCTGAACCAAGTCATAGTCCTGTAGTTCTTAGTTGTGAGCAGTGAAGAACCTGCTACTGCTGGCAAAGAGTTGTTTCATCCCCTCACGTTTACTGAGTATATTTTCAGGTCTAGACATTAGAATGCACTGCAAAATGGCTAAAATGTATATAACGTTTTCTAAGTGACACTTTTTCATGGAAGATGTTGCACAACAAAAGGGGTTTGTATGCTGAATAGTGGCCCATGCAGTTTCAGATAGGAAAGAAGTGATCTGTGAAACACTTAAATTTCAGCATACCATTGAAAAATGTGAAAAGTATATAACAACATTTACTTACTGGTCATTGATAATTCTGGTACATTATTTTTTAATAATTTGATATATTTAAGGTTCAGAAGCTGGAAAGACTTCTGTAGTAGAATACTAAAGCTAAAATATGTGGTGCAAAGCAACAGAAGTTGATTCTCAACAGTTTGAGAAAAATCTGTGGAAGTGCAATGGGAAGCTAAAAGCAAATTTACTGGGGTTGCCTGTTTCTTCTTCTTTTCTCTAGTGAAAGTTAAAGCTAAAAAGGATAACTCTGAGTCACACTGATGACAGGATGTTCTTGCTAGCAGAGACTTATATTTTGTGAAACTCTAATCTTCTTTTCCCTTTCCTCTTGCTTTCCCTGGCATTCCTTCTTTTCCATATATCCTCTTCCTTCCAATCTGCTGGGATTGTTCTTATTTATTTGCTTGACAGTTAATGGAAACAGATTTAGGACAGCTGTCTTAAAATTACCATATGAACAGAGATATTAAACATCAGCCTGTGAGTTTTTCTGTCTTAAATATTATTGCTGTTTTTTTCTGGTAGGTAGAGGTTCTCTGTGAACTGTGACAATTTTAGTAATAACTTCATCTCATCAAGAACAGACAAATTTTGTCGCTCTCAGAACACAATTACAATTTTTGGAAATCCATTGGGTTCTATCACGTTTCACCTTTTGAAGCTGGTGATACTCCTGCCCAGGAAATATGCAGGAGTTCAGTAAAAAGAATTAAATATGCATAATCAAGACTACTACATACTGACACCTGTTTTAAAAGCACTATCTGATATCAGTGCATAGTTATATGTCAGCTTTATAATTGAATGAAAGATAAAAAAGACTGGAGATACATTTTCATTTGAGATAGTTAAACTAGTGCCAATCATAACTCTATTGTGACTTATACATGCTAGGTATAACTTCAGTCACTTTAAAATGTTCTGTAAGAACTGCTGAAAAAGACTGTTTAAAATGTTATTGTAGTGCAAAGAAAAAAAAGGTTATAAATGTCCTGATAATATTAAAAATCTTGTGTTTAAGAAAAGTAAAGAAATACTAATAACAGTGATTCATATTGTAACTTGATCCTGAATTGTAACCATAAATTCCAAAATTAGCAAAGGATCCTATCTTGTGCTTTAAATTTCTCTGGAAACACATTAAATCATTTATCTTTCCATTAATAGAACACAATGTTTTATTTTTCAGTTCCCCCTGCAATTACTCTGCTACAGAAATCCTTTAATGCCACTGCAGATCGAGGAGAGGCAATAACTTTGTTCTGCAGAGCCACTGGATCACCTCCACCCGAAATCAGTTGGTATAGGTAAGTTCAGTTGAGGTCTGCACATCAGAGCACATTTTTTTAATGTGTCACAATTTTCTATCACAGTTCATTAAGTTGTGCAACCTTAATTTCTTTAATGAATTTTAAGAGCATTTGCTGTCCATTTCTGTTCTAACTTCTAAAGCTAGATTCATCATTAATAAGTGAATGAACTCACACAAATTCAATTGCACTCAGGTTACCAGCAAGTGAGATAAATGTAAAAAGTAACTAAAATACTGTATTGGCATGATTTCTTCATATTTGAGGGGAAACAAATAAAGCTGAAGCAATGAGTCCATATCTTAAAAACAATGCAAGCAAAAATGTCACAACAACTTTTGCACAGGAATGCATCAGGTAAAAACATATGCAGTTATGCAATAAATATCCAATATAGATCAGCAATACTGATAAAAAAGATAACATTTTCCACATCTGTAAAAATAGATTCTAACCCTAACTCTCCATTTCAATGAGATTCAGAAGGAGGTATGGCTTTAGACACCCCTAGGACATGGGAATGTGTTGTGCCTTTCGCCGGAACAGAGGGAAGACACAGTCACTCAATATGAGTGATCAGCATACTTCGTTTATTGGAATGCAATCATCAGACTTTATAGGGTTACTTCTTACATATTTTTTCAAGTGTATTTTCTGTAATTTTTAAAATTTAATATGTTTTGAAAATGGAACTGCTTTTAAAGTTCATGTGTGGTTTTTGATTATATCAATGCAATGTATGTAGTATAGCCATGTTGTTTGGAAACACTTACCTTAAAACATTTGTAAAAATTTAAATAGCCATACATTGTATATTCTTTCAATTTTAACAAAGACATGCATCACTCCTGGGATATAAAGTATCTCAGAGTCCTCATACCAGTGCACATCTCTATTTTAGACCTGAATAATTTGCATCTACATATATTATTTCAGATTAATTAAAAGGTCACTGCATTTTCAAAATGGACATAGAAGGCATTTCCATCAATTCTTAATGTCCTTTGGAATCTTTGAACAATGTTAGATTCATTTTAAATGTTACCTTCCTGTGGCTGACACCTTTATCTTAACATGCCATAAGTCAATTGTGGATTTAAATTTTTCTCATGTGCAATTTGAATCTCAGGAGATGTAAATAAATAGCATGCAACGTTAATCCTTAATGTGGCTTAGAATTCAAAATTTAGTGAAGAGGAGGAAAAAGAAAAACAAAATATGCAGAACCCAAATTAAAGAACTGATACTGAATTCAAACTAAGGTTGAATATTCTGATTATTTAATGTCTTTGAAGTAATTTTTTACAATGTATGTCTTATCTGGCAAAACCCTTAGGAGTTGTCTGAAATCTGGTATCCTAAATGGCCTTGTTGTGAGAGAACCAACATTAATGTTTTATATTGTTAAGAAAGAATGCATAAATTTCCACAGTTTGTGGATATCTCTGTTTACATTTGTGGGGGTTTTTCAATATTTTATAAATATTACAGTATGTACACAGGCTAAGTGTCTTGGAGAGACACTTATCTCTGTCTACTGATCAGAGCTTACTGAAAGATTTTCCTTTGGTTTGCCAGCCCCTGAGGCAACTGACTTTTTTAAACCATTCGTTAAATATCTTTTTAAAGATTTTACAAAAGCTTAACAGGCTTGTGTAGTGGATACTGGATCTTAAATGAGGAAGCTTCTGTTCTGTTCCTATTTCAGGAACTATCTCATAGTGAGGAATATTGGCTTATGTGCCTCCCTTCCCTGTTGTGTTTTTTTGTTGGTTTTTTTTTTTCCCCTTTCATTGTCTTTTTATTTTGTTTTATTAGGCTATAAATTCTAGACGGTAGAAAATATTCTTGCTTTTTTTATTTGCTGACAGTGAGAGGTTGTAAAGTGGTAGGTGGAAAAGGCCTCTGGTCTCTGTGACAGAATATCATTGACATGCAAACAGGGAAAAAAAGATGGGAGGAGCTAAATTATTTTTTTTTCTGGAGGAAGCAAACTTGATTCTAAATTGTATTCCAGTACTAAATTTCTGCATCAAATTTCTGAAATCTCTCCTGAGCTGTTCAGGTCCCTTTTCACTCACATATTGGTAGCCAGTTAAAAGGATTCAGAATCTGCTGATATATTCTCCTTGTCCTTGGACTTCTCTCTCAGATATGTAAAGATAAAGACTTTTGTTTTCTAGAATATTTCAGATTATTTTTCTTTAGAAATTAGACTGAGCATAGGAAAACTAGATCAACATACTCCTTCTTGATTTTGAGAAAAATCTAGAAAGCATTGTTAGTGATAGGAAGGTCTATCAAAACTGATTTATCTAATATTAATATTAATATTATTAATATGCATGTCATCCATTGAGAACCTAATTGAATCCATTTATGAGAATTAATGACCAAGGTGTCATATTCCCAATTTCATCCTGTTTAGCGTATTTTTTGATGTTGAATGTAAGTTGATATTAGCCTCAGTTTTATGTAAGTGTTTCTTTTTTAATAAACAAGTGAAATTACATCGTGAATTTGATTAAGTGTTAATGCTGATTTTGGAAGGATTATAACCTTTGGTTACAGCAAGTTACAGGAATCATGTGTTCAGTTTTATTCCCAACTGTACCATTTATCTATGTGAGTTCAGTCATTTTATTTAATTTGCCTCAGGTTAACCATTTGTAAAATGGGCATGTGTAATAAAGTGACTTAATGGAAGTCTGTTTTCTGAATACATAACTATGCTAAGGAAAAAAGTCCAGAGAGATGCCAACTACTATAACAGAGACTAATGTTTCCTTGTAAAACATTCAAAAGTATACTGAGCATTCTGGAGAGCTGAGGAAAAGCTCTGATAAAAAGGGTGGGAATGATTTCTACTCCATTCTGCTGTAGGATTTTTGTTATATTGTATAGAAAGTACATCCGTACCTGTTGAGATGGTTCATCAAGATTAAGGACCTGTTTTATACACAGTTCAGTGTTCTTGTGTCTTTGTTGCCTTTTAAAATGTGCTCTGACACCAGTTATTCTCTCATTCGTGCTACTGAAGTTTCTTTAGCAAGGCCTGCATAATTTGGATCTATCGTTGCGTAGTCTTACCTTCCTTACAATCCACTGATATTTTAGTCAATTAAAAAATAAATTCTCTTGATTCTCTTTTCTCTTGTTTCCTTTTCAGTTTCCAGTGAACTGATTTAGCAGGTCAACTTCAGCCAGGGCATAAAAAATGGCTGTATTTTTAAAATCAAATGACAGTACTACTGAGGTGGCTTATATATCCCTCTGCGTTGACTGTAAGCAAGATGCTGGACGAGACAGTAGTTTCAAGCTTTAAACTCTTTAAGACAGTATCTAATGTGATAAAGCTTTAACTATTTACATCAACCCTTTTCATTTCCAGGTGCTGACAATGTTTAAGATTTTGTCAAATTAAAATGGAGGCATCTGAACTAATGTGTTCAGAAGCACTTTCTCAAAAAAATGCTTTAGTTCACTTACAAATTTGTCAGTTTGAAATAGCTAGTCAAGAAGAAAGGTCAGCAAGGTTTAGTTGGTGCTCTATTTAATATGCATATATACTTTGTTGATATTTCATGGACCGAAAGAATCTAATTCTTTCACCACTTAACTGATATCTCTATTGAAGCTGATATTACATTAGTGTAAAGGATTACCTTCAGAGAAGCAATACACTAATAGAATTAAATTAGCCAGGACTGAAAGATAAAGATCCAAATGTACAGGTCATGAACTGGAAATCTTTACTCATGTGAATAGTCCTACTGAAAACACGATTATTGTTTACGTCTGTAAGAGATAATCTACACTAGTAAAGTTTAGATGGATCAATCCCCTTATCTTTACTGACAGGACTTAAAATTATCTGACAAAAGAAATAATCCGCTTTTAATGTGTTACTCATGTTTTCCTGTTCTCCAATATCAGCATCAATCTGAATCTCTCCTGTTCGCTCGAGGGTCCAGGGAAATGCTCATAATCTCATTTCTGCTTAGAAATTGTCATAGATATAGGTGATGTTTGTGATAGTGGGCATTTGGGAAACTACTTCTGACCTTGAATGTAGACTTTTGTCTCCTAACAGAAATGGCTAGCTTTTTTTGTTAAACCACCTATGTGGAAAATTAGACCTTTTCTGTTCTGCAAAACAATTTCTATGATTTGCTTTGGAAAGGAGATGAACGAGTATCACAATAACGTCTTGAAGCGGACAGCTAAGTGGACTAGTTATTTATAAAAATGTTACTAAAATGCAAGCTATATAGATGCCAGGGGAATCCTGTTAACGGATATTAATGTTCCCAAGAAAGAAGCAGTATTCGTGCTTTTAGGGAAAATATTATTTTAGAAAATATGAAATATATGTAGTTATCAGCATTATGTGAGCAGAAATAAGTGAAAATCATTGTTGCTCAAATCTTGAAATAAAACTAGATGTCCTAAACTAGGCATATTGAATAGAATAGAATAGAATATTTCTGTTATGGCTATTGGTTTCATTTTACAAATAGTTTGTTTTCGAGAAGCTGGCATTGTCAGCAGGATTATCAATGCTTATGAAAATCAAGCAATTTTTATGTAGGTGCTTATGAGAAGGGACTGTTGATGATTCAACAGACATAAGATCAAAAGAAGCCTACAGCAAACAAGGCAGAGTGAGAAGAAATTTAAAAAGTTAGAATTACATTCTTGAAAATGAAGCTATTTTGATAACTGTGTGTGTGCCAAGGTGCTCAAATGGACCGGTCAAGCCTCGATCAGCCCTCAGAATTGTTCACAGGTTTTATTATTTCTGTACCATCTGGTCAGAACTCATTCTAACATCTGGAGACATGCCTGCTTACTAAGTTGTGGCTAGCCAACAACAACTGAGAGGAAATAATTTGGAAGGGTTCCTTATGTGCCAATAGGCCCTGAAGTAATTTAGAATATTTTTTAATGAGTTGGTACATTGTTACTAATGTGAACTGCAACAGTTACACTTTGAAAACACGCTTTTAAATGTTTCTCACATACAATATGTATTTGTGTAACTGATTTCCTTCTATCCTTCCTTGAGTGTAAACTGTATGTTAGAGTTCTATTCACAAGCATTTTTCTAACATTGTCAATATCGAACATTTAAGAATAAAGATATTATAGTATTTTTAATACATATATATTTTATAACCTGACAATAAAATTGTGAAGCTGGGGTCTTGAACATCAAAATGCAGTTCAGAATGCTTTGTTTGTGTCTAGAGTGTGCACATTCTTATGAAAAAACACTGTGATCCTGCAGAACAATTTTTGTCATGCTAAAATCAACTCCCTTCTATACATACTGCAAATTTATATCATGTGAGTTAATGCATTTTTGAGGCTAGCATAATCTCTTCCCTCAAAGATTATTTTCAACATATTGATGCTTCCATAGCACATTGTTTCAGATTTTGGAACCTACTGGTTGATTTATACATCATTTTTATTTTTTTTAGAAATGGAAAACTTATTGAAGAAAATGAAAAATATATGGTGAGAGGAAGCAATACAGAACTAACAATAAGAGATATAAAAAATACTGATGCGGGTCCTTATATCTGTAATGCTAAAAACAAAGCAGGAAATGATAAAAAACAGACATTCCTTCAAGTTTTTGGTAAGTACTGCATAGCATATTCCATCTTTTTTAAATGTAAACAGTAGGGAACTGAGGTTATAATTCACAATTTTCAATGGAACAGTATTCCTGCAAGGTGTCTACTGATGCAGCAAACCACTTTCTGTATAATTTTACAGCTTTTTCCTCCCTGTTGGCTACTTTAACCTTTACACCTGACTTTAATTTTGAAAAGGCTATCTTTGGCATTTGCTTTTCTACTATTCAGATGGAGTACAATGGAGTGTTAAATTGTTAATTCACTGGTTTTCCTTTACAAGTTAGCTTCTTGCAAGAAAACCAAGAGGAGAAAGAAGGGAAAATTATTTGGACTTCTAAGCAGTGCCTTTTTTTTATAAGACACCATGCAGAGGTGTTCCTGATTTTTTAATTTGTTTTTCTTTCTTGATTTTTATTTTTTTTAAGTGCATGATTGCAGATGTAGTCACAAAAATATTGTCTGATCTAAGTTTCAAAGGATAAAAGTAATAACATGAAAACTTATTTCTCTTTCTATGCTCTACCACCCAATCTGTGTTCATGATTCTCTCCTTTACATAGAGCTGATAATTTCTTTGAAGTTTAGTATAGCTATAAACTAGTGAGAGTAGGCATCTATGAGAATGTAGAAAACCTCCCTCAGAATCATTGTGCAGGATCAAGGCTGTAGCTTACTTATGAAAAGCCTACAAAAAAGTAATGTGTTGGGGTTTTTTACATTGTAAAAATGCTTGTAGTAGAGAGAAAGACCATTTATATTTGAACAGCTAAAGCACATACTTAGGACCATGGGAAATTAAATTTTAAGTCCCAGTTAAAACTAATAGTAATTTATACAAAGTGAAACAGTTCTAAGAGGAGAGGCTGATCTGGTAACTTGCACTGGAAGTGCTAAACAGCTGGGTTGGATAATGCTGTCATTTGGGATCTGGGGGCCTGAGGCTGAAGCCATGGTGTCAGGTGAACAGGTTAGCCGTGTCTGTGTGCCTTCCACTGTCTTTCCTGTTTGGGAAACTATTCATAGCCCTCCATGCTGTGCTGTCTACAGTGCTCCATACTCCAGATGGGTTGCCTAAGCATTGGGTTACTTTGTTGTTCTGAGGTGCTTGAAAGTTATTCTCAATTACTTTTCAAAGGAAAGAAGATGAAATACAATTTTAAAATTCATCCCAGCCTCAAGATGTAGAGCATCTTGAAGATTTTTGTGGAGAAACCAAAACATTTTATTCAACTGTATTTCCAAAGTTGAAAATAAATAAATAAATTTGAAGGAATAGAAGGGACTTGCTCGTTTTGATATGAGTTTAGGGAAGTTTCAGGCAGAAATAATTTTGCATGTTATTTGAGTAACTTTAAGTATGGATGAAATTTGCATAGTTTTTGCCTGAGGCAAGGTAACTTTTTAATGCAAGGAATAGGGAAAGGGAGACACCAGACTAAGAGTAAGCATCTCCTGTATACATTCTTCCATCTTTTAACAACCACTATTCTGGGGACCCCCCGGAAAGCTAAATCCAAATGATTTAATGGATACCATGAGTTTGTTTAATCCATTTTGAACCTACACATCCTTTTTGTTTCCACGACATCCTAAACTCCTAAATTCCTTAAATGATTTATTTCTGGCATGAAAAATTATTTCTTATGCTTAAGTTTGGAGCCTACTCATTTCTTTGGCTCATAATTCTCATTTTAAGAAAGTGAAGAATAATTCTGTATGTTCTTTACATCAAATGTAGTTTTCTATCTCACTAGATCATTTATTTTCTAAGCTGCGAGTTTCCAGTCTATTTCGTATCTACTACTGTGGGAACCATTATGAATCTCTGAACCACGCATTCCTGTACTTCTCTGGTTATAATCCCCTGCTTGTGAAACGGCAAGGCAAGAATGGCACACGGGATTCATGCCGTGGGGGGAACCTGGCTGTTCAGCAGCACAGTGCTGCTTCTGCTTTGATCCTGGTGCCTTCTCGTAATGTCTGTTTGCCTCTCTGGCTCTCCCTGCGTACCGAACTGGTGTTTCCACAGAACTGTCTGCAGTGTCTCCCAAGTCTCTTTCCTGAGTGGTTATAGCTAATTTAGAGCACATCATTGAATATGTATATTTAGAGTTATTTTTCCTGTGTGCTTTACTACTGGATATATTTAAATTAGATTATAATAATCTGTGTACTGTTAGTTTGACCTTAGGGAATAGTATCATAAATTAAGCCTCTTACCTTATTTGTAATCTCTAAAGCCAGTGTGATTTTAGTCTAATATTGCCTTTACGAAGTTCACCTCTACTTTCAGTCTGAAAACATGGAGCAGGGCTGTTGTATTTTCTCCTACAAAGAACTTTACTTTTTCTTTTGTCTCTTTCACACAGGTTAAACTCCCAGATATACAGATATACAGCCATCAACTTCTTATACTTTTTTTCCCCTTAAATGTATTCAAAAAACTGCAGTCTGAAAATGGCAAGGCAGGTGGCTGTGTATTACAGCTAAATAGTACACAAACAGCCAGTTTGTGTTAAAATGACCTATTAAATTGCATTATTCTTTCCCTCTCCATTAGCTTGCCTGTCACCTACCTGCTATCTTTAATTTTAATTTACAGTGCAAACTCCTTGGGGCAATGATTATTGTTTCTACTGCAACAGGGCTCAGGCAGGGTTGAAACTTGTAATAGTAATGTAACCATAATGCAGTAAAGATAACAGTAACATTATAGCATTCAGCATTTAAAATTTCTAGTTCTCTGGACTTTTGAATGGACATGCCCATCTTAGTGCCATCTAACACCTGCATATGTTTAGTTTCCACGTGTGACCTAGATTTTTTTGTTCAACATTTTTTTTGTTTCCAGTATCAGTGTTAAAAAAGCTATTTTGTCCTCATATCAAATTCTTACTCTGACAGTTTTTCTGGAACACTAACACATGTATAGAAACCTATATGCACACACCCTGCTCTCCCCAGTTCTTCATCTTTATTAGTGCTTTTTATCTGTTCTACCGAATAAGACTTAGAAGAGTAAAGAAAGCACTGTTGCCCTCAGAGGATTTCTTACTGATCATGATTTGGTAATCTCTGTCTGTCATCTTGTTATCTGCTATAGTTCTCTCTGTATCATTATCTGTTACTACCTAAAAGATCTCATCCATATTAATGCTTAGGATGTGTGCTAAGATTTTTGATACAAATTCATTTATGTTTAGTCCTTCTGAATGTCTTGAAACCATAGGTGTTCTTCCTTGATTTTTTAAAAAATATTTTTAGTATTTGTCCCTGCTTGGTAGCTAACTTTTTATATCTTTCACCCATACTATGCAGTTTCATTGTTTTCTTTTATTTGTTTTGTGACTTAATTAGCCATATATATATGTGTGTGTGTTTGTTTAGATACAGGTGAATAAGCATTTTGAATTATGAAATACCACAATTTTACAGCTGTGGGCACCCCAACAAAATTTCCAAAATAATATAATAATAAGTAATTGATTTAAGAGCAGTCATGGAAATTCAATCCCTTAAAACATTCCTACATCGTCTTACTTTCTAAGACCTAAACATGTATTTCTTCATCATTACTTCTCCAAAGCGATGGCAGTGGTGTTCTTTTACCTTATAATAAAAAATCTGATCGGGCTAAATGAAACAAAATTAGCTTTAATTAAATACATATTCATGCTTTATAAGAATAGTACTTATATTCTGAGGACAGTTTTTATATCTTCATTTTGTTTGTTCTTTAGTTGCTCATTTCCACTCCTTAATCACTCAAATGTTTGGTTCTGCTGTTCCACGATGCATAAACAATTGAGGTTTTCAACAAGTTTTCTCTCTTCTGTAGATATGTCATAGAAAGAGACATTTCTATGTCTAGAAATTTCTACTTCTAGAAAGAGAAAAAGTATTTTTTCTTTAATCAGAATTGGTAAAAAAATGGGAAGGAGTTCTAGCATATGTTAATTTGAAGTTCTCTAGGGTATAGGTGTTTTACCTACATAATCAATGAGAGTGTAGTCTGAGCTTATCAAAAATATTTCATTGGCATTTCAGTAGTTTCTGACAATTGATTTCATGAAAGTCAAATGAGGGAAAAGACCCTTTATAATTATTGTATAGTTTAAGCACATACCATTTTTAGTTTCTAGATGTCTTTTTATATATAATCTGAATCTTGTATAGCAAGAAGGTTTTTGCAAATGTGTTCAATGTAACTTTTATTGATTATTGAGAAAAGTATATGCTATTATTCATTTTTTATCTGTCATCAGGCAGATGAGAGGAAATGTAATGGACCTCTCCTGTCTTATCCCTCTTAGATGTGTTCCAAATGTTAAAATTCAAGACATTTAGGTTAATCTAAGCCCTCAAAAGCCATGTGTCTTGGAACCAAAGAGACTGCAGTGAGTCTGATTGGGGTGAGAAGTTCGCTAAATTTTTTCCTTTATTTTCAGGCTTAATGACTGCATGCCTTTTACATTTGTAGTGCCTGGAGCACACCTAGTTAATTGGCCTTTGAGCTTAATAAGTAGAATAATATGTTTTCATTTGTTTTTTGTTTTTTGTTTTTTTTCCCATAAGATACTATTCAATACATATATTGAAGCTCTTTCTTTAAATTCACTGTTATATCTAGAAAGGGAATCCCATGGACCTGTGTATGGAACTATCTGTGCCTGCTCATCCCAGGTATTATGAAGTATACCAACTGCAGCTTCACAAAGTGCAATTCATCAATTAAAGATGGAGTGTGAAAAGTTCATACATTTTTCTGTATTCCTTCTTCCTCCCTCTTACCTCCTTGCCTGTTTGGAACACCTCTAATTTTTAAAATAAAAATGATGCAATCTGTAAAGGCAGTGATGCCAGTTCTCTCAGAAGACAGGTCTTAAATCCCTTGGAATGTGAAGTAGGAATACCGTTTTAACATGTACAAAGACTCAGGTTTGTCATATACTAAATCAAGTCAACACTTCATACTGGTGTGTGTGTGAATCCTTATTATGTCAGGTATCAAGTTTCAGGAATCTGTTTCTTAGATATTTCTTTGTTGGACTCTAGCTTTTTTACTAAATTCAAATTGTACCAGCAGTTTCCAGAAGGATGGGGTTGCAGTTTTTCTACCCGATACAAGTGTGGCTGTGCAGGAAGATAGCACAAGAGTATGATTCCTCATGTGTTATATTCATCAAGAGATCCTATCAGGCAGCGATACAGACATATAGTAAGCCTCTCGCCAGTAAATCCATGCTTGTATTAATAACAAGCTCTTTAAAGAAGTTCTTTTCATGAGATATAATCAGGACTATCTCAAGCTTTATATATGTGCTGCTTCCCAAGTCTGATGAACCTCTTCTGTCAAAGATAAGAGTAGAACTCTGTGAATTCAATAAGTTGTGTACCTTTTTCAAGAAATCAGTTGTAAGCAACCAATAATAAATCTAGAACCTCAGATTGCTATCCAAGTTCTTCTTAAGCTTTTTGGGGAGGCTGTAAGGTACACAGCAGTGAGCTTAAATTTTCTGTTAAAAAGGTATTGCCTTTGTCCGAGACAAATCCAGAAGAGACCAAGGAAGGAATCTGAAAGAAACTTGTTTATTGAGGAAGTGTTAGGCAACTTAACATCAACCTTCTCTGCTCAGAGAGAAAACTTTCCAACCAGTAAATGTTATTTCTTTATTTGGCAGTATCACTCTGTTAATATTTAAAAAATGCATGTCTAGTAATAAGCATTCCTTTTCCTTCCAAATAAAATAAAGTTAATGAAGCTTAAGCATAACTCCTTTCTATATTAAAGCCTTCTTTCATTTCAGTCAGGTGATTCAGTTTACAATTTTTTAAGTACCTTATAACACAAATATTTCAATATTTTTGACTGAAGAAACCAGCAAAGACCTGGAGGCTTCCTGGATTGACATTCCAAGACCCTGTATTTTCATTTGTTTCATATTTGCTAGAGTACAGCAAGCAAATACTAATTCAATTTGAGAATGACCTTGTCAATTTAAAAAGAACAGTTAAGGAATTGGGAGGGGGGGGAACAAACCCTGTTTCAGTATTTCTATGAATACTACTAGTCTTGGCATTCTCAAATAAATATTTATATTTACATGTACACAAAAGTATTCTAATATTTTCCAATGTCCAAAATGTCATAAAAAGTAGTCAAACAGTATAAAAACTTCTAGTCAATAGCAAGTTATGACTTGTGACCTACGAAAATGAAGCAATTAAATAATATCCCCCATTTGAGCTCTCTTCTTCTTCCTCATAATAACTGTCAGCTAGATATATTTGATGATTAATCAGTGCTTATTCCTTTAAATGTCAGCTGCTCATGTCTAAAATGTCAAGCTAAAACTTTTTGTCTTGTGATCCATTTGAAGAAAGCCTTAAAGAAAAGTAGAATATAAGTCTAAGATTAAAAATTAAAGAGTATTAGTTATATGTTTTAGAACATGCATTATCTTGAGATCATATTGTCTGTCATGTCCAGATGGGGAAATCCTGTTGTTCTGATGGAAATAATGTAATTCCAAATTTTGCAAATTTCTGACGTAAAATAATATGTATGATGCTTTTTTTTATTAATGATATATCTGCCATAGCTCTTTCCTTGTTTCTGGGGATGATATTATATCAAAGGAAAGAAAGGAAAGAACAGATTATATTGTAGCCAGGAGACATGGCTATAGAAATAGAGTACCTGAATTACCCAAGATAGAATATTTCATAGGCATTTGGATGATCCTGAAAGTGAGAGTAATAACTGAAGTTATTTTGAAGTTTAACTTGGTTATCTTTTATCTCAAATTCTTTTTTTGTAGTTCTTTCAAATGACATCCCTTGTTGTACTATTGAGGAGTTTCAGCTTTTCTTAGCCAAATTGATGTCCTGCCGTAATACTTTTGCTTACTACCTTCTACTGCATCCAATAAAGCAGGATCCAGTTGACATTTCAAGAGCCCCAGCTCATGCAGGGTATTTTCTTTCTGCACACAATGTCACTCACCGTAGATTGTATCTTAATGAAGCAGGATATTAGTGCAGTGCTTTGTTAGGTAAAATATGAGCTGTTTTTCATCTCTATGCAGTAAACACACAATAGATTATTTGTAATAGTCAAGGGTGAACAGACAGTAGACAAGCAACAGAAGGAGTATGGAGATAAGAAATGAGAAATGAGACCAAGAATGGTGTGGTGGAAATGCATAAAAGAGAGGTAGGTGTTGTGTCTGGATATAGCAAGTTTGAACCTGGTTTTATTTTTTTTTTTTTTAGTACTGCTGAATGCAGCATCTGTGAGAAAATGGTCATAAATGAAATAGTGGTCATAAAATGAAAAAGGAGACTAGACATAAGGAAAACATTCTTCACCATGAGACAGTCAGGCACTGCAACAGGCTGGTGAGAAAGGGTGCAGTCACTGTTCTTGGCATTTTTCAAGATAGTGCTCAACACATCCCTGAGCAATCCGGTCTGAACAGAGTCTGTTGACCCTGTGTTGGTGAGGAGGTTTGTCAAGATGACCTGCTGGAGTCTTTTCCAACCTGAATGATTCTCTTTCCCCTTTTTGATCCGCTAACATAAGCCAATATTACTTTTCTACGTAGCATATACTTTTGTAAGTCCGTTAGAAAATAGGTTACCTCTCTGTTTATTTTCTGCTTCATAGAATATACTATAGTAGGGCTTCCTCAAAAGCAAAACTCAGAAAAACTACACAGAAAATATATTATTTTCAACAAATGTCCTTAATGTTTACAAAGTCAATGTTAAGAGCTGCAAAAATTAAATTTACTCATGTAACCTTAATTCACTGGTTTTGGGTGTAACATACTGAATCATATTCTTATTACATGATTACATGCTAGGTTTTCCAGTGGGATGAGTGTCTCATTCAATGTGTAAAGTGGATAGGTTCAGACAAACTTATTAATGGTTATATATGAGTGAGTATATTGGGCCAAAACATTTTTTATGAAGATGTTTGAATGCCGTGAAAGAGAGTAACATTCTATGCATAGTTCTATAACAGAGTTCTTGTATGATATTGTACAGATAAGTCCTCTAAATAAAAGTGTTAATGTGTAACCAGAAATTGTATTGCACATATAAATAACCTGACAGGGTACAGTATAGACTGAAAGCTGGAGCTGCTGTATACTTGTGGCTATAAAGTGGAATGATTTGAAGAATACAAACAATATCTGGAATTTTTAAATTGTATTTTACCACCTATTTGCTCAGTAAGTAAGGATGAATAGCTTTGTATCAGAGGACTCTTCAGTTCTTAACAGTGTTAATACCAGTACAATATTTTTGTTTTGAGGAGATTTTGTTAAATTCAGTAATTTGTGTAAGGTAGATATTTCTAAAGATCAAAGTCCAACAATAATTAATGCATTAAAAAGATACTCCACAGTCTCCTGGGCAGCTTGTTCTGGTGTTTAGTCACCCTCTCAGTAAAAAAGGTTTTTCCTCTTCTTAAATGGAATTTCCTGTGTTTCAATTTGTGTCCATTGCCTCTTGTCCTGTCACTGGGCACCATTGAGAAGATTCTGGCTCTGTCTGTACTCACCTCTATCAGGTATTTATACATATGGCAGGATCCCCCAGAGCCTTCTCTACTCAAGGGCACATTGCTGGCTCATGGTAAACTTCTTGTTCACCAGGACCCCCTGGGTTTTCTCTGCAGAGCTGCTTTCCAGCCAGTTGGCCCCAAGCCTGCACTGGTGCATGGAGATACTCCTGCCCAGGTGGAGGAGGATGATGGAAATTTTGGATCTTTGCTTCATTCCTGAAGTGCCAGAGAGCAGCGAGGGCTAGCTGGTCCCTACAGGACAGAAATCCAGGAGCAAAGCACATGAACACAGCAACCAGGGCAGCGGCCTTATCAGTCAGGACCCATCCAACACTACCCCAGAGATGGAGCAGGAAGCCCTGGGGGTGTCAGCCGTGCTGAGCCAGGAGTCCAGGTCATCAGACATACAGAAATGGTTGTTGTGCAATTTGAAGTCAGAAAAGTTGATTGCTCTTATAGACAGTAATGTTAAACCTTTAGTTATTCCTAACAAACACAAATGTGCTTAAAAAACAAAAAAATGGTTTAAAAGATAGATTTTGACATGACATTCTTTGTGCAGGATGAGTAATGTAATTTGTATTTTTAACAGTACAGCCTCAAATAATACAACTTAAAAATGAAACCACGTTTGAGAATGGGAAAGCCACCCTCATCTGTGAAGCAGAAGGAGAACCTATCCCAGAGATTACTTGGAAAAGGGCCATTGATGGAATAACTTTCTCTGAAGGTGACAAGGTAAATCAGCCTTTAATGTCTAAAATATCTAAATATGTATTGTCTAGCTAATCTTCTTTTCATAAGCAGAAAATTAATTTAGAGATAGATTAATTCTAGATTCCTCTGGAATTGGAAGGAATTGCTACTTTTCAAGGTAATAAGAGAGAGACATGGAGATTCTAAATTTTAAATTAAAAGAAAAAAGCAATTAAAGTGCTGAAAGGTAATTCACTTCATCAGGCCTAAATTTTCATACATAATCCCTACTAAGGGTTTCAATTTCGTCTTGATCATAATGGCTGCCTGTAGCCCTTCTTGACTATATTTGAACTCTGTCCAGTATTTCTCAAAATGCAGTAGAGCTTATAGAAATCTGAAATAAAAAATTCTGAATACCTTGGAGTTCTTTATTTCCCGCTTCTGATGGTTTTTTTTTCCTATTTTTCTCTTTTCTTATAGTTTTTCTCACACAGAGCAAGTGGTCTATAACTACAAGTTGAGCTCATTTTCCCATTTTGTTTTCCCATTTTCATGTTTTATTACAAAAGTAAGTTGAGTAGAGAAAGATTACAGTATGACAATGAAGAAAGTCAGTTACTGTGGGAACAAGAGCTGTAATTAGATGGAATGGTGAAAGCAAAAGGGAACGGTGTAATGTTATTCCTAACCATATTCCTAACAGCTTGTAGAACAAGCTGTTTCTACAGAGCTCTTTTTCTTTTTCCTTTTTTAAAAATAATTTTCTTTTAGTATTTGAACAAGTATTTTCTTCTTAATTTTCTTACATAAATTACAGAATTTCTCTGTGCTGGTCAAAGTATGAGATACCATCTTTCTGGCTGGCTGATTCAGATTTTTTACTCCAGATAATCAAATAGTAAAATAGACAGTCTTCTTGCAGATGTTTGCATATTCATAGCTCTTGCTTAAAAAAACAGTTGACAAACCTATGCAGCAGTCATGCCAATGAGGGAATTAGATACATAATAAGTCACTCAGTTTATAGGGAATTGCTATATATTAAGGAATTATGTACTTCCATTATTTGTGTTCTGAAGGAGAATGTCTGGTCTGGTCTGGTCTACTCTCTGACTTGACCTTTCCTGGAATTGAGGCAGTTTATGTGAGGCTATGTCTACCATTTTCCTGCTCTGTGATTTCCATTTTGGAGCAACATAACAGTATTTATATCATATTTCTTCTAAAAGTTTTTCATTAAAACAAAACAGTTTGTCTCCTGCTTAAATACTTCAAGTCAAAGGTCACCTTTCTGACCCACAAAGACTAGCTTGGTTCAAAGGTTACAAATGTAGTCTTTCACTTATGTTTGGAATGTTCCTAAAATAACTTTCTTATATTTGAAATTGAAAATGAAAGCAAATTGCAGAAGCAAGCTAAAAAATATTGGTGCAGTTGAAACCTGAAATGTATCCAGTGCTTATATAGGACAGTATTACAATCTTAATTCAAACTGCAGATTGTTGAACTATCTAGACGTGTTACTGTAGCATTTTTTGAACTGTGGTTCAACTGAATGATACCCACAACCAAACTAAAACCTATATTCAGTTTCTACCAGTGTGCTGACATCCTGTGTGTGGAAGATAAAAAGAATGAGAATAAATGCAGTTATATGGTTTCCTTTTGTTCTTGCCAGTGACAGAACTCTGTGTGTATTGCTCATGGGAGATTTTTTGCTGAATGTTGAATAAATGTTCTGAAATACTGTCTATGTCCTTGAGCTCTAAAATATGCTGCTGCATTTGCCCTGTGGTCCTCCAGCACTAGGGTGCCAAAGCCTTGGCTTGTGCTTTCCTACCAAATTAGGTGAATAGGGAACAAAACTGGCAGTGATTAAATTATTGAATAATTGTTGAATAATACAGCGATGTTTTGCACACAGAAGGAGAAAAGGTGAATTGAAGAAAATGGGGGTGTGTGTGTTGTAACATAGTCTTAAATTGAAATTATTACTTATATGTGATAACTTTTGAAGTAATGTTCAATCACCAGACATACTTGCATAAATATAAAAATTGTCATCTACATTCAGACAATTCATCTTTTGAATTTTTTACCAGTTTTAAAATATTTTTTTGTATAGACTGCACTTTATCCAACATTTTGGTGAATTAAGAATATCTTTAGGGGATGATTTTTTTTCATGGAAGATGGAAGAACTACTCTAACTGTAATATTAACATGCTGATGATTAAAAAACATGGAAAGTGTTGTTCTTATTTTTTAATTATACTTTTATTACTTTTAGTATGCAGCTCCTCAATCATGTTATTGTTCTTTTGCTAAAATGCAAGCATACCTTGTATGGATAAGGAAGAAGGCTGAACGTGAGATCATTCTTAGGCTGCATGGATTCAAAATGTTTTCTTTCAAATGATAGATAGATCTTTTAACCAGGACATAGGCTTTTCTGAGTTTTGAAATTATGATGTCCAAAAGAATGGAAAATATGCACCAAAGTCAGAGATCAAAGAAATAACCCTACTAGGCTTAAGGAAGATAATGTTAATGAGTAAGAAGTCCATAATTATCTCTTAGGAAAATATAGCTTTGATAAAAGATTTTCAATACATCAGAAGTGTGTATTTAAAAGTTGCAGCCAAATGAGTTCAAACCAGAAGCAAAGAAGCCTTTTCGTCTCTCCTTTTATCACTTAGCCTTTGGAACAATCTACCACACTGTGTGCGGTCCCTCTTTCATGGAGAATTTGAAATAAAGGGGTCTTTCCCCTTCCTCTGACCTCTCTTGAAAGTTTAAATGGAAAGTTTTCCAGGAGGTCACATGAGATGACCTCTGTAATCCTTTTATGGCTTTATAACTCATACATACATGAGAGTGAGTAAGCCTGAGTAAATGAATTATTATGTGTGGCAGAAGGTGTTTGGCTCACCCTTAAAGAATTGGAAATGGAAATGGAGCTTTAGTCCAAGACAGAGCTTCATCTGCTGTTGCAGTGTCAAGCCAAAACTCTCTGCTTGGTCCATGTACTCTGCCTCTGTGCTTCTAGTCCCCGACTCCCCAGCATTGCACGTCCTTTCACTAACGTGCCAACCTGGCCATGACCCTTTCAGCTGTGATTCAAAATGTCACGTTCCTACAGACCTCTGTGCATCCAGCAGGCCTGGCCCTTTTCCCAGTAAAAAGAGGAGGCAGGGGAAGAGTTGCTTTTTGTAGAACAGAAGGAAGGATAGTGATTGGATTTGATTTGCTGTAATCACTTACAAAATGGATTTTGGACATGCACACACATATCTACACACATCCCTGAAGGGGAGCATATCCTGATTCTCTGATACAAAAATGTCATTGATTCCTGTGCATGCTGCAGAAGTGTGAAGGCAGAGTTTCATGCTCTACTTTCCTAGTATCTGATTCTAGCAGAAATATGAAAGCTGAGCAATGTTGTTTGTAATTACCATTTCAAGCTCTGTTTTGGAATACAAATGACAATAACAGATGGGGCTTGATATGAGATAGTAGCTCCACTGTATGCATGTGTCCAAAGAGGCAATCTTTACCCTGAAGAATTTATGATCTAAACATGTAAAATGAATGAAAGAAGTCAGTGCAGAGAGGTCACAGTCCAGTATCTGATACTCAGTTTTCATAATGGCTCATGTGTGGGGTAACTGGTTAACAAAAGAACAAAAGAATGAGAATTTGCAACTTGGGTGTTCGATTTAAGATATATGAAATGATACTGTATTTTATATTGTCATGGTTTAACCTCAGCCAGCAACTAAGCACCATACAGCCGCTCGCTCACTCCCCCCCGGTGGGATGGGGGAGAGAATCAGAAGGGTAAAAGTGAGAAAACTCGTGGGTTGAGATAAAGACAGTTTAATAGGTAAAGCAAAAGCCGCGCACGCAAGCAAAGCAAAACAAGGAATTCATTCACTACTTCCCATGGGCAGGCAGGTGTTCAGCCATCTCCAGGAAAGCAGGGCTCCATCACGCGTAACAGTTGCTTGGGAAGACAAACGCCATCACTCCGAATGTCCCCCCCTTCCTTCTTCTTCCCCCAGCTTTATACACTGAGCATGATGTCACATGGTATGGAATATCCCTTTGGCCAGTTTGGGTCAGCTGTCCTGGCTGTGCCCCCTCCCAGCTTCTTGTGCACCTCCAGCCTTCTCAGTCGGTAGAGCATGGGAAGCTGGAAAGTCCTTGACTAGTGTAAGCATTACCTAGCAACAACTAAAACATGGGTGTGTTATCAACATTGTTCTCACCCTAAATCCGAAACACAGCACTGTACCAGCTACTAGGAAGGAAATTAACTCTATCTCTGCCGAAACCAGGACATATATATATTTGATACAGATTCACCAAATGTCTTTTGAATAGCTTACACTATTCTTCTTGTATCCACAAGTAAAAAAAAATCTCTGGTTTTTAACTTTATAATGAAGACTACAGAGATAGCTTGAGTTCCACATCCTTCCATCTACCTACCATTGCAATAATAATCTGTGTACCCCCGTGAAATTTCCTATGACATTGTTTCTAAATATTGCAGAGCTCAGACCAATAATTAAATTATTTTCCAAGTTTGAATTCACTTTATACTGGCATGCAAATCATAACTATTTGGAGCTTCATAGTTTTCATGATCAGGCAATAGGCAAAGGTAAAGGATTTGGGGTTTGTTTTGTCTTTTTCTTTGAAAGGTCAACTCTGCTTTTCCCCCAAGCCTCTTAACTCCACTTCAGCTATTACAAATGTTAATAAAAAGAATCTGAAAAATTTTTGACTCCCTGTATATGCTATTGTCACTGCACAAAAAGAAGCAGTATTACAGTGTCAGCGAATTTTGTTGCCTTTCTTTTGAGATAGTAATGAGAGCTCTGTTACATTCTTGCTCATCAAGGATCAGCTCTTTATTTGAAATGAATCACCCAAAAAGAGGAAACATAGATGTATCTAGGGTATTTTAATTGTTTCCAGGAGATTTCTTTCTTTTTCTCAGCTGTACAAACCCTAGTCTTTGTAAATTAATCTCAGGAACTTTTCTCCTTTGAATAGTTGGAAAAATGTAAGGGGCAAGTCTCCTTGCCTTATTGAAGAAAACTGTTATAAACTTTTTCACCTGAATGTTGTGTGAACAGCTTCTACTTACAATGTCATAGAATATTTTTGGTGTTATAATATTAGCACAGGCCTGCAGGCCAGAGCAGTTTATGTAGCCAGCTGCAATTGTGTTTGATTATGCAATTGAGACACTCTGCAAACAATTCAATCAGGCATCAAAGATTTTTTTATTTTGTTTTGTCCTGGTTTCAGCAGGGATAGAGTTAATTTCCTTCCTAGTAGCTGGTACAGTGCTGGGCTTTGGATTTAGGGTGAGAACAATGTTGATAACACACTGATGTTTTCAGTTGTTGCTAGGTAGTGTTTATACTAGCCAAGGACTTTCCAACTTCCCATGCTCTACCAACTGAGAAGGCTGGAGGAACACAAGAAGCTGGGAGGGGGCACAGCCAGGGCAGCTGACCCAAACTGGCCAATGGGATATTCCATACCATGTGACATTCCATACCATGTGACATCATGCTCAGTATATAAAGCTGGGGGAAGAAGAAGGAAGGGGGGAATGTTTGGAGTGGTGCTGTTTGTCTTCCCAAGTCACTGTTACGCGTGAGGGAGCCCTGCTTTCCTGGAGATGGCTGAACATCTGCCTGCCCATGGGAAGTAGTGAATTAATTCCTTTGTTTTGCTTTGCTTGCGTGCGTGACTGTTGCTCTACCTATTAAACTGTTTTTATCTCAACCCACGAGTTTTCTCACTTTTACCCTTCACTGGGGGGGGGGGGGGGGGGTGAGCGAGCGGCTGCGTGGTGCTCAGTTGCCAACTGGGGTTAAACCACGACATGTTTTTAACCCTAAAATGAATCATGGTGGGCTTCACACGTTAAGGCTATGAAATAGAAGGGTAAGAATATTGTCACTGGAAGGAGAAGGTAAATAAATGGACTTGAGAGTGAGTAGAAAGCAAGAGGGTGGCCTTAAATGTTAGGTAATTAGTGCTGTTGAGAATATACAGATTTGTACCCCGTGATATATGCAAAACATGGAGCATATATGAGCACTGAATAGTATGCTCTCAACAGTCACCTGATCCACAGAAATCTGTGAATGTTTTGGGGCTCCTTCATCTTCTCTATGGCATGTTCAGCTACACTAACATGGAGCTGGGACAAACTCTTCAGTTAGCTAGAAGGAGCCAAAAGTAGAGTGTACAGTTTTGGGAGGTGACAGTATTTTAGTAGGAATTTGGATTTTAGTAGGAATAGGATTTTGGAGGGGTATGATTGTATGCAGTTAGAAATAAAGAGCAGCTTTCCTGGGTGAGCTGAGGAAGCATTACAGTAGGAAAGCTGCAAGCCAATGTGTATATTTCAAAGTCCTTAAGCAACCAAATCACTCATCTGAGTTCCATACAGTCCTTTAGGTAACAATATCTGCAGTGATGTGTAAATGAAGCCAAAACTGAAGCCAGAAATTATTTTGATGTACCATAGCCTCGTCTTCCCCAGTGAAGGCTTTGTTGGTGGTTATATTGACAACTCAATACTAAATCTCAGCCACATGGCCAGAGGGCCCTTCAGATTTGTTCCTCTTTTAGGAGAGAAATAAATGCTCTGTTACCCAGAGTAGACCCAAATGGCTTTACATAGACACATTCATATATGTATTCATGTTGTGTGGATGACTGTATTAGTATTACACTAGCTCGGAATTCTCTCACTTCTGCAAATTTGTCCTTTCAGTAAAACTTTAAGGTCACTTTCCACTGGGACAGAATTAAGTAAGCACAGTCAAAGTTGTTGATTCTTTAAAGATGACAAAAAGCCAAGAAAATGTATAATTTAATACCTCTTCTGTATTAAAAGCTTAAA
>NW_008825109.1:15127417-15140258 GCF_000699105.1 Pygoscelis adeliae
GAAAGAAAGATGTTTGTTTAAGAACATCACTAATTTAATTGTTTAACATGATACCTAAACTTAAATTAAGTACAAAGTTTTTATCCATTCTGTAAATGGATAATCCTATTTCTATCTAATTTATATTTCAAACTTAAAAATTGTCTCCCATTTAATCCATTTGTTTATGTATTACCTATGCACCAAGTAGATATTTTTGGGTACTTTCTGGGGGTTGTGGTGCTGCATTTACTGGCTGAAATAAAGCCATACAAGCTTGGAAATGGCATTTCTTTCCCTTCTAATGTTAGCTTTTTCCATTTAGTCATCAGTGATGATATTCTGTCTGTTACACTAAAGAAGACTGGCAAATTATCAAGGAACTTTTTATGGACCAACATTTCCTACGATACCGGTGCAGCTTGGACTTGAATATTCATTTATTCCTTCCACTGCACAAAAGATCATTTCATGTTGTATTATCTGCTAACGGTTTAATAACTTCCAAATAGCTGTTACTTGTCTGATGAAAATAGAGATCTTGCATCTGATGATACAGTAAGCGATACAGCCACACTTTATAGACTGGAGTCATTTGGTAGCGTTCACTGATGTACTATAGGACATTCTCCAGAGACTTCGGAAATGTTACGTTTTCTAGGTAGCGTGGAAGCTCGTAGGAAATGAGCACCATCAATGGCACAATCAGCAGCGGAATGCTGGCAAAATGTATTTTACACTATTAAAACCTGTCAGTAGTTTTCCTGACTTGAAAGGCAGTTTGAATACCCTTGTATATTAGGAGAAAATAAGTATTTAGACTTTTGGCAAAACCAGGATGAAAGCAAGTGGCCTGGATTCTATTTTTCAATCTGTTGTTTGTTTTGTTTAACAAATTACCTAAACTGTGTAATAATTAGTTCTTAATAATTTGTTAATGTCCTTAGTATGCTGTTAAAAGAACACCTTATCCTACCACATTTTCACCGTACCATCTCCCTGTGTGCATCTACTCATACACTATCTTCCTATTAATACCAGTTCTCAGATTTCAAACACAGTCAAGTTATGGCAGTTTAACATGACAGTGCTGATGGACCAGTGTATGTCCATCATTCATGATAGTTAGGAGGCAGTGCAACTTAACCTAAAGCATAATGCAAGAGTCTTATTTCTTTGCATTGGGAAAAGTGAAGACAGCACCATCCCTTACTGACAGCTTCTGAAATTCAACAAACAATATTTCTTAGGACTGCAAAATTGAACCATAGGTCTGAGCTCTGATTGATGGTCAACATAACTCCCATCTATGCATGGACTCAACCTGTGTTATTAAAATTTCTAAATGTTGCAATAACATAAATAATGGTATCAACAATAAGATGTTTTTTGTCTTTCTATAAATTTCTGCTTGTACAAATCAAGTTGTGACATTTATGCCAAAGGTTAATGAATTAATAGCATGTGGTAATCTTTACCTTACTGCAAGCTGATCATCTAACATGCTTTAATATATCTTAAGGGTAGCTGATACGTAATGTTAAAGCCCTCAGGGTTATATTATTTGGTAAAAATTGATTGAATTAACATAGTACTCTATAAATGTTCCTCCTTTTAAAGTAGTATACAAAAGTGGATATTTAATATAGCAATTTGCATTAAGAATAGAGTTTTGTGAATATTTAGAATTCCAAACTGAATAAATACCATTTTACCAGCACATTTCAGAAGCCCCGTTTGGAGTTATGGTCTGTTGATCAATATATATTTTCTGTTTTAGTTTAGAAAATGTGAAAATAAGTACAGAATCTCATCAGAAATGACAGTGGCTTCCTTTAGAGATTTTAAATGTAGGGGGGAAAAAGAGAATTAGCATGTATACTGATTAGACAAACATATTTACAGTATAGAACATGCGATGTTATGTAGACCACAGTTATCAGCGCTTCCTTATCACATATTCAAAGTGATTTCAGTAATACCAAAACTATAGCAATATCTACTGAGATAAAAGCACACAAAGGCATTACTGTAGGCATTTAAAATTAAGACCTCTAAGAACTTTAAGATTTATGGATATTCTTCAAGAATTTCTGAACTCACCAGTCATCATATTTAGCAGATATGCCCTAATTATGTTAAAAAAACTTACAAATTCTGTATGAAAATGTACAGATTTATATAAACAGATTAGTCCTTTTGTCTTTATTACCTTTATCATCATATTTGTTAAAATGAAATTGTGTGGTCATGAAACATTACACATGCATCATTCACCTTGTAGCAAACGCCAAAATATTAAATAACATGGGGTTTTTTTGTTCATGAGATATCCTCAGCAAATGCATTTTTTGGCAATTTTATTGGTAACTTTGTTTCTTGGATAAGATGTTGAGAGGTAGTAGCTGTACAAGACAGAAAGAAAACTCTTACCCCTACCAGCAGCCCACCAAGAGGCCATTTGCTGCCCACAGTCTCCTCTGCTCCAATGTGTGTCCTTCCCACGGGCTGCAGTTCTTCAAGAACTGCTCCAGCATGCGTCTTTTCCACAGGGTACAGTCCTTCAGGAACAGACTGCTCCAGCGTGGGTCCCCCATGGGCCACAGGTCCTGCCAGGAGCCTGCTTCGGAGTGGGCTCTCCACAGGCTGCAGCTTTCTTCAGGGCATGTCCACCTGCTGCGGGGTGGGGTCTTGCGTGGGCTGCAGTGTGGATATCCACTCCACTGTGGACCTTCATGGGCTGCAGGGGAACAACCTGCTTCACCATGGACTTCTCCATGGCCTGCTGGGGAATCTCTGCTCGGGTGCCTGGAGCACCTCCTCCCCCTCCTTCTTCTCCCACTTTGATGTCTGCAGGGCTGTTTCTCACACTTTTTTCCTCACTTCTCTTTTTCCTCTCCTTCTTCACCCAGAAATTGATTACCTTCCTTCAGGCCTCCCTCTCCCCTCCCAATTTGCCTGCATACCTGAGATTCCTAGAGCTGGGACTAATTTTTTAGCCGTGATTAATTTATCCACATGGTCTCTTCAGTTTATGCGTTGTTACAGATCTGTTTCTTCAGCAATGTACTATGCATAACTTCTGATAATTTAATTTAATAATATATACTCCTTGAGGTTTCCTAATTTGTGCAGTTGAGTAGGAAATGCTGTAAACCAACTGAAAATAAGCTATAGATTGGTTCTAGGGTTTTGTTTCTCAGTGATACTTTCCCTAGCAGAATGACATATGGGTTTTTGTGCTGCCATGTTGCAATCTGTGCTTTCCAACTTATTTCAAACTCTAGTAGCAGCACATTTTTCCATAATAGTTTCCACCCAATTTGACTGATACGTTCAGCATAATCTTTTATTTATATCCATATATATAAATAAAAT
This sequence comes from Pygoscelis adeliae, assembly GCF_000699105.1. NCBI lineage: Eukaryota > Metazoa > Chordata > Aves > Sphenisciformes > Spheniscidae > Pygoscelis > Pygoscelis adeliae. The sequence continues at coordinate 15,130,775 of NW_008825109.1, forward strand.
TAGAAATGTAAACAGAGAAACTCTATTGGATGATACCAATTAAATAAAATAATTTGAAAAGAAATATTTCTGTGCCCTTTCAGATATGTCCAGGTTAGCTCATTTTCTCCATTTTGCTTGCTACTGCAATAATTTCCTGTTGTTTCTTCAGTTGCAAAAAGCCCTACAGAATTATCAAGGTTGGTGAGCAAAGACCTTTTGATCTGTGAGATCTGGATCTGTGTCCTCCTGCAGACAATTCCCCTGCTCCTCATGACTCAAGCTATGCATTTCTGGCTTTCTGTGCCTTTCCTTCCCCTAAGGAAGCCTTGTTGCTTATATATCCCCCTGCAGGGCTCCACCTCATCCCAGTTTCCAGGCAGACTTCCTATCTGCTGTCTAGCCATAGTCATTTTAATAAAATATACATCACCTTTACAGAGAACTGGAAAGGATCCCAAGGTGGATACAACTACTGAACAAACCAGTAAGAGAAACTCAAATCGTGATTCCCCTTCCGCCAAAGAAAGCACATTTCATGCTGCTCTGTATGGGCTGTTCTGTGGTATATAACTGCATACTTTCACCACGTCAGTTATTCCTGCAACTAAAGCTGAACTGTTTGAACCTGAATTCTATGAAAATGAAATGAATGTATATACAAATGCATTAAGCTCAGTTTGAGATTCTTGGAATAGTTGTCATTTTAAAGGTTATTTTATATTCTTACAGAAGAGTTTTGAGAGCAAGAGGGGCATACAACCCATATTTATCCAAGAATTTGTTATCAGTCCAAGTAATGTTTTATCAATTTAAACAAAATAAAACAAACAATTATTCTTAGTCCAGTTACAGTGATACGAACACTTTAATCCAAGTTATCTAAGTAATACAGGGGAAAAAAGTTAACATTACAGTTAAAATTGTTATACAAAAGCCTCCTAGTTTTCTTTTCATTGTTATAGTCACCTATCCAGTATTCCCCTGAGACCTGAGGGTGACAGTGCTTATTTTCCTTAAAAAAAAAAAAAAAGGGAGAGAAGGGTTGACAATTCATCAGCATCCTGAATTCTTCTCCAGGGGAAAATACAAATGACTTAACCTCCCACCCCAACCACTTAAAAAGAAACCTAACCAAAACCATGCTTCCTTCCCTGCCTTGGGTCAACTTCAAGTTATTTTTGTCCATTTTGTATTGTAGCCAGCTTACATGCTTTGTCTTCGTGGGTTTCCAGCTACAGGTTGTTTTGGTTTCTTTTTTTTTTTTTTTTTTTTTCCATTTTCACCTGTTAGTTATTAAAGTTACAGAACTGCCTCCTCCAGTCCCAATTAAGATAAAGAGCTAATGTTTGTTAGTTAGACCTTTGCCATACGTGGTACTTAGCACAGAGCTAAGTGGAAACAAATTTGGGTAGTTACCTGCTGACCAGGGACTTGCAATCATAAAGCAAACTGAAGTCACCTCAGAACAAGGCAACCCCTGGCAAGTCCCGAGTCCCTGCGCTGCTGGAACAGTGCAGAGCCTTTACTAGTAATAGGAGAATCCTACTTACTGGGCTACAGTCCCTGCCTGAAGGAAAGCTGGAATCCTCGTGCTTGATGTTTCCTTGTTCTTTCACAGTTTTTTAACTCATTCTGTATGGGCCGTTTGGTGTAGTACAGTGGTATAGTTTCACCGTACTAGTTATTTCTACAGCTGAAGTAATGTTTACTTCAGATTTGAACTGACCTGAACAGAAACAGGACCAGGCTGAAGTTCCTAGTCAGAATAACCATACTTGTTGCTACTGATGCTGTATACATTTAATAGTGATTATTCTTGTTCAGATGTACAGAGATTGAGTAATCACTGAAGAATAAATTCTGGGAAATCACAGTTAGTATTTTAAGTCTGAGCAGTCCTAGATCCCATATTGATACGTGTTTGGAGCCCTATGCTTATGCTAGAGTTTTCCCTTACTCCTCCTTTGCAGGAAGACCTTGTGACTCCAATTTGCACTGAAGTTACAAATGCTTTGCAACCATTTTAAAGATTTACAAAGCTGGAGTATAATCACCTGTGTCTCATTCTCATTTATCCAAAGAATCAATTTACAATAAGATTTGATTGTCTAAAGGAAGATGTAATTGTATAGTAAAATCATTATTTTTAGTGGCTGTTTTATATGAGGTCTGTACTGAGTAAGAATGTTGTACTTAATGGTCTTACTCCTGAGAATTTTGCTGGTTTGAATCCATCTGAACCACCCATGTTAATGGCGTCACAGCAGTGTTGGAGTAGATTCAGATCAGCAAAATTGTTAGGAATAAAACCATTAAACAGAGTATTTATGAGTGAATCAGAATTTCTAATTATGAAGTTACATATGTAATTATTACAGTTGTAATATTTCTGTTATAAACATTCGTTTGTGGTTACTATTGTTATTTTTTGTAGCCAACAGTAATGCTGGTTTTCCTCTACAAGCTTTTTTCATAAGATGCTAATATTTTTGCCGTTAATAACCATCAACCATTTATTTCTTGTGATTTGCATCTTTAGTGGAAGTAATCTTGAATGGCTGATCATCATATTTTCTCTCTTTATTATTTTTCTTTCATATTCTTTTGTGAGTAAAAACCAATCAAGGAAAGAAGTTCAGTTTTCTGTTTCATGTCTTAGTAAGTGGTTTTGGTGTATTGGATATCCCGTGTCATCTCATTATGTAACAACTTAAGTTTGAAAGAAATGCCAGCATGAATCAATCAAATATCAGTTCATAATTTCTAACAGTTATATGAAGCTTCAAGAATACATTTTTCCTGAGACTGTACATGCTGTTAACAACCCGCATAGAACCTGCTCCTATTTCCAATCTGAATTCTTTAAAAATAACTGCTATGTCTGCAGATGAACAGAAAATCAAAACACCGATATTTTTTTCTTCAAGATTAGTTTTTTGTGACTTCCCTGGTGTTACACTATAGATCTACAAACAATAGGTTCTTCAATTATTTCTTCCTTGTGGAAAAACAAATTCCTAACAAATTCAGGAATTTGCAGCATGCTGACGTATATATTTAATGAGCTGCAGTTCTAAAATGATCACAAGGTCTCCTATAAAAATCAATGAAGTCCAAGACACTGCTGTAGCATTATTCTGATTCACTGGACATTAAGGCATATGCACGTAGCAATACTCTGGAATTTTCTGCTGTCTCCAACAGGTGCATGGATAGAATACATTTACCTGAAGAGAATGGGAAATATTGTGAATATACCATCCATAATCCAGAAGGGAGCTTCCATCAGCTTCTACACGATGATGGCTGTTGTGACTAACAGCCCTTTCTCATCATCAAAGGTAGATTTTCAGACTAGGAATTACTGGTCACTACATTTAATAGACTTCTGGAATTTTATCACCATTTAGTATCAGCATGTCAGGTTGCAGAAGTTCTTATCTTTCATGCTGCTTCAAGGAACAGTTTCATGAGCAATTACGATCTGCTTAAACCTCACATATAAGAAACATCAGCCTGAAGTATGTTATCTGAAGTTTTCCTCTCATGTGGATATCAACACAACCAAAAATCAGAAAGCGTCCTAAAAAAATTGTTATTCATGAAATTCCAGAGATGATTCTGTTAATCAGTATTTGTTTTCTCCTTGAAAATTCGGTGATGTGTACTCGGAACATGACCAAGACAACATAATGAGTTGGCAATTTTTGACAATTTGATCTGAAGAAGGAAGAGCTAGGCATCAAATTAAAATAGGTTCTTCCCTGCTCCCCCCCCCCCCCCCCCCCAGCAGCACCACCGGCACCTCTGCCCCTGTGTCGCCTTCTCCCGCCACGCCCGATGTGAGGATCTTCTACCATGTACAAATGCAGCAGCTCCTTTGGAGGAACTTGAATAAGTCCTGCAGTTTTTACTCAAGTTATATGTTCTCACAATGACTGTTCTTGAGTATGTTGCATGGTGTTTTACAAAAGAAACAACAATCTCAATTCTAAGCCACTGTTTCTTCATCTTTTCTGTCATTAACACATGCAATGCATGTCCAAAATAGCACTAAAGTACACAAGGTGTCAGAAGACATAGTTGGTAAATATGTGACAGGCAAAATGGACCTGCAGTGGTGTAACTATTGACAGTAGTGGCACTTTGATCACAAATAAGCTTTAAACATTAGAAGAAAAACAAATAAAGGTATTTCAACTTGTCTAGATTTTAAATGTAGGGGGGTTTTTGCTTGCAGTCTTGCACTTGGACTTCAAGGGATGAAGGAGTATTTTGTCAGCCAAACGGTAAACTCTGTAGGAGGGAAGATAATCAACACAAAGTCACAGCTGCTCTAACCATCCAAGTAATATTATCAAAATCCAGCTACAAACGAGTCACCAATTTCTGCATCTGTTCTCACCTTCCACTCTTGCTTCCAGCCAGCTCAAAATGCACATTTTGGCAGCCATACAACTTCATCTCCTTTGGTGCTACAGTCCCTAAGTGGGAGTTGGAGAAATGGTTGATAAATCAAACTCAACCACTAATCACACCATCCATCTCTTCCCAAGTACAGCTTTCTACAGTTGAAAAAGAATGACAATTTCTAAGCATCATAATCAGCTAATTCTCCCCTTCTGAGAAATTACACTTTTTGAACTACAGTGGCAATGGAATTGTGCAGATGGAATGCTCCATGGTACCTGAATAAGTTATTCTGTCCCAGAAGCTGTTCTTATCTCTCTGTGGATGTTGTACTCTCATCACATCCCTATTCTTTCTAGCAATCATACCCTGAAAACTGCATACCTCCTCTGCATGTGGAACCCTGAAAGACACTGTTATCATCATTCTGGTACTGCCTTGGGAGCTCTGGAACATGGTTTTGGAGCTGTGCATCGACCAGGCAGGTCAGCATCAGCCGGTCAGGACTTTGGGAATATTCACGTGTGGAACTACAAATCATGTGAGAAGTTCGGGAAGCAAGAGCATGACAGAAAAAGTCAAGCAGTAGAATAGCATATATAGCATGACAAGAATTTTATCAAAATAAAAAATATATATTTACTTTAACAGAATCTGTAGAATTAATCTCAAGTGATGAGATATCTCCCATTTTATAATTATTGTAGAATTCATTTGTGTTAAGCTACGTATTCTGAGTAAGAATATTGCAAGTGCAGAAAGTTCTCACCCTTTGGTGTTTGGGTTGTTGTTTTTTTTTTTTTTTCCAGAAGGCACATTTTGATACTTCAGAGTTGTCATTGTGGGTAATTTTACTTGGACACCTGTGTAGAACAGTTTTGTTTCCTTTGACAATGACCGAGAACTAGACTGCTATCAGTATTCAAAATAAAAGGTGTTTTTCTGTGAAATGTTAAATTCTTAATTTAGGGAATGTGGTTTTTATGTGGATAAAATCACAAAGTCAGCTGTACCTGAGCTGTACCTATCAAAGTCTCTGCTGAGGTTTTGTCACTTGTGTTTTAGCTTTATGCTGGTGATGAGGTTGTGGGGGAAAAAAAGCACCCCCAAACCCCCCCCAAAACCCACTTTTATTTATGAATTCTATGAAATTCTCTAATTAACATTAATGATGAAAAATATTTTGATTTCTTAAGACCTTATTATGATTTCCAAAATGCTGTAATAAGGTAACTTCTGAAGACCTTGTCTGTCTTTACCATTTTCAGGACACACAATGGTCTGTTTATTGAAGTTATTCTTCCAATGTCTTGGAGTGTAAGCACCTGTTAACATACTTGCTCATTGATCTTTCTAAGGAAATATGTGTATCTGTATGGAACTGTGTTGACCATGTATGTTTTCAGACCTCACTGATTATTCATGCTCCACAGTGATACGGAGTAATTGAGTGAATGAGCAGAAATCATGAGTATTGAACCACAGAGACTGTTCTGGTTGTTTAGGATTTTGTTTTGTCTATTTTTTATACTCTTTATTAATACTAAGAAATAAAAGCACGTGTACTTATTCAATCTAGCAGAAAACACCATAGTACATATTTTACATCCCTCCCACTATAACATTTGAAAGGAAAAAAAAAATCCAATTTACTAGGTGTCCATTATTATTTCAGGCAGACTTGAGAGTTACTGACATTATTAATTTATAGAGATTATATTTGTATTTTGATTTGTCACCAGTGGCATCTCCAATGCTTTTTTCCTGGTGGGGATTTCTGCTGAGGACTACTGGGCAGGTGCAGTGTACTTCGTGTTCCCACGTGTGCTGCCTCTTCCTCTTCCCGTTTTGGTGTGTTATGGTGCCAGACATGGTGCTAACACATGCTCTCCATACTGAGTGCAGGAGGGAAATAAGCCTTAGAAAGATTTTACTAAGGGTTATAAAGTTCTGGTGGTTACAGACCCCAAGGTTAGGGCTGCCCCTGTTTGATATTGTGTATTTGCTGTTTAAAGTTAAATAAGATGACTGACGTTATGGATCAGTATGAATGCAGACTTCTGCTTTGTTGGTATATTCTGGTTTTGATAATGCCCTTTACAAGAATGGGAAAATATAACTAGCATGGTTTCAGTTTTTGCTTGAGGCTAACACTGCATATTAAATTTTTGTCCCAGCTTCTTCATTGCTCTTTGCTATAGTCAACTTCTGTGTCTCTGCTGTGTTCCTAATGTTCATTCCTAGCTGTGCTTCAGCATGACTGCACTGTTATTGTGCTTTTTGTGTCAAAATGTGTCCTTGACTTATTTACCCAGATCTCTATTAACTGACTTATACCATAGAACAATATAATACGATAGAACAATATAATACAGCCACACGAGTATTTTTGAAGTCCTTGTGAAAATTCATCATACTATCTAGCATTTTTCATTTGCACATGTTAGTCTCCGGCATATTCTGGGAATCCTCTCTAGACATAGGCAACTGCTTCAAAATATTGTATTTTATGTATGTATGTATTTATTTATTTATGGAATTTTCTTGGTCTGTATTTGCACTCTTCTTTTCTTTCACATATTTCTGTGTTCAGGAATGTCAGCCAAACGGTATATTTTTAATCAGGTATTGCACCATGTTTGCAGAAAAATTAATGAAATTGTAAACTAATCCATCTGCAGAATAGGACCAGGGAACAGGACTTCTTAAACTATTCATGAAGAAGCCACAGGACAAAAAAGCATTCTGAGCAATGTGGCAGAAAACATTATATACTTTACATTACTTTATAAGCAATTTCAAAGAGACTATTGTAATATTTTTCAGACAATTTTGAAAAAATATAAATTAACTTTAGTAAATATGTATTTTTATGATCATTTGGGCCAAATTTTCTTGCCTACAATTGTTAGGTGTTTTATTTGGTTTTGTGGACTTTGCTTAACCTAGTAGATCCCTCTCAAAATGCTTCGTACCATATATTTGATGATCAGAATAGACGATATTGTCATGCAAAATTCTCCTGTCAATCATTCAGAGTATTTATTAGGTTGCGTTTTGCCCTAACTGTAAACCTAAGATATATTATGTCATCCATATTTGAATAAAATATTTTTTTCTCATACATGAGAACATAGGAAAGTTATTTTGAGTACAGGCCAAATGTGTACATACCAAGGTAATTTTTTCCAGCAGTATCAGAAAATAATTAGATAAACTAAAAACAAGATTGAGAAGTTACTGTAAAAAACTATTTAATTTTAAGGATCTTTGTGCTTATTTTCATTACCTTTTTTTTTTTTAAACATCAATTAGCACTTCTATCTGTGTTTTGGAATGTATAGAATTAATTGTAGTGAAATATATAGTGTATTATACAGTGAATTATAATATTTGGGATTACTATTGAACTGATAAAATTTTACTTTGTTATCAAATTCAAAATAGCACTACAAATTTTATACTTCTGTAAAAATACCTTTAGTGATTTTAGTGAGGATTATAAATAATTTAACTCTTTTTACAGGAATCCTATTGACCATGCTGCCCAGAAGGTACAACTAGTACATGCTTATTTTTCAGAGAATGAAGAATTACCATTTGGAATATATATTTTCAATTCAATTTTTTTTCTGTTTTTCCTATATGCTTCCAACAACCTATTACTGGAAATAGAAAATTGAGCTAGCTGAATAATCTCTGATCTAATTCAGAAAATCATGGTGAAAGAACTTCAGTGAATGTGTCCTTACAGCTAGAGGTCAATATAATTTCACAGAAAGACACTTTCCATTGTGCAAGGAGAAAGTACTAAGAATAAATTTGGCTCCTCATTGTGTTTTTGTGATATACAATAAGGAAGGGCAAAGAGAATATTTTTCTCAAAGTATCTGTTCTTTACTACTACTGTCTATTGTATAGAGCTACCTTAGTGCATTAGGGGGACAGCTCTTAATGAATCACTAATACAGTATTTAGTACTGCATCTGTGATTTGTAGTCACAGGTTGTTTCAGCATATGTCTTCTCACAGTTTCAAATGTAACTTCTTAGGGAAATATTTGTAATCAAGGTAAAATCAGAAATAAAATTGCTAAAGTGTATGTACATTTTAGGTAGGAATAATGTAGATTTACCATTGTGTTACATTATGTTTTTTTAAAAAAGCAAATAATTCATAGGTAAATAATACTGTTATTAACTGTGTCATACAAAGTAGTTGTAATATATATATATAAATATATATCAGAAATTAGAAAACTATTTAATGTTTTGTTTTAAAGAAATTGCATTTTAGTTATCCCAAGAAAACCCTCCAAAAAACATGACATTCAGTACTGTAGTATGTTTACTAGTAACTTTATAACTTTTCTCTTTCCTTTTTTAAAGGTATAATGAAAATAGAATTTTCAACATTAGAAATTACATAAGAGATAACTAAGTGGTTTTAGTTACTAATTTTTACCAATCCAGAGGTTTTTAGGTTTGCTCTTGCATTAGAATTCCATAACTTTAATTTATGTACCTATGCTGTGACGTTTTCACAGAAAACAAAATTCAGTGTTCTTGGATTCTGATGTGGGATCAGAATACTTTTCTTTCCATAGAAATTATGATATACAGAATGCTTTTTATGACTGCTTTATGTCAAATATTTTAAGATCTAAATTATGTGCATTTTTCCTGTATTCAGTGAAGAAACAATTGTACAGAGTTAAAAGCTCAGTCACTTAAATATCAGCTGCCACTTAGTGAGTATTTAGTGTAAAAAGCAGTAAACTTGAGTGTATGTATTTGTAGGACTGGACATTAAAGTATGTTTCAAGTTTAAATGTGATACAGTGAAATAGTTGCTGGTTTACCCTCCCTTTTCCACCTTCCCTCAATAATGAAGGTAGGTAAATACCAGTATTTTTAATCAGCTTTTTTTTCCTCAAATGAAAAAAGTGAAACAAAGAAGTAAAGGAATTTTCCTAAAGCTACAAAACAAGTAAAGAGCAGAAACAGATTAAAAATAACTTCTTTTTCCTCAGGTGTACTACTCCATGAAGGTTGAAGTGTCAAGCAGTGGATTTTTTTTTAATTGTTTTATT
>NW_008825109.1:15140294-15152917 GCF_000699105.1 Pygoscelis adeliae
AATTCAAGTAGTTTTTGGGAGGGAGTGGGGAGGTGTTATGGATAAGGATTTTTATGAAGTTGCTAAATATAAAATTTATGCTCTAGAAAATCAGAAGCCAGCATTCATTTTTCTCCCTTGCCTTTTTCCATGTAACGATATGGAAATGAAATCCAGAAATTCCAGTTGCATTTATGGATCATGTTTTTTAACAGTTGTGAGCTTGTGACAAGAAAATGTGAATAATGGAAATAAATCTATGACAGGATTTGTGTTTTGATCATTGTTTGGAGGGGATATTTCTATTCAGTTTCACAGTTACATTTTTAAGGACAAGAGAGATAATGCTAACTGTAATCTAAGATACTATGATTTTACATGTATGCGTTTTCATTAACTGCAGCATCATAACAAAATGAGTGACATCATAAACAGGTTTTGAGTATGCAGTTCACTATTCCAGTCATAAGTGGATACATTTTGTGGTTTACCTTGAAAATGTTCCTTTAAGCATGTACTTACTCCCTTGATTATAGTGCCTAGAAACAGAACATCTTTTTCTATATTTTTTTTAATTTATTTAACAAATTTAGAAGTTGCTTAGCTGTCAGTAGTAACTTCACCATAGGTGAAGGGATGCTTTCAGTCATACTTATCAATGGTGTTTAATATATAAAACATACATAAATATACATATATATATAAAACCTTTCTTTTTCCTGAATCAATGTAAACAGAGCCCAGATGGCCGTATAGAAGTCAAAGGGCAGCATGGAAAATCGTCACTGCATATTAAAGATGTGAAGTTGTCAGATTCAGGGAGATATGACTGTGAAGCTGCAAGTAGAATTGGTGGGCACCAAAAGAGCATGTACCTTGATATTGAATGTAAGTTCTAATATTTTGTTTTCTCTTTTAAATTTGTTTTAAAAGAAAAAAAAGTACATTCTTAATGGAAGGTCAGTTTTTCCTGGTAATTCATGTTTAAACGTGCATAATTTAAGAAAGCATATTCTTCTGTAGTTAGTGATATGGAATTCTGTGAAGGAATCCTGTCTTTTCTAAAGTTGACAAGACCCTTGTCGGTGATTTAAGCAGGACAGTATTTCATCTGAGGTCATATTCCAGTGGTATTACCCACTTACTTAAGGCTAAGCTTAATAACTTCAAATCTTGGGGCTAGTGGAGACTGCTGTGGGTGAAAAGTATTCAGTGGGATAATGTAAGGATTGATTTGAGCAACAGCTCAGTCTTGAGCTTAACCTTCTAAGATTGAACAGTCTTCTGGTTTTTTCCTTGTTCTCTGTTTTACTAATCCCCAACAAGTCTCTAGCCCTTCTTATAACCCCCTCCTGGAGTTCACAAGTTTGTGATAATTTCTTTTAGATAGGCTGCTTTATGGACAGGCTGCTTTATTCAAAGCTCTTAAAATTTATCCAGGAGAAAAGGAGATTGTTTTTGCTTAGAGAAGAGTCTGATGCTATAGAAGCCAATCAGAGGATATAAATTTGAAATATACAAAAATTCATTGGAAAATTGCCTCTTCAAACTGTTCTTCAAATTCATGAAGCAAAGGTCTTCAAAAAATGAAAACAAAATCCTTCTTTTATACTTCATTGTTGTTCTATGTTGCTAGAGATTTTCTACATACATTTGTTCTACATTTGCAATATAGCTTGAGTGAGCCTGTTTGAGATTGAGGCTCTGAACAGAAAGTCTTTCCAGCGGGAAGACAGAAGTTGGAATAGGATCTGTGGCACAGAAAGATAAGTAACGGTTGTAGACTATCAGCTGAGTGATTTCCTGAGGAGTTCTAAAAGTGGCTTCAGTATACAATTGCATTTTCCATCTTTTTGGCAAGCAAACAATGCATTATGACATAGGAAATAAATCTGAAAGGAAAATGAGAAATGGTCAAAGTTGTAATTGGATGTTAGGAATGGAGAGATTTGCCAACCCAGAAGACCTAAGAAATAAATACAGTATTTATTAATAGCTTTAACATAGCTACTTTTCAATAAATAGACATATGAAGGGATTTGAAACTTCGCAAAATATTATTATTCTTTTGGGAACATATTAATTTACTATATTTGTTTCTTTAATGAGTGCACTGGTGCACTGATAATTATTTATATGTGTATATGTATATATGGAGCCGTTGTGCTTTAAAATTAAGTATTAATACCTTTTGTGTTCAGAAGAGAGATATAGGATGCACCACATTTTATGAAACATGGGCAACTGAAATTTAAGAATTTATTAGCAGCACAGAATTCATACTAAAGGGCATAACAAAATCTCTGGATTGATACAATACATTATTATAGTCTAAGACACCTTTCTGGGTAAAAGTTTTAGAATAGATGCTAAGTAACATTCTCATTATGGTATGGCAGGCTTAATTTTGAATATGTGTGGGAACAATCAAATATGGAATACTGTTTTGATTTAAGTCTGATTTTATGCCTTGGTAGACACTACAAATACATTCTTTTATGAAGCAGGTGTCATAGTTATCCTTCATTCCAGTTATTTCACTTTGTAAGTTGCAGGCTGGAGACTTTCAGCAAAAGGTACAGGTTCAAAAACTAAACAACTAATTTGTAATCTCATAGCAAAATGGGAAAACAGGGGGAATTGTTATGAGATCCTGTGAAGTTGGTATTGAATAAATGATTTGACTCTTGTATCATTTTGCAAGTGATATTTTTTCAGCATGTTAATTGTAATTACAAACATTGCAATCAGGGTTTTTTACATTTTTTTTCCAAATATTCATTTACCAAATTGCATAAAACTCTTCAAAATATTTTAATCTTCACTTCAATTATTTTGGTTTTGTTCCCTTCAAAACCAGTTTTGAGAAGAATTTTTGCGGGTATGGCTGGCTTTTTGCATAATCACTAATGAGCCATTTTAGCAGAATTTATATTATTTTAATAATATTCTAGTATAAACCTCAATAACTATTTTAAAATTAAAATATAAATAAATAAGCAAGACAATTTTTTATATTGTTCCATAGTTCCTAGATAGGACTACTCAATGCACCTATGCCATTCTGTAACTTAATAACAAAACTACAACAGTTTTCTTTATATGTTTTAATACATTTGTCAGTTTGTGTAGTCAGGAAAGGAGCATGCTCTCATCACATCCTTAAATGTCAGTGCAGTTAAACAGGCCTCACACAGAGTGCTCTGGTGTCACTGTCTCATCCTTTTACTTACTGACCCCTATCAGAGACTTAAACTGACAATAGGATTGCACAGAGTTTCTGTACTTTATCCGTGTTCTCTGTTGGGGTTGCTCTTGATGATAAGAGCAGTTCTCCAGGACAGGAAGAGATTATCAGGTTTGATACCAATTGGGCACAGTTAACCCTGCCTTTTATCTGAAGTAAATGCTAGACAGACACGAATTGTAGGGAACCCGGGGACATTTATACGGATTTCTTCCTACAAAGTGATATTTGTATTTAGTTATGTTTAGTTTTCCGTATATTCAGTATGAAAAATAAATCAAAATGACGTAAAAATGAAAGATACCATTATAAATGTTGTTTACTAATGGATTTCATTAACTGTGAAATTTGATTACACATATGAAGCCTAGTGTGTATTGGATGATGATGATGATGATAATAATAATAATAGAAGTAACTGATTGAAAAGTTCCTGCGTGATGGCATATATGATGTATACTAGGTATTGGGTATTAAGATGTGTCTATAGTGATTATCTGTATATTTATCATAGACAGAGAAATAGCTATTTGTTTTTTTAATAAAAACCATGATAGAAATAGATAAAAAATAGATAAAATGGGAGATACTCGAAGATGAGGTTTTCAGAAGGGCCTGAGGAAGTTACATGTACAATACCCAGTGAATTACAACTTGATTTGTACATATATTTGTACATACTACCAGGTGCCTTTCAAAGTTACAGTTTTCCTATGCAGATGTTTAAATTTCTATTTGGTATTTTTTGTCTTTTTAGCTGAGACATAATTATTCTGAAAAATATATGCTAGGGATATAAACGGATCTTAAAAAGCACAATACAGGCCTGACTAAGAGAAGAAAAATTCTGATGAGAGAACACATTATTTCTTGGGTTCCACAAGTTATTCACTGCAATGGTTAACATTAGATTATGAAACATCATAACTTTGACATGTTCGATATGCTGGATCATCTTTCCTCATAGTATTATTCTTAGTTAGGATGCACTGGTAGCATTACTAAGTTGGAAAGGATTTAAAGAAGCCTTTAATGATCAGCAGTCTATGATCCTTAGAAGTGGCTCTCTACTTGCCCTTAAAGTTTTCCTTTCATTGTGTTCAAACTGTCATTAACACAGTCAGTATTTACAGCACTTAATTGTGTGCTGCTAGGTGCGCACATTGTGTAAGATGCTGGTCTCTCTGCTCTGTATCACCAAGTGCAGATTCCTTCGGAGAATACTCCTGTTACTGGAGAAAATGTATTAAACCATGTTCTTTGGAAAAGTCTCTGGTTTTCCATATAGTACCCGGGAAGCATCCTAACTTACAGTCTTTTGTAGCTGCATTTACCAGTTTTTGCATCACTCTATTTCAGTTAAAAGTCCCAAGTTTCAACATTGATACTGCAGTTCTTAGATATGCTGGATGGTCCAAAAATACCTACTTCCTCACTGTACACAAAGACTAGTGTTCTGGGGTATAATCAACTATCGCAAACATATTGCATTCAGTAATATGGTACATTTTTGCATGATATCAGCCACATGAGTGGTTGACAAATATGATTTCTTAGAAAACAATTTCTAAAAAATTCCATTTAAATAATTTAAAGTGTCTTCCAAAAATGAGTTTTTCTTACTGCTGGTTTTCATCCAAACCTGAATTTTGTATTTATGTTCCTTATTAGTTATGTACCAACGTTCAGTGGTACAAAAAAAAAAAAAGTGTAGCATGTGCAACACAGTCTTTACCTGTAAAGAAACCTGTGTAGTGTTTATTACACTACTGTATTGCTTATCAGAAACAGTCTTTTTTCTTTTTCTTTTTTTCCGCCAGAATTTGAAATCAACCTCATTACTCTTACAGTATTGAACTTCGTTTCCCGAGTCAATTAGTCTTTTAGGCTTTTCACTTTGTTTTATGTTAGTTAGCTGTATTGCATTGTGGTTAATGCAGATGCTTTGGATTCATGCTATTTAATTTTATATCTTTGCAAAAATATACAGCATTACTTAAAAGCAGGTTGAACAAGTTGAGCTACAAATTCTATTTACCTTCAAGGAAGCAAGGCTTTGAATCAGTGAAAATAATACTACTGTGTGCAAGATGTCACAGATGTTGTGACAAATGTCACAAATGTTTCAGCTACCTACTGCTATTATAAATTATAATAAATGCAGACAGTTCATACTTTAGATTTGGTTTCTGTTAGATCAGTGTATCAACATCCCGTCACTACTCACAGAATGCTTGAGGTTGGAAGGGATTGCCTCTTGTCCTGTCACTGGACACCACTGAAAAGGGCCTGGCTCCGCCTTCTTTACACCCTCCCTTCAGCTATTAATCATGGGGGCCTAGCCCTATCTTGTTATCACAGCCAAAACTGATAAACACAATCATATGATCTAAGAAAGAGACAAATGACAGGAAAAGCAATCAAGAGAAACAAAATGTTGAAATATTCTGGAAAATTTTGCATCTTTTCTATTAAAATACTATTGGCTTTAGTTACATTTCTTCCTGTCTAATTTGTAGCTTAAAATGAGAACGGAAAGATGGAAAAGGTCAATCTTTAGCATCATGAAATGCATGTCATAATTTTGACATGACTTTGGAGCTCATGAATGTCACGAGATTTAAATTTTTCCTTCTTTGACTACCTTGTGCGCTTGCATAGAAGCAAATTTGGTATGCCATTGCAATGACTTAAAGGGGATAAGAATGTTGAATTCTGAGCAAAAGGTGAGGTTTACCGCATAAAGTCACTTTGCAAAAACCGTTTCACCAAAACTCCCTGTACTGAAGCAGAGATGAATGCATCTTTGTTGTCTTTTCCTGGTCTTGCAACAATAAATGTGGCAAAGTGGCTAAAATTATACTTTATTGATCTGTATAGTAAATCTACCTATTCTTTAGCCCAAAAGGGTGTAATCATACTTTAGAATGGAAATTCCATCTTAAAAACTTTTGGCCTATATATGTTAATGACTTGTTAAAATGCGATATTCATGTTAGGAATTTCTCTAAATTTTTACCTAATAGAGCTCTATACTGCATGTTTTTGCTGACCTTGCAATGAGCTTGATGTCATTTTAAGTAGATTTTTAATAACATGTTGGCTATTTTTCTTTTAATAGAAAAATACAATTTTGAATGAATATTTGAATAAAATATGAATAAAATATTTTAGGTTTTATTCTGTTTCTCATCTAATAATTTACTCATTTTATTAATAGGTATATATGCCTCAGCATCTTTTCTTACTG
The DNA here is from genome assembly GCF_000699105.1 of Pygoscelis adeliae. Lineage (NCBI taxonomy): Eukaryota > Metazoa > Chordata > Aves > Sphenisciformes > Spheniscidae > Pygoscelis > Pygoscelis adeliae. The sequence goes on from NW_008825109.1 coordinate 15,146,771, forward strand.
ATGTAATTTTTTCACATACACAACTGCGAAAAGTAAAGGTAAAAAAAAAAAGCAAGAAAGTTTTCTGATGTTTCGTTGAAGATGGTTCTACTTCATGAGTTGGTCTTACAGGCTAAAAATATTAAATGTTTACACTGATAATTAATGCATAAATTTTAAACTGGTTTTCATACTTGCAAAATTCAACAGAGTTTTGCAAGTCATTTCCTACTATGTTAAGTGTAATTTATATTATACAATGATGACCTGTGAATGAAAAAAAGGCAACATGGCCTTTGTCCTTCTCTATACCTCCAAGATAGGTCCAGCAGAGCAGAAGCAATGCATCTGAAAATTATGAAGAAAATAATCAGATGGTATGATAAGTGTAACTTTGAAACTTGAACAAAACAAAATATCTTAAATTGAGATTTGTAACCTCAATATTCTTTTTCTCAATTAACTTCCCTTAACTGCAGAATACTTGGCATTACTTGAAGTTGGTATCTTTAAATAGTCTTCAGTTGTGTCAGAGCATGCTGAAGTCACTAGGTTAGCACATGCTTGAAAGAGAGACCTCCAGTATTGTTTACGGTAAACCTGAGGCATGTAGCTTTGGTTGCAGTATCTGAGGCCAGGTCCCTCTGCACCACAGAGCCTGCCTCTGAGCTGCTGTTGCTGCACACACTGAGAGCAGCACAGGGCTAAAGTAAAGAGGGAAATAGCGGGTGAGTTTGAGCACGCTGTCCTGGAGGTCTGAGGGATATAAGGTATGGGTTTAGGGGGACCACGTGTTGGAAATGGAGTTGGATATAGCGGGTAATTTCAGCAGTGCTGTTTGGATTTTTAGTATGTTCCTTAAAATTTCTTAGAGATTTTTGTTGTTGTTGCTTTCTGGACAGCACTGTGTGTAAAAATTAAGTAAAGAGATAATGAGACTGAGAGTCCCTGCTCCATACAGGAACAACAATTACGATTTGAGGGGGGGAGGAGGGAGAGAGGGGGGAGAGAGGGTTTTTTTGTCCTATTTTAGACAGATTCACAATAGATATTTCTATGAAACTAAAATTTCTTGGGGGTTTTGTTTGGTGTTTTGTATTTTTTTTTAAAGTGATCAACCAAATACAATTCCTTAATGTCAAGTGGAATTCAACGAAAAACAGATACATGAAATTTCTGTGACTCTGGCAGCACCACGCACCAAAACTATGCCTGCATTCATTGCCCACTGTTTGTTAAGGTTGAAGGTGCCATTATCAACAACATACTTTGCATCTAGCAGAAAGATACCTTATCTTTATGATAACTAATTTTTTTTCTATGCTTATGGAAATGGAGAAATTAGTGTGGTGTTTGGATATTAAAAATAATATCATAGTCAAGGTTATCAGGGACTAGTACTGCTTGCCAGTGAGAGGGGACTCTTACTCTTGCATAAACTAATTAGTAGATAGTCCATCATACTATTGAACATCAATGTTTTATTGTAGTGCATTTTGAGAGGAACCAAGAGAATGGGGAGGGGGAAAGGTAACATTACCGAGAGTGGTGTTTCCTGTCACTTGCTGTGAAAGAAACATGTACCTCTGCAAAACTGCTGATCTCAAACTTTCAAAATGATGAGCTGGATTCTGAAAAAAACCCTCTGGTTTTAGCTAATAATCATGGCAAATTAAAACCTAGTATATGATAAGTTTCATTTACTTTTCTATTTGGAAACTTCGCATGCAGATCTTGCATGTTTTTCCTTGCAGCCACATGATCGTGATAGTAGCAGTAAAACTGTGAAAGTTAGTAACCCTGAAGCTCTGTAGTTCCTATCTTCCTTTTAAGGATGATTGTATATTAAAATCTAATCACCTGGCCTCATTTGTTAAGTCTTTCTAATATTATTTCTTGCTACAAGGAATATGTGACAGTTATTGTACCTGTCTGGGGAGGTTCTTCTACTTTAGCTCCAAGGAAAACCTATTAATTCCAAATATTAACTATTGAGAAAGAGGTACGTGGGAGAAAATACAAGAGAAAGACAGAAGACTTTTAACCAAATTGTGGCAGAGTTACAAAAAATTAAGGTACTTTTACAGGATGGATGGCAAGGAAAGTACTAAATTTGCTAGAGGATGTGGTTTATTAAAGTCCTTGATGATGGGAAACTTAGGCCAGTATTAACCACCTAAGAGAGAGGCTTCCAATAATATACTACACGAAATGTCCCAGCATCTTAGACCTGACAGTCTGTCATGTATTTTCATTGTATGATCCAGGAAAACAAATTATTTGAGGAACAGATAGCCAAAAGTTTGAAAACCTATGTTCTTAAATTAAGAAGTGCAAATCTGATTCTGTACACTAGTTTCCTATTATAGCTGTCTGGACACATGTGCTGAATCAGGTAATTTGCAATATCCAATTTGGTGTATAACGCCGAACATACACCAGAGCTGGATCTTTGAAGTCGTTAATTGAATTACCTTCTGGATGAGACATATGATGTATTAGTCTGTTCTTGAATCACTGTTCTCGGACATTATATCTAATAAGGGTACCTAAATGCTAGACACAGTTTACAGGTCAGAGTTTGCTTCTCTTACATAGTCTTCTTATGCAGGTTATCCAGGACCACTTCTCCTAATTGGAGTGCTGACCTGTCAGTTTCTTTCTTGTTTGGGGAAATGAACAGCTTGAGTTTAGCTAATGCTGGTGCCATAATATTAACTATTCTAAAATGCCATTCTAAAGTTATAATTGCTTATAGAATCCTACTCTCATAGAATAGTTTTGTTGAACTTTGTACCTTTGTGATATAGTCTTTATTCCTTCTAGGCATCTTTTTCATTTGGATTGCCTCATCTCTCAAAAATAATACTCCACCTTTAACCGTTTAAGTTTATAACAGTACTTATGAACTTTATCATATCCTGGGCTGCATCCAAAGAAGCGTGGCCAGCAGGTCAAGGGAGGTGATTCTCCCCCTCTACTCACCTTTTGTGAGACACCACCTGGAGTACTGCATTCAGCTCTGGGGTCCCCAGCACAAGACAGACATGGACCTCTGTGGGTCCAGAAGAGGGCCATGAAAATGGTCAGAGGGTTGGAACACCTCTCCTATGAAGAAGGGCTGAGAGGGTTGGGGTTGTTCAGCCTGGAGGAGAGAAGACTCCGGGGAGACCTTATTGCAGCCTTCAATGTGTAAAGGGGGCTTATAAGAAAGAGAGAGACTTTTTACCAGGGCCTGTAGTGATAGGACAAGGGGCAATGGTTTTAAACTAAAAGAGGGTCGTTTCAGATTAGACATAAGGAAGAATTTTTTTGCAATGAGGGTGGTGAGACACGCGAACAGATTGCCCAGAGAAGCTGTGGATGCCCCATCCTTGGAATTGTTGTGGATGTTCCATCCACAGCTTCCAAGGATGTTCCATCCTTGGAAGCTGTGGATGCCCCATCCCGTCAGGTTGGACGGGACTTTGAGCAACCTGATCTAGTGGAAGATGTCCCTGCCCATGGCAGGGGGGCTGGACTAGGTGATCTTTAAAGGTCCCTTCCAACCCAAACCATTCTATGATTCTATGATTTATTATGTGCCTATACTAACTAATATGAACAGTAGCTTTTGTACTTTTCTGCAGGTTTTTTGTTTTCTTTTTTCAGTAGAGCGCCATAAGGTTCAGATATAATAAATATCATCAGGGTTGCTTATTTTAAAATGAAGTGTATTCAGGCTCCTAGTTCTGTATTTAGCTATTTAGAAGTCCAGTATGTTGTCTTAACTGGTACTACTTTATGTACAAAAGCTTAAGAAGAACAGTTAATCTACATAATTTATTTTTTGTCAGTCATAAATTAATCCTGAGTTACACAGAAGCTAAGCAGAGCATATATTTATTTTTTAATGGTTTTAACTTTCTCACTGATCTGCATGCAAGCTTTTTCCTTTTTATAGAGTACATATATTGCATTTAAGTATCCTTAATGTATGTTAACATATGAGAAGGTCCACTTTCTCATTTCTACGTGGTTATACTTCATTTTCAGTTGATAGAATTTCTTGATAAATGTTCTATTTATTTACTTAATTTGTTTCTTAGTTATTCTAGAAAACTAGAGGGATCAGATTTTGTAGACATATAAAATGTTATGTTTTCAAAGCCTTGGCTTTAAGGTTTGTTATTTTTTCATGCTCTATTTTATATTAAACATATTGTGTGTTTCTGTTTGATAAATCCGTAACCATTTAAGCATAATATACTACAGTTAGTGATGAAGAGCGTAAAAGAAAGAACAAAATCTCTTTATAAACTAGTTATTCCCTTCTAACTAATTTTTTTATTTTATAAGAAATGTAAAATAACTTCTATTTGTACTGTAAAAAAATTATTTTCAGAGTTATTTTCTTGGTGTGAAATATCACTCCAGGTGTCTTAATCTATTCCTGACTAGGAAATAAAAAATCATCTGAATTAAAATAATTTGTCTGAATCAAGCCATTAGCATAGTCATCCTATGTCGTCTTTTTTTTTGCTATATTGGAGCTTTCAACTGCTGGGGATATGCCTGCAAAGCCTTCTTACCCAGACTTTTTGAGAGGGAAAATGTGAAGCTCTTTTTGTTTAGGAATTCTTTACATTTGGGAGTTGTTGATTTTGGGATATATCTTTATTTGATGGACTTTTAGTCCTATTTGTGTTTTATGATGTTAAAATGTCTGTTAGTATTTGTAGGCATGTATAGATGGCAGTCCATAACTCACCTATTCTTTTAAAATATAAATAGATACTATAAGCATCCAAAATCTACCTTTAGAAGAGAGAGCAATCTGAACTGAAAGTCCCTATTCTCCTAAATGCTCGTACCTTCGGTATAGAAGTGCACACCACTTTTTTCACTTGTAAGACTTTTTAAATAGGATATGAGTTTGCCACATGTTTATTTAAATCAGCAGAGAGCATCAAACTGCATGATGTTGCCAAGGTAGGAAGGAAAGCTAGTCAGGTTCATACAGAACATCTTTCTATCTTCCACATTCATGCCAGTGTTCGTTAATGAAGTGAACTTATTCTGAGAAATTGTGCATTGGAAGACAGTGCTTATCTAAAATTTGTGGTGGAATAACCACATTTTGTGTCTCATGAACACACTGATGAGATTTCTGATCCATATGTCGAACACATTAGGTGCAAAAACTGTCTGGCAGTCAGAAGTCTGTGCAGTTTTCCTTCAAGTGGCTCCCACCACTAACTTCATTTCCAGAGGAAAAGCCAAGGCTATGACTCTTGGTATTCTGAGATTCCTGACCATACTTAACCATAAAACAAGCTTATGCAGTTTGCTTCTTTCTTCATGGAGCTCCACTAGTGTGAAGTGTCACATCCTGAAGACCATTTGATAGTCCATTTTTGCATTAAGATGTCTAGATGATGAAATGTTTTTTAAAAGGTCTATGAAAATCAAGGAGCACTGGAATTACTTATCAAATCCTTTGGAAAAGAAAGATGAGCTCCTGTATCTGGTAAATAAATTAATAGGAAGACATACTTTACTTGTTTGGATGAAACCACTTGCTTTCCTACAAAAATAAGGGCTGAAGAGTTATTATAAAAAATGCTGCTGTTGTTGAGCAATGTAGCAGCCTTAATCTGTGTTTTAAAACTTCTACTGATAACCGTTCTTTTCAGTAAAAGCCTGTATGCATGCATGCAGCAGCAGCATAATGTCACCAAAAAGTTATGCTTTTTGACAAAGGCAAACACAGAAAGAAGTTGAAAACATGGACTTCAGAAACAAGGGAGTAGTTTTAAACTGTTCCTGAAGCTACATTTTCTACTTAGTTAAATGGTTCTGGTCTCTGATAGACCTATTAGCAATTTTCTAGCCTAAAGTTAAATGATTTGTCAGAAGACTAGAATACAATTTCCAGAGACACACCTAGAAATATTTAGGAGCTATTTATCAAAATAAAAATATATACATATATATTTTAAATATTAAAAAGAGATATATGACACCAGCTATAATTGATAATTCTCCTTTGGAATTAAAGTACTAGAGAGTTTCCTTGACTGTCAGTAATATAAAGAATATTTTCTTAATACTGCTAAAATATAGTAAGAGTGAGATTAAAATTTAAAAAAAAATTTACAAATAAATATTGGATAGACATAAAATATG
>NW_008825109.1:15152936-15159386 GCF_000699105.1 Pygoscelis adeliae
AGCTGCTCCCTCTCATCTTCTAGAGACCATTAAACTGTTCCTGCTATCCAGGGAAACAGTAAGTGGAATAGATAATTCTTGTCACTACTGGCATTGTGGTCTGAAAATCACTGTTAGTTTGCAAACCAGCAATTTCCTCTGTATCAGACTCGGTGTTTGGCTATGTGTTTAACATAGCCATTTATAGGCAGGTTTGTAAGGAAGACACACCATCTTTTTGCTTGTCTGTAGCTCGATGATTTCATAAGGAACTGGTATAAAGATTATCCTAGATAGTGTACTGATACACAATATTTTTTTCTGAAGTAGGTAGAATACGTTGCAACATTTTAGGTATTCTTTTATTATTTTTTTCTTCTAGGTTTATTCACACAACTAAATATCTCTTTTTAGAAAGATTTCATAAAGTATGACAGTTCCAGTGAGAAATGGGTGAAGCTTTTACACATCTGTGAAAATTTAGAGAGTAAATATAATTTCTCCATAGCAAAAGAAGACACTATAAAATCAGCAAATGAACAGATTATATATATAAGTTTCATAGGTCACCTCCCTTTGTCATACAAGGGACTGGCTATAGAGTTTCTCATCCTCAAGAGGAAATGTTGTCATTTCTGAGATAACATCTTTCAAGGGCCTGATGTTGCCTAATGCTAAATATAATTAGCAGGTATTCTTTTCCTGACAATTTCAGCTGAAACAGTTTCAGGAGAGGAGAAAGCTACCAAAACAAAGGCTCAAGAAACTCAAGGTTGAATACTGATATTTTCATGGTCTGTAATAAATTGATACAGCCATCAATTGAAATTTCTATGTGAACATGAATGCTTGGATAGGGGTATACAGCTTGTTTTACTAAAACAGTTAATATATTTGTGTATCATTGCCTTTTTCCAGATGCTCCAACATTTGTGTCAAATCAAACCATGTATTACTCTTGGGAAGGCAATCCCATCAATATAAGCTGTGAAGTGCTAGCAAATCCATCTGCCTCAGTTCAGTGGAGAAGAGGAAAATTAGTTTTACCAGTAAAAAATACAACACATCTGAAGACGTACAGTACAGGAAGAAAGCTGATTCTAGAGGTAAGGCTTAAAATGGAAATCAATGTGGTGACATTAGTTAATTTCTTCCTCAGTTTGGCACCATTGAAAGTACTAAAGAGTGCATTTAAGGATAAGACTTATAATTTTATAAATAAAGCTCTCTAAAAAAACCCACAAACTATTTAGGAACTTATTTATCTCCACATTTCTTGTGAGCAGTTAGAAAATTAACCTCATTTGTATGGCTCGTGCTCAGTTTTCCATCTACAGTGAACAAAAATGTAACTTGCATTTCTTGCAAGTAAATAAATACATAAATAAATATAAAACTAAGCCATCAGGTTAATACTAAAAATTAAAGTGACTACCTGGTAGGTGCTTGGTATATGCAAAAAGATTTGTGTGGCTTCAGTCAAGAACAAAGCAGAAGGGTAAAGTGATAATAAACTGCAATTGGCTTTGGTAACAACTGTTTACACACAGAGGCATTGGAAAAATAAGAACTAAGCTCCCTTCTGTCATCTAAGAGGTACGTGTAAGAACAAAACCTGAGAAAGGCAGAAGACAAAGAGTGGACCTTAATTATCTGTTTATTAACTTGACTAAACAGTGAACTACTCAGCAATAGTGTATAGCAAATCATGGTCCTTACTTAATAATTTCACGACAAAGTGTAACCAGTGTCTCCAGCCATGGTCTCACCTGTTACAGGGTCAACATACTGTCTTCCTCCACAGGTGTGGAAGAAGTTAGTTTTCTCCATTTCTATCTAGTATCAGGCTGATGTCTGAGCATAAGCTTCTCAATTGCCATGGGAAAAAAGATTGAGAAGTTATAGGGCTAATCAGAGTGGGGGACCTACTTCAGATCCCAAGCAAGAAGAGTACAGTGCACTGAAAAAAACTACATTTTTTTCGTGAAGTCCAAACAAGTAACTTCGTTTCTTGTAGTAGAGGATATAGATTTAGAGAGACACAGTCTTACTCTTCTTTGAGGGTCATCTTTAGGGTTTTTTTTTATTTTAAGTAAAGCTTAACGACACAAAACATGCTTTACAGTCTGTTGTTCTCTGAGTGCTCTTCCATTCTTCTGTCACCTGAACAGTTGGTCAGGCAAGCTGGATTCCAATAAAGCATTAGTTCCCTGTAGTATCTATTATCTGTTCTGTCTTATATCCTTATTCACCTGAGTTTACAGCTGAGCCACATCCCTTACATCTTCTTTTTCCCCCCTGAATATCTGGTGTATTGAGAATCCTGCAAACAATAAAAAGTAAAATATTATTCTTGCATCATCGATAGGAATCAGCAATTTTCAGACCTTTCATTGCTTATTTCAGTCAAAATATCAGTTTGTGCAAATAGCATCCGTGAAAAAAATGTGAAGTTTATTAGATTTTTTTCTTGTTAAAAGTGAAATTGTAAAGATAAACAATGTCACCAATTTCCATTATTTTATTTCCTCATTTGAATTTGAGAAGGGGGAGTTTAACATGAAAAAGGGTGTATTTAGATCTGTATTTGGAGAATATACTAGATAGGCTGAAGTAAGAAAGCATCTGCATATTGGTTAAGGAGAACATTTTTGCATTTCTGATATTTTTAAAGAACTTTGATATTTGATTAGAAACTAATATTTACAAACTGCATTAATTTTAAAGATTGCTCCCACATCTGACAGTGATTTTGGACGGTATAATTGTACAGCCGCAAACAGAATAGGAACAAGATATCAGGAGTATACACTTGGTCAAGCTGGTAAGTTAAAAAGTTGTTTCCTTTTCTTTAAATATTTTTTCTATTTTAATCAAAACTAATTTCAGACACACTTTTCTCTGTTTATTTTATTCCAATGGAATGTTTGCAGTTAATTTTAATTCTCTAAAAGTTGAGTTGCAATATGAAGTAAAATAAACCAGTTCCCTCAGAATATGAATATTCTTTGGATTTAATTTTAAGGCCTTCTGAAATTTGAAAAAATGGAATAGTCTAACCTTTTTTCCCTTTGCCCTTATTACATTCTATATTTATAGCAGTGTATTTTCATTACTTCAGTGGAGAGACATATGGTTTGCAGGCAGTAAAAACAAGAAAGAATTAGGAAAGTCTTCTTTCCTTTTTCTCCCTGGTATTTGCTTGGTAAACCAAGGATGACAAAAGACTGAAATAATTCAGCAAAAAATTACTATCTTCATTTGCACTTCTAGTTATTTAAAAGCAGAATTTGACCCAGAGTGCTAGATTGAATTAATTTAAGCTCTGAGATGTTCTACAACCAATTGTTACAGAATTTCTGAATATTTTTAAGTCTATCTATTGTCGTTTAGGCAAATATAAAAATAAGACTGTATGTTTGTTCTTTGGCAGAAATAATTATTAACTGAGAGTAAATGAGAGTTTCTTAGCACTTCTTTCAATTATATTTTCTTCTGGAATGGACTAACGCTTGCTCAGCAAACTTTGAGGTCTCCCAACATTTGGACCTACATACTTAGATGATGCAAATTGTTCCAGCTTTAATGACATCTATGGAATTATAATGCAGTTTACACTAACAAAGGTACAACCATACTGAAAGCTATACACCCCTTGTGATCCATTGTTCTGGACCATTTTCATCATGTAACTTTCAGGTCATGCCATACTGCTAGACTGGCTGATACACGTTGAAGGGGACAGGTAGAAAGAAGGTCTTGTATAATTTTTTTTTTCAAAAGTAGGACTTGTATATTTTTTATGATCTTGAATGTTTCAGCTGTAACTTCTGGTTACATTTTTTTTTTAAATAAGAAAGTAAGCTCATGGAGCGCCACTACGAGGACCTTTGGAGGTGCATTGCTGAAATGTGCACATCCAGTCATAGGGAGGCTCTCTTACCCGGCCTAGTGTTTTAATTTTTATAATTTTGCTCAATAGGGTAATTATTTTCTTCTGGTGTCTCAGGAGTTATAAAAAACAGTTGTTTATTAAGAAATTTCTTAGAAGTTGTACACAGCATTGAAAGTTTTTCCCATTACCTCTAAAGGATGGCTTACTAGCACACACTTTTACCGTGAATACTCTACTATTTTTTTGTCTTTGAACAGTGGTCAAAAGAGCTGAGCTTCCTAAGATAGGAAAAGGGGTTTTATTGAGAAAACAGCAGATTTCTATGTGGATGATCTATGTGAAGATCCGTTCCTCCTCATTTTACAACTTTTTGGGGGTATTAGCTGTGTTGCAAATCTGATCTTCCTTTGATAGCTACATGCCACTAATGAGGAATATATTATGTCTTCTTTTTCCATGTAACCATAGTCCCAGCTAAGTCCTAATTTCATACAATACATTCTTTACTTTCCACCTTACAAAACTCTCCCCAATATAAGGACTCACACAATCTAATTCATACCTAAAATAGTTTTATTTTTTTCTGAAAAGACATTCCAGAAGAGAACAGTCTGTAGAATCTTCAGTCATGTTTGTGATCGTTTACCTGGTTGATCCCATTTATTTCAATGGAATTACTTGAACAATTGAATTTCTGTAATAGGGCTAAAATGATGACTGTAGCAGCTCATCAGTACTACATGTGGCATTAAATATGAAAAATGAATACTCCCTGTGACGTTCAAAATTGAGGTAGTAATAGAAAAGCTCTAAGCTTTAAGAAAAAACACAATTAATTTCTATACCAACTATTCTGTCTCTAATTAAGAAATCTCAAGACTTGTAGGAAGTTAGCATTGATTTGAATAGGTAAACTATATCTATTATGTGTATATTACTTTTGCCATCATTTAATTTAGGAAGTAGATTTAGCCCTCGAAAAACCTCAGGACTTGATTTTCTAAATATTCATGACTGGCGTAGGATTTGCAGAGTCACATTAAATTCATCAAATAGAAGGACTGCACGTAGGCCTCTGATTTTAGTCAGTTACATCTATTTCTCTTCAGTAGCATGCTTTCTCTTTGGGGCAACACATGCATGTGTTGATTTGACAGCAGCACTGGTTGTGCCTGTCCTGCTGGGCTAGGTGCTACACTTGTCTCTGGAGTATCATCTCTAAGATTTGTCACATGTGAGGCTTCACCGGAAGGGAAAAGCAGTCAAAGTACCATGTGAAAGCTGCCAGAATAATTCCTCACTTCCTCTCAAAAACAGAAGTCTTGCCACTAGAAGCCTTTCTTAAAGCGATGAACATAAATGGTAAGAGAGGGAAGGAAAAATCCCACTTTCATCCCCCTGGTGTCTTACCTCTCAGGACAGAAAAAGATGAGAAAATAGAACAATTATGGCAATGAAAACAGAGGAACTCAGGTTGTCATTATTGCTGTGCCCTGTTTTTTCATAAAGTTATGTAATCGTGTGAGAGCATCTCAGCAGATATTCTATATCTGCTGATTTTTCTCTTAGATTTGCAAAACAGTGTCCCATCACAATGCATGACACCACATAATGATTATTTTAGCTATGTATTTCTCTCCTGCTTTTATAAATAATTAATTACTTTTAATACAAAGTAATTCTCATTATTAATAGAAAAAAAACCATGATATTTTGGTTATGCATTATATTTCAGCAAATTCTCACGAGAGCCCCTGGAAATGCAAGTGAGAACAAGTAACTCCATACAAGCTATAATCCTGTTTTGGCTTTTTAATACAACTATATCAGAGATGTTACTGATGCCAGTTTTTCAAACAGCTTACTATTCTCTACTTTTGAAACAGTTTGTTTGACATTTTTCAATCAATTCTTCAGAAAATTTGATGAACACTTAAAAAAAAGAGTATTGGAGTTATAAACATAAAAAGGTAAATCAGGGTATATTTAGAATCATACAATCATAGAGTCATTTAGGTTGGAAAAGACCTCTAAGATCATCGAGTCCAACCATTAACCTAGCACTGCCAAGTCCACCACTAAACCATGTCCCTAAGCACCACATCTACACGTCTTTCAAATACCTCCCGGGATGGGGACTCAACCACTTCCCTGGGCAGCCTGTTCCAATGCTTGACACTTTCAGTGAATAAATTTTTCCTAATATCCAATCTAAACCTCCCCTGACGCAACTTGAGGCCATTTCCTCTCGTCCTTTCGCCAGTTACTTGGGAGAAGAGACCGACACCCACCTCGCTACAACCTCCTTCCAGGTAGCTGTAGAGTGCGATGAGGTCTCCCCTGAGCCTCCTTTTCTCCAGGCTAAACAACCCCAGCTCCCTCAGCCGCTCCTCATAAGACTTGTGCTCCAGACCCTTCACCAGCTTCATTGCCTTTCTCTGGACACGCTCCAGCACCTCAATGTCCTTCTTGTAGTGAGAGTCCCAAAACTGAACACAGTATTCAAGGTGCGGCCTCACCAGTGCCAAGTGCAGGGGCACGAGCACTTCCCTAGTTCTGCTGGTCTTCTTGGCCAC
>NW_008825109.1:15160580-15189061 GCF_000699105.1 Pygoscelis adeliae
CCAGCTCCCTCAGTACCCTTGGGTGGATCCTATCCAGCCCCATAGATTTGTGTGTGCCTAAGTGGTGTAGCAGGTCGCTAACCACTTCTCCTTGGATTATGGGGGCTTCATTCTGCTCCCCGTCCCTGTCTTCCAGCTCAGGGGACGGGGTACCCCACGAACAACTGGTCTTACCATTAAAGACTGAGGCAAAGAAGGCATTAAGTACCTCAGCCTTTTCCTCATCCTTTGTCATTATGTTTCCTTTGGCATCCAATAATGGATGGAGATTCTCCTTAGCCCTCCTTTTGTTGCTAATGTAGTTATGGAAACATTTTTATTGTCTTTTATGGCAGTAGCCAGATTAAGTTCTAGGTGGGCTTTGGCCCTTCTAATTTTCTCCCTGCATAACCTCACGACATCCTTGTATTCCTCCTGAGTTGCCCGCCCCTTCTTCCAAAGGTCATGAACTCTCCTTTTTTTCCTGAGTTCCAGCCAAAGCTCTCTGTTTAGCCAGGCCAGTCTTCTTGCCCGCTGGCTTGTCTTTCGGCACACAGGGATGGCCTGCTCCTGCGCCTTGAAGATTTCCTTCTTGAAGAATGTCCAGCCTTCCTGTACTCCTTTGCCTTTCAGGTCTGCCTCCCAAGGGACTCTGTCCACCAGGCCCCTAAACAGGCCAAAGTCTGCCCTCCAGAAATCCAATGTAGCAGTTCTGCTGACCCCCCTCCTTACTTCTCAAAAAATCAAAAAATCTGTCATTTTATGATCACTATTTAGTGAATATGTAATTCATAAAGAAATATAGGAAGTTATTATTGAAAGCATGAGCTACATATGGACATTCTATATAATGATATGAAATGAAGAAAATAGAAAAAACTCAAATTTTGTAGTAATAATAATGAACAGGTATCCTTATCTGTCATTTTATGATCACTATTTAGTGAATATGTAATTCATAAAGAAATATAGGAAGTTATTATTGAAAGCATGAGCTACATATGGACATTCTATATAATGATATGAAATGAAGAAAATAGAAAAAACTCAAATTTTGTAGTAATAATAATGAACAGGTATCCTTAACATAAGCCATTTGTAGTGTAGTATTTATGTGGGGCTGGAAACACTGGGTTTGGGGGTGTCAGGGCTCCATTATGCTAAGCACTACTTACAGTAGTGTAATGCATAACATTCAGTATCCTGAAAGATTGACATTTTTAGCATTTCATCTAAATAGACTTTTTTGGGAAAAAAACAGCAAATAATAAATGTAGTTCACTGTTACAAGTTTTGCACTTAAACTAGCATCAGCTGGAAATGAAAAACAGCCAGGGAGATGGAGGATAAAACCATCATAATAATTACAGGTATAAAATGTTAAATGCAGCTTTCTTTGTAGTTTTACTACCTCTGTTGCTTTACTTTGGTAGATTAGGAAGCCTTAATGATTGATATTTTCCATGTTAAAGCCTATAAAATTTTTTCATGCATTTCAATACAGCCCAGAATTCCTTCCGGCTTTGACTGTAAACACTAATGCTGGGGCGTAGCATACTTTCACAATGGCTCTGTCAGGGGAAAATAAATACTATTTCTAGCTGGGAGACAGTATTAAGCGAAGTATGCTGCTAGGGTAAATTTTACAAATAATGATAATTTTACTGAATAGTTTTATCTTAAAATTCTACAGGAATGACTTGTTGCTTCATATTTTGTTCCAATTTTCTGCTTTGCTGATTTTCAGCAGAATCAAACTATCATTTTTTTTTAATTTACTGCTAGTTAAAAAGTGATCATACTGTCACAACGCCATTATCTTGATTTCTGTTGCCCTCCTTAAGAAATTAGACTTATTGATGGTAGAAAAAGATTTCTTTCAGAATTTAGATGCGATTTGCAACCATACCATTTTGTATGACAGGAAAAATATACCTGTTCACTCAAATTATACAGAGCTACTGAATCAGCCTGAATTCCAGACACTTTCGTTTAAATCTTTCAAAACAATTGAAGAACTGCAGCCTATTTAAGGTTTCACACTGAAAAGTGCTGGCCATTACCGGGAAATGGTGAGAAACTTCAGCACTTGTTGAAAGCTTAATCAGATGTGCTCACCACCTGACTTGTGGTGGTCAACTCTTAAAAATAACACATGGTTGACATCGTCCTTTTTCATTGCTTAAGCATTTACATTGTTGTGTGAGTAACATGTAGAATCTGAAAAGAACCACAGTCTCTTTCATTTCTTTCCACTGCAAATTAATTACTTCACGTCACAACCACAACTTTTATTTTAGAAGTCTACTTATACTCTGTTTTTTCTCTATGACAGGCTTAAGCTTTGGCAAGCCAGGTGATCTTGGTAGATTGTCCCAATGGCTTTCAGAGCCTGAGGTGAGCACAAATATTCCTAGATTTGCCCAGATCTTGTTTAGTCATAGTTTATGTGAAATATCAGTATGCAGGGAGATGGTATTAACTAGCAAAGCATTTTTCCTTTTTGTTGAGATCTCAGTATCATTATTTCAAATGTTTTTGTATAGATAAATAGAAAATAGTATGGCCATCAGTAGTCTAGGACTATGTTGTTGGAATAGACAATTTATTACCTTAAAACAGTAAATGTCAAGGTTGTGACACAGAGAGCTAAACTGGATTTTTCAAGTAAATTTTTTCTTTAGATATTAATGTGTATTTTGCACATAGCAGTATACAGCTGGTCTGAATCCAGAGCCCCTAAAAAATAAACCTCTAAGGCTCTCATGGCCTTACTCATCCTAGACTTCCCTTTCCCCTTCTTTCTTCTATTCTGGGATGGCAAAGTGTTAGAAGTTCAGATAAATAGTCTGATTCACTTTTTTGTCTCAGTCTTTCTTTCAGTCTTTGCACCTAGAAGGATACTTTCATTTTTGATGGAAGCTGAGATTCTGATCTCGCCACATCATGCCTGGAACTGCAGCTCAGCACAGAGACTTACAGTGACTAAGTGTTAACAGGATCAGCTGCTGGCAGAAACTATACTAACAGGCAGTGAACATAGTTTACAAATTAGTTACATCATACAACTCTGATGATGACTTTCAAACTTGTCTTGCCAAATCATCCCTATTACATGTTTTGCACAGTATAGTATAGAACATCAAAGATTTTACAGCTTTTAGAGGTGATGACATGTAAGAATACTTAAAGAAATGAGAGATGCTATATCTGTTTCCTTTCTACAGCAGTATTACAGGGAATTTAAAAGTAAAATGAAAATACATTCTATGATGTCATTAGATATTGAGAATTCCCATGACACTATTTAATTAAACATATTTTAAGCTTCCAGTATACACAGAAAGTCAGTGATGATGGGGAATAATGACATCAAAAGCAAATAAGACATGGGAAAGACAATAATTGAGCTTCACAGAAATTGCATCCTGTAACCTGTTTTACGGAATCAAGCCATGCTCAAAATATGATAAGGTTGATCAAAAACTGACAAGGACTACAACATCAGATTTAACAGTTTACTAATCTGGATTTTTGGTGCTGGCACTTTGGTGCTGGTTAATGGATGCTGTTTCTTTTTTCTCCAAATACTTGTATTTTCACACAGGCAAAATAAAATCAAAGAAGTAGGACTTAATTTTCCCTGGAGAATAATGTAATAAAAAAGATAATCATGTTCTCTTCCAAGACAGTGTTATGTGATCTTATTGATTTTCTTTTTTTAGGAGTTAGGTTGCTTTCTCTGTATAACATTTCCCTTGCTGCTGCCAAAATACCATTTACCTCCACAAAAATATGGGCAGATCTAAAATCTAGATTTCTGTCCTAAAACTTGCCATTCACATCTTTAGCAGCATCAGCTAAAGGATTTTTACTAAAAAAACAAATAGCAACATATTTTCAGTAAGCATATGGGTGAAACTATCAACATGGCAACAGTGTTTTGCTTTGTGTGCATGTATCTTATTTTACCAGAAATCCCAATGATTTGGTAAAAGAAATCTATTGCAGTTTTCCTGAAGCAAGGACATCAAGGCAAGATTGAGCCTAACCTGTAGATTTAATATTGCAATTTTTCTCCATTCTAAGGTTGTACAAGCATGAACTGTTTCGTGGAGGTCTTTGACTCCAAAGGTCTACTCCCCGGCCCTGGTTCTGATGCTACTTACGTTCAGCATTTAGACACAGTTACTTTCACTCACTATATATGCCAGATATACAGACAGGAAAAGCTGCAGAACTGCACTAGAAGCATATTGACAGGAGACAGGAGACAAGAGTTAACTGGAAGATAAATCTCTGACCACACTACCTACTCTCACACCATCACTTCCTTTTCTCCATTTACACCAAGACTGCTAAACTCTCAGAAGGAAAATTATTTTCTTCCATGAAACTATCCAAAAAAGTATCTTGAAAAGAAAATCCCCAGCGATAAATGGTTGTCATTTATTGAACAGGTTGGGTAATAATAGTAATAGACTGAAAGAGCATTTACATATCAGTGGAGATAAGTATGTACTCATAATTCTGTGTGTACTTCTCTATCAGCTGCAATAATGTTTTTGGAACCAAACCAATACTACTTAATTTAGGCCAATGTATCATAAAGTTCATTTGTGTTAACCAGCTTTATGCGCTGAGTACAAAATACATCAAGTGCAATTTTACACTTACTATTCCGGGATCTTCTTTTATTTGTAAGGAATTCTTTAACATCATACGTGAATACAGTCACATACTGAACAGAGGAGTAGAGACTGTGTGGCAAGAAGAAGAAGTTGACTAAATGTCTGACACTTTTTTTTTTTTTAATGACTTATTTTAATTTAAAGGCTGAACTTTGGGTAGATTATCCCTTGTTTTGACAGCAGTATAACAACAACAAAGATAGCAGTGGAACTTCTAATAAAGTATACCAGAATCTGTGCTATCACTAAGTGATCTTTAGATCATAGAAAAGAATTCCCATACTTTTTCTACTATATAGTCCTTCACCTTATATCCATAACAGTATGTGAAAGTGTAATCACTGTCCATAGCTAAACTCCTCTAAGATTCATTTGGTTGGTTGGTTTTAGAAGGAAGAAGAACAAGAACCAACCACAATTCTATCCTTCCAGACGTAGACTTCAGAGTACACAACTTTGCAAATTGTTCTTCACTCCTGCTAAACATTGAGCCAAAAACCTTGCGATTCTATCACGAAAATCATGGCAATGCTCCAAATAATTTCAGCTGACAGGAGACGGCTCAAAAGCTGGAATGTTTAGCTAGATCAGGACCAGAGGGCTGTTTACCTTGCATGATCAAATTCATACCCATTAGAGAACTACAGAATTAGATTCAGTTCATTATGCTGCTGATGATCTTCTTTGGGGAAAAAGTTATAGATTTGCCTAGTCTGAAAGAGATAGTAGGTATTTCATTCTATCTTAATGGAATTCCTAGTATTTGTTTCTGATTTTGACTAGGAATGTGTCTCCTGTTGTATTTTCTTCAGGTGATTCACTCTTTTCTTAAGAACTGATATAGTTCAACTCTGAAAACTGCATAAAAGTTACCAACATCTGTGGCTTTCTTGGATTGTGGGATGCGTATTTAAAATAATATTGGGGATGTATTTCACACTTAAATGAGTTTTAAATATATTGCATTGTGCTAGTTATGCAAAATATTTTACTGGTTTTCACAGGAGCTTCATTTTATGCTTATTACCAAATGGAATCACATCTTCATTTGGCAGAAATTATACTTGAATCTGCTGTAGAGAACATAAGGTTCTTCCTGTAGAATGTCGTCTGCCCTATGCCATATTTATTGTAGTTAATCATATGGAGACATAAACACACAAGGAAAAGAGATATCCTTAACATTTGAAAGTCAAGAACAGAGTGTATATGTAAATAACATTTTTGTTTCATATCTGTTGTGGTTTAACCTCAGCCGGCAACTGAGCACCACACAGCTGCTCACTCACTCCCCCTCCCCTGGTGGAATGGGGGAGAGAATCGGAAGACTGAAAGTGAAAAAACTCATGGGTTGAGATAAAAACAGTTTAATAATTGAAATAAAATAATAATAATAATAGAATATACAAAGCAAGTGATGCACAATGCAATTGCTCACCACCCGCCAACCGATGCCCAGCCAGTCCCTGAGCAGCGGCCCCCCCGGCCAGCTTTCACCCATTTTAAATATTGAGCATGACGTCACATGGTATGGAATGTCCCTGTGGCCAGTTTGGGTCAGCTGTCCTGGCTGTGCCCCCTCCCAGCTTCTTGTGCACCTCCAGCCTTCTCCGTCGGTAGAGCATGGGAAGCTGAAAAGTCCTTCACTAGTGTAGCAACAACTAAAACATCGGTGTGTTATTTATAAACATTGTTCTCATGCTAAATCCAAAACACAGCACTGTACCAGCTACTAGGGAGGAAATTAACTCTATCCCAGTAGAAACCAGAACAATATCATTGACCAAATAATTGTTTTGATCCAAACTGAAGTAACAGTGAATTGCCTTATAAAAAGAGCATACAAAAACTAACATAAAAAGTCTGAGTGAAATTAAATATTCATTCAACCTTAAACAATTTTTTTTGTTTCATTTTGAACTCTTTTAACAACAGAAAAGGAATGGAAGTGTTTAGAAACTATTTGTAATATTGTAGGTATCCACAGCAGCTTTTAGCTTGCAATTAAATCCAAAGAACTTTCATATTCAGTACTGCAGAGCTATATTCGTCTTCCCAAGTGACTGGTATCCACATCACTCATACAGCGCCATGGTGCTTTACTTTGGCTATCCTGGATTGCTTTTCTGGCATTCTTATGTTGTATTTTTCCCAGCCCTCTCAGAACAGTCATTTGAGCTAGGGAGAGAAAGAATCTGTACACAGAATGGTGCTTAAGGTACTGTCGCTAGCTGGGGGGGGGGGAATATTGCTCTGAGCTGTAATGAGAATATGGAGGAGAGGGGTCACAAACTGGTTCTAATCCTCATCCTTCTTTGATTTTGGGGTCAATGCTTACTTAGCAAGCAACTCATAGAATTAATTCTTCTTCCGTGTGATCACAGAAAAAAATCTGTATGGTTTTTTGAACATGTTTTCTTTTTTGTAAAATAAACTAACTTTTTGATCCATTTAGAAGAAGATTCAAAACCCAGGTCTGTGTTCTCCTGGATGCATAGCATGCTAGTTACATTTGGTCACATTCTGTCTGACCATGAATCTTGAATTCCTTTCTGCAGAGTAATACAGCTTCACTAAGAAGGGTGAAAATTTCCTGCACCATCCCATATCCTGGTGAAATGAATGTTTCCTAGAATAAGAAAGGATTTGAGGGTTTGAATCCCTCAAGCTGAGATTTGCATTATACTCAAATCTTTAACATCATGGATTCATATAGTTTTGTCTTTAAGTAAAAGATATTAAAATTGTTCGTCCATGTAAATAAATCTATGCTGATTTTAACCCAATGAGCACCAAGCGTTGGAGGTTTCAGGAGACCTATATTCAGAAATGTTAACTCTAAGAATTCACAGAGGTATGATATTAGCTTTAAGACACTCAACTCAGACAACTGTTAGAGAATTCTTCTGGAAAAATTTAGGTGCCTGATTATTAAAAGGTTATACAAATCAGCCCTTTTAGAGCAGCTTTGGCAGGTGTCCTTTTCTTGAGAATGCATGGCTGAATATGTCCTTAAACCCATTCTTTAATATTTTATAAAAATTTTTGGCTCATTTTCATTCAAGTACCAATACTGGGTGAAGCTCAGATTGATTCTCTTTTTATTCCCAACTGTCTGACAGCCTTTGAATAAAGACTACATTTTATGTAAATGGTTCAGTACCCACTAACCAAATGATAGGCTTTGGCTCAAATTCTTGCATGTCCTTATAAAAATATCTTCCATACCACAGAGACAAAAGCAATGTCAAATCTGTAAGCAGGTATGCGAATAGTTGTCAGATGTATCAGAAGAGAAAACTTTAATGGTGTTTCAAATCCCTGGTCTTCTGTCCACAGAACTAAAATTCTTCCTAGTATTTTCAACACAATTTTTTGTAATTATAACAGTTTAAAATGTACAACAATTAGAAAAGTTAGTCTTTGATCTTCTATGTGTTAGTTCGGTCATACATTGTAAAAGTAACATAATGTTTGTATTTTTAAAGATGTACGTACCCCAAGCTTAATTTTTTGCTTTTGTTTCATATCTAGCGTCTCAACACCTACAGACACCTGCTTTATTTTCATAGTTCTTTTCTGCTTTGAAAGATATGCACTTGCTTTTGATTTCAGAGAAAATGTTTCTTTCAGACTATTCCACAAATTATGTCTTAAACTGAAAAGAGAATAGAAACCTTCAATTAATATTCCTTGCTAGTAGCTTGGAATCCAGTCTTTCAAAAAAAGAAAAAAAGGATTCATGTTTTCAGCTGTATTTCAGAGTTTCATAAAAACGGCCAAATTATTTCTACATTTTTTGTCATAATCTCATTTAGAAGAATTCAGACTTTGAATGATCTATTTAGCTATAACTGTTCCTCTTGTTAAATTTGATTTAAAGTTTGTTATTTTCTTTTACATAATTATACAGTAAACAAACTAATCTCTTACATTTGCCTATGACAAAATTAGCTATTAAAAATATAATATTACAAAAGAAAGGCAGAAATGGAAAATGTTTTTGCATAACTTTAGCATACAAGAAAATAAATGTGGTTTTCTTACAGCTCTGTATTAGAAAGCTTAAGTTGCTTATCTAAATCAAATATTATTAAATCATTTTAAATATTTTTTTTTCTCCCTTCAAGATGCTAAGGACACTTTTTGGGGTAGATTATCAACTGTTTAGGTCTGTCTAGTTGCTGCTGATTATTAAATTGATGTTTGTACTTTTTTAGATGTGCCATCAAATCCTTATGGAGTACGAGTTTTAGAGCTGTCACAAACCTCTGCCAAAGTTTTGTTCAATAAGCCAGATTCACATGGAGGGGTGCCCATTCATCATTACCAAGTGGACGTAAAAGAGATAGCTTCAGAAACCTGGAAAATAGTTCGCTCCCATGGAGTTCAAAGTAAGTTTAAAAAAAAAAAAAAAGCAAGTATTTTAACTGAAAAGAATGTCAAGGGAAAAGAATGCAAGTATATGTTAACTGATTCTTTGTTTCTCCATTACTCTTAGTCCAGTAGCTGCATCTTCAGTTAATATTAATGAAGTCAGACCTCTTTACACCAATTAGAAACCTTACTGTAATCTTGTAAAAGTCAACCGTTACTTTTTAGTTTGAAAAATGTTTGGTGAACAAATTTACAATTATTTTGCATTTTTCAATGTCCAGTCAAGTAGATATAAAGAATATTTTTGAAGCTACAAATTTTTAAAAAGAGTAGAAATCACAGAGGAGTTTAGTTTGAGAATGTGTATTACATATGCAGTTAACTTAAAAATTTTAAGCTATTATGTGATATTTAATCCTGGGCATTAATTACTGATTTTGAGCTACTTAGTAGCCTTTCTACATACCTGTTAATATTCATGATGTCTGTTTCAAAAGCATATCTATAAAGTATTGTTCAACAAACATTAAATGCATTTGTTAGATAGTATATCTATTATCTATCTACTATATTAGTGGGGATGCTACAAATGGGGCCAGTTCCTTGCCAGATCTATGCTTTCTTTGCACGTCTCTAAGGCAGAAAAGAGTATAAGCCTCCCCAAACAGACAAGAGTTCTTTAAGTACATGCTGAGATGGGGTGTTTATACAGAGTAATGTTAACAAAATACATTCAACAGATCAGTAATCCCTTGCATCCATATTTACCCTTTGATATTTTTAACAGGTAGTGCAAGTTAAAGCAGCCCCAACAGTCTTCTGATTTATACAGCAGGAGGTGAATGGTTTTGCAGCTATGGGTGGGAGTGATACAGCAGTGATGGGAGAAAAAATGTGAATGGTTATTCCTTCCCCTTCATTGCCTCCCATTAGATCCCATAATCCACACACAAAAATTCTGCACTAAGCATAGCATATTCCAAATTACAGAATTATTTCAAAGAAACAGACAATGAACATGGGATTAACATATATTCAAAGAAACATATAATGACTTTTTATCTTTTGTTTTTCTTAACCAAACACAGTAACTATGTGTAAAAATGTAATACTGTAAATCATAGTAGCATTCATTTTAGTCCAGTACAGCTTGTATTTCTTTCAGTACCAGAAGATCTAAAGAAGACAATGTGTTTCCTCTAGTTGCAGGGCATACGCATTAATGGACATCAGTGTACCTCTTCCCATCTTTTCATGTTATGTTTCAGGCGAAGTTTGAGACTTTTTTTCTCATAGCTACTTCCTTCAATGAATTGGCAATAAATTTCTCTGATGAAAACTACAATATACCAAATACTAAAACCTGAAGTGACCAGTCTGTGTAGTAGGGTGCAATGTAGTCAAATGAGAACAAACCCAGTGACTACAGAGTGCAGTCACACAGCTGCTTAATATAAATGTAAAGTCATAACAAAAAGAAGTCCTCAGTGTCAACTTTGTAGAACAGTGTATTTACCTTACTCCCCATAAACCTTTCTTTCCTATTATTTCTGTTAATGTGAAGTTTATTAAAAGATTAACCGATTACATTAGGAAAGATGTATAACTTGACAGACCCTTGTTATTAGAGTTGACTGGAGCTGCATTCTTTAAAAGTTCACACTTTGATTTTGAAATATTCTTTCATAATTACATGTTTTTAAGTTGTTATATACAGCTCATTTTGGAGATACATATTCTGTATAACATGAATTGATCTTCTTGGAATTATTTTAGTACAATATCTGTTTGAATTGTGTGGTAGTTTATTCTAAAAACAGAGTAGAGTGGCAGATACAAATACCTGCAGTCCTTATGAAGACAATACCACTGTGAAGTAGATTGTGAGTATTTAGGATCTCTGCTGCCATCCCTACTAAAATTGAATATACAGCGGCTTTGAGAAAAAGGCTGTATTAGTTCCTGCATGCTGTCATGTTATTTCCCCATGTCTTCCTTTTGTGCAACTTGCCTTACTTTTTTCACTTTATTCTCCTTTCTTGCTTAGAAGTTTTCAGGAGTTTTACCTTCTTTCAAGCATGTATTTTCCTCTTCATTTCATTGTCCCCCAACTGTAATGCTGAGAGATTTGGTTGAAAAAACAAAATAGGTCACACTGGTTTTGGACATCTTAAAGGTACCTCTTAATAGCATGTATTATCAGAGACTACTCCAAGTGATGACAAAAACTAGTAAATATGAAAACAACCTGAAAAGTCATCTTGGTCTACAAATAGATATACTTAGTAAATAGATAAATATTGGGACGGTAAACTTTACTGAGAGGACAGTGGACAATATTAAAAATTAATTCTAGATCCATAATTAATTTATGCTGTTTTCTGAAATCTCTATTTGTATACCCCTGCATAGAAAGATTGTGATTGTATTTCCTATATTTCTCTGAATTTATTTCTGAATTACTTTAGAAATCAAAAGCTACTTCAGAATTTCAAATATTTGCTAAGCAGGAGGCATCTTGTTTTTGTAAATCTTGTTGATGCTGCATTATGTAATTTGATAGTGAAATCAAAAGGGACCGGGTTGCATTTATCAGTTGTTCTTGCAGATATTCCATAATGAGTTAAAAACTTGTTCTATTTGTGAGGTACTACAGGACCAAACCAGAAAAACAAGATGTGTTACCAAAACACAGACTGAACAGCCCAGAGCAGAAAAAGTCTTTCCAGATGGAGATGTCAAAAAAGCAATATTAGTGTCCTTTTTTTACATGAAAATACTGCTAAATGTAACTGGAATCTTTCTGAAAAATTGAGCCTTTGCTTGTTTCCTGAGCATGCAGAGGGTTTCCGCAAGTTTTCTAAAACATCTGTTTAAACCTCTCTCCATTTATGTTTTAGCCTACTTACAGTGTCATGGTAGGATAACATTGAGATATCCTCTTCTAAATCCCTATTTTTGGTTCCTGAAAGGATTTTTAAAGAAGCTTTTCTTAGTATGAAGGCTTTTCTCTTTTTCTTTATACATTTTGAGACATTTAGGATACTTTTAAGTGTTTTGAATGATAAAAATATATTACATGTGTTTGAGACAGTTTCTCATTGTGCTTATGTAACTAAGGACCACTTTCCTACCATGCCTCAACATCTTCTCAGCTGAGTGAGGAGGATGTTTAGACTACACAGTCGGTATTGTGTATTATGATTTGTAGTTGGGTCATCATAATTTCCATAGTCAGTCAATATTCCTTAATGGAAACAAACCCACTTTTTCCATCTGTCACATGTTAGGGACAGGTTTATGGCTAAGATTCAGACATAAATGCTGTTTACACAGGCACAGTTAACTGCTTACACATCTCAAGTAATGATACATACATAATGCATGAGTCATGATTTTTTCCCAGCAGCCAGTGATAAACTATGCTGAAATTTTACAGGATGTCTTTTTATCGGACTGATTTAACTCAGGAGTGATAAAACAGCACTGCAGCCCTTTCTTGCCACAATGTAGGTAATGTTTAAAGACCATCTTTTAATGGAAAGAGGCAGAAAAACCTACACGCAGGAGAAAGGTGTGCCTGGAAGACTGTTAGCCTTCCAATACAGAGACTCAAGGCTAAACTGGGTCTTCTGGTCCCTCTCTACTATGACCAGAAGTAATAGTGTAGTTGTCTTCATACAGTCACAGAGAACAGCCATAAACTCATAAAATGAATGAAGACTGTATTTTTAAATGAAACAAACATTGTGGAAATGTGCCTACAGAAGTTAGTTTATAAATAAAGTGTTAATAAATGGTTAATAAATGTTTCAAAAAGTTGTTGAAAGGAATTGCTACTATCGCTAGCAAGTCATTAATTTTCTTATAATTATTACCCAATAACTATGTACAAAACCTTCTACAAGTAGGATTATAGTTGTCTGGTTTTATTTACATGAAAAATACAATAGATTCTTACCAAGGTTGTTAGGCGTTCTTATGTAATCAATTGTCCAGTAAATACAAATAAGTTTAATCAGAAAAAATTAAGCAGTATGAAATGGATTCTGTGCAAATCTATTCAAACAGCCTGCAATTCTCTTCATCTAGGAAAAACGCGGCCGGTTTCTTCAAAGAATCCCTCAAAAGGTGGCTTTTGTCTCAAACTGTACTAGTTTGAGCTGTTTTCAGATCAAATTAAGGAGCGAATTCTAGAGTCTTGGAGCCATAGCCAAGAATATGTTTCCCTATTCCCTCCCCTTTGTCTTTTATAATGAAGAAGATTTCATTTGAAAGTCTGTGCTGATTGCAGCTATTGAAGGAGAGCACAGAAAGTGAAGCAATCATTCTGATACACCAACTTCAGGCCATTTAGGGATTTAAAAGTCATAATCAACACTATCATAGTTCACCAAGAGATCAGTGAGCAAATGGTAGCTAGATTTTTTCTGCACTTGCTAGCTGCTCTTCTGAATATGAAAATTGTTCTGTTGTAGGCTAGCTGCGAATCTCTGTATAGCTTCACTTTACAGTCACGGTGCAGCGGGGCTCCCTGTGGGCCAGAGTCCCGAGGGGAGGTGGGTGGGCAGGGACAGGCGGGGCTAACAGTGCCCTCAGACATTTATGACCCTGTCAGTAGTGCAGAGAAGCCCACTAATCTTGAACAGTGAGGATAATATCGGCAAGGTTCGTTCTCCAAGGAGAGTTTGCATCCTTTCAGCCAGACAGTTGATAAAGCCCTAAGTGTGGGGTATTGCCCATCCATCGTCAAGAAGGGGATAAAAACCAGTGAAGAGCATTTGCCATGCTTTCCTCTGGAGACACAAAGAAACCAGTGAGAAGGTGTAAGATACCTGTGCTGGGAAGAATTGTCTTACCAGAATCTTCTGCGTAATTTTATTTTTTAAAAAAAGGACATTCACTGATCAATTTCTGAGTAATCAGCAAAGACTTCATGAGAAAAAACCTGCACTGTTTTTCCCTTTCAAGCAGTATTGAGTTTTCCAAGGAAGAAACAGGATGAGAGAATGTGAGATTCAGTTCTTCAGATCCCTTCAGTCCTTCAGAAAGCGCCACTGGTATAACTCTACTAGAGAAGCCATTAAGGTCTTGTTTTGTCTTAACAGCATTATAAACACTAGTAATTCTGGTTCACAGGCAGCAAATAATGTATTTGTAATGAAAGGCACTTAGCTTATAGACAAACCTGAAACACTGTGGAGGTGTGCTTGAACCTTGAAAAAGAAATGCTCTCTGAAAACTTTTCGATGTCTTCAACAGGAAAACAAAAAACTTTATTCCGTAATCAGTCTAACTCAGCATAAGATGGGTATGGCCGCTAAAACTCCAGCAGTTTTTCCTTCCTTCTTCACATTTACAGATAGATAGATAGATGGACAGACAGAGAAACATGTCTTTCTTTTCAAAGCATTAAATATTTATATAAGAATGAAGTATCAAGAAAAAACAGTCTCTGCATTTCTAGTGCCACTCAATTTGCTGGTGGTAGAGCAACATGAAGAATACAGTAAAAACCCAGTCCCATATTAAGATTACTATGGAAATTCACCTATGGGATATGTGGATGGTTGTCACTGTCATTTTAGAGAAGAGACATAGACATTTGGGGATTTATGTAGCCATGTAGTTTAGAAAGAAAAAGTACTTTTCAATCATTCATGTTTTTCTTTAAAAGCGTAAACTTCATAAAATAATGGTAAAAGCAAATATGGAACCTATTTTGAATAAATTTGTATTTTTTATATAATTTTTTTTTTTTTTTTCTTAAAGCATTTGCCTACTGGTATATTAATATAAAATTAAGTGTAGTCATGTTAGAGACTGGTGAATCTGAGAATGTTAATCTGTAGTGATGCCCTAAAAACAACATACTCAAAGAATGCCTATTCTGACATTGTTTTTAATGCACTAAGTTCAGGTAGCTACTCAAAATGGCAACCTTACATTCTTTTTTTTTTTTTTTCTTAAAGCATTTGCCTACTGGTATATTAATATAAAATTAAGTGTAGTCATGTTAGAGACTGGTGAATCTGAGAATGTTAATCTGTAGTGATGCCCTAAAAACAACATACTCAAAGAATGCCTATTCTGACATTGTTTTTAATGCACTAAGTTCAGGTAGCTACTCAAAATGGCAACCTTACATTCTTCTTAAAAAACAAAAATGTCTTGTGTTGTTTATTTTTCTGAAAAAAAAACCCAAACAACAAAACAAAACAAGACGTCTGAACTTTACTAGTGTCTCTAGGTCTTGTTTTTTCAGGAGATATTCTATTGAGTTTCAAGTCTTTTAACTAAATTATTCCTGGACTTATAATTCAGCATTTGTACGATATTAACAGAAAATATTTTCTACAATGGACAAATTATATAAGCTAAAGTTATATATACATTTCCAAAAACATGGGGTAGAAGAAAAAATATTGAAATTGAACATGTTATAAAAGATGCTTTTTTGCATCTATTTATGTGTTTTGAATTGTAATGGTCAAGGATGTTTTCTCTTTTGACATTTGAGATTCTTCTTTGGACGGCAGAAAGCAGAAGCTTTATGAAATAATGCACCAAATATAATATGATTCAATAATGAATGTATTACTTGTAAACATATTTCATGCAGTAATATCAAAACACACCAGACATGCTTCACCAACATATGCTTATACTTTTTTATTGAATATTTTATTGAAGGAGACAATAATTTTCAAAGTCTTGTGGTAGCATAATCAAGCTATGTACAAAATGCAGTTAAATATTTCTTTATATATGTGTTTTTACAACATTCCATTATAATGCAAAATGAAAGGATGAAAAATATTACGACCTAGAAATGTTGAAAACTTTACTCTGTACAAGAAGAAGAAATCAGTTGACAGGTGAACTACAGGTGGTATGTTACATATCTGAAAAAAAAAGCATAATATATAGAAAGAATCAAAGGAGTTTTTCTTAAGAAAAAAATACTAAGAAAATTTGTACAGCATCTTAATCTTATGCAATAAATTGAAGACTTCAATAAATTTAATAGTTTGGTTTTAGCTATTAAGGAGTTCTGAAACTTCAAGCACTACTGCTAATATTTGCTTTCAACAGAACTTGTTTTCTCTTTGGTTCTTGACAAATTGGAGATCAAATCTGAAATAAATAATTCTTTATAATTTCACATTCAAATCTCAGCAGGTTCAGTTCATTTTTTTTCATCTAATTACATTAAATTTCATGTACTTCATGAAATCATAGAATAATTTAGAAAGAAAGGGACCTTGTGATCATCAGCTCCAAACCCCCTAGGTCGCAGCAGGGCCAGCTTCAAAGTTTTGTTAGGGTGCCCAGGGCTTTCTCCTGAGTTTTGAATCACTTAAATGAATGGAAATTCCGTATTTAGCAGTTTGTTTGTGAAACGAGGGGTTTTTTTAAACAAGGTCCTGTCTGTACTCTTTTTTCACATGCATTTAACTTTTTTTTTAGGCACATTGTAGTAGAAAAAGGATTTTCTGTTACCCAAGATAAGTTTTTAAACTGCTGTGCTGTGTGTTATGCCTGGTACTGAGGCTCCTTTTACTACATGTGTCCTTAAAGTTAGAGAAAGTTATGTACATGCCAGTGTTGAAGAGGTAATTAAAACCTGAGTTGTCTATCTGTGTTACGCTTTTTACTGTTGAATTGGCTATACCAGTGAGAAAGCATGCATGTATGTAGGCAAATCTTACTATAATCCTTCTAGTAAAAAAAGAACAGTCAGTAAATTAAAAATAAAGTCGTTCCATTTTCTCTTTTACTTTTTATAATATATATAATGTTCCAAGCAATAAAATGGTGACTTTTTGTGTCTGTGCAGTTCAGGTTTTTGGATAAAACTACTGAACTTCATTTTCTGTCTTTAAGCAAGACTTTTTGGTAGACCTCACATGAACAGACATTCTTTCAGAAAACTTTAGAAGTTTGTAGTGCATGGTTTTCCACCAAGATTTCAGAAACACTGTTATGCAAAAAGATATTATTTCTTATGCTGAAATATAGCAATTACTGTATCTTTTTATTGTCATGGGGAAGAAATCTAATAGATAGATCAATTAGAATTCTCATGTACTACATCTTAGGTTGTAACTTTTGTACTTCCTGCTTCTTTTGTACTGAAGCATGAAAGTATGCACCCCATTGATTACTAAAACACTTTCCCAGCATAGCAATGCTTCACCATTAAACTGGGAAGACTTTTAAATGGATTCCTGAGAGATACGAACCCCATATAATTCAATAATTTTCTTAATGAATTTAATGATTAAGAGAGTATATCTGTATAATTTGTAGGTCAAACAGAAATAAATTGCAAATGTTTTGGTAGGCTAAGTCAGCATTCAAAATTGTTTTAATAGTTGAAAATCTTCAAGGCAGAATTCATTAATGTCTAGTGCAAGCTGCTAAAGCAGAAGGAAAAACGCGTTCATTAGCCTGTTCCAGTGGGAAAATATATTTTTAGTAAGTATTTGAGACATTGAATTCCTTGGCTTATCTGTCAGATTTGGCTCCCTACGACATGAATTGTGATCACATTCAGTTCTAAAATGACACTTGCTATTTCTGAGGAGTGTTTCTGCATTTCTGGAATATCATGTATGTACTCCAGAAATTTAGAAGTACCTGGTCTCAGAGATTTTTGTACATGTTAAATAAAGCCATAAGTCATTCAGAAAACATTTCTGGGTTGTGAATTCAGCTTTAGATTCTTGTGCTCCATTTAGCAGACTGTTAAGCAGGCAGTTTAAGACCAGTGAAAACATGGATGAAAAAAACCTGTAAAACCAAACTCAAAAAATTTGTTGTCACTTTATACCCAACTAGTACCACAGCAATTGATGCACAATATGGAGAATCTAAAATGTCACATTGATTGTCACATTGTCAAATTGACTTAAATTAGTGGTTTAATTTAAGAAATTGTCTATTGTCAATAGGCAATAATTGATAACATTGTTAAAAAAAAAATTTGTAGAACATTCCTGATATCAGTTAATATACTTATGATACTATTGCTAAGCCTAAACTCATGGGATTTCTTTTTCAAAAGAAACTGATATTTAGCTTGATACAAAAATAATTTTCTCAACTTAAACCGGCTTTGAAATTATAAGAATGCAGGAGCTGCACATATATATATATATGTTATTAAGCTATAATGATGTAAGATGCAGTACAAATAACAAATAAAAAGCCCTTAATTTTAATAAATCTAAATTCTTGGGATAAAATGGCATGATACAATTTGCAACATGTCATACAATTAAAAAAAGAAAAAAGTGAAAGAATGGAGGCAGTTTACAGCCAATATAGATTACTATTAAATGGTAGGAGAAAGACTACTTTTTATCCAAATTAATTTGTGTGTATACCTGCATGTAAGAATGTTATTGAGCCCTCTAATTCTGTCTCTATACTATTCTTGGCCTCCATCCAGCTTAGTCTTTGCTGTAGAAGTCTCATGTGGATGGAAAGGTTGGATTGTAAATAAATGTCTTCAACTAAATGACATGGATGGATTAGAGAGACTAGAAAGTGAGGAGAAGTGTAAAGGGAAAGCTAGGTTTAAATATTTTGGTTTTTTATACAGACCTGAATCATCAGGAGAATGAAATGTACTTTTCACATTCAAAGGTGAATAAAATGTCATGAGAAGAGAAGAAAACCCAGACAATTTACGTCACAGCATAGTGCATAACTAAAAGCAACTGAGTGTTACGCAGCTATAACCACTGCCAATATCTAAGGTTACCCTTCTCTTCAATAGCTTGTAATTCTGTGTTTGCAATTGCATTTAGTCAAACAGTCAAAGCTCATTGAAAAACATGATTTATGTTCAAGTGTGGGGTTTTTTTTAAGACACAGACTTGAAAATCTGTAAGAACAAATGCAAGATACTTTGATTGCAAGAAGTATGTAGTAAATATTTTAATAAGCAATTAAATGGAGAATCAGTTATTCCAAATATATTTCACCTGGTCTTTCTCTGTTGTGATAACTCTTGGCTACTCCCTATTTAGACCTTTTCAGGCTTTTTATGACAGCACACTCTCAAGTAAATTTGCAGTGAAAATGCTGATCTGATTTCAAGGTCTTACTGATCTGGCTTGTAAGGGTAAATCTTGTTAAGTAAAGAGTGATGCAATGCAATATTGAATAACTGATAAATGAAATGCACGGTGCAACTGCAAATTTTGCCCTTCAAATCTATATTGTATTCATCTGCATTTATTTCACATTGCCAGTCTTGCTTACAAAAAGGTAAAGTACATTTATGGAATATTTATGTGTATATAAACTTCTGCTGCATTTTGTAATATAAAACAGAAAAGTGTTCCTGGAGGACAGAGTATTCTTTAAGTATTTTCAAGGTCATTAAATGACAGAGTAGTTATGAATGGAGTTTTTCTTCTGCCACATACAGCAATGAGCAACAGAGAGATAACATAGCGCTATCTGTATTACATTTCATGGTATCGTTAAATGAATCTCCTTTTTATCACTTTTTTTCTCTCTACACTTTTCTTTCTCCATTGGCAAGAAATGAAGTATAGCATGCGGGAGTAGGATGGGGATAAGGAAGAAAAAGTTATGAATGAAAATTATCTTTGCATGTAAGAAGCAAAAGAACTGTTGTTGAAATCATCATTCACATCAGCCTTGAGGTCTTTGCTTTTTCACAGTAGTGAATCTAATAAAAGACACATTTGAGATCACATTTTAGTCCCTTTGCTTGTCACCGTGAGGATGGCCTCTGATGACAGCAGTTACCAGGAGCTGGTTTATTCTTACCTCAAATGGTGATGGTTAGCTTTTTGCCAGCTCCTGCATTTGGTAACAGAGCAAGTAGAGTCTCTTTTTCTCACACTTTGCATCCTCCAGAGTTGAAAATTGCATGGGTTAGAGGAATTAAAGGCAAAACTCCTGTGTTATAACCTGCTTCCTAGGTAGCTCCTAAGACCGCAGCAACGTACTTCGATAATGGGACAATTAGTATTAACGAGAGCTTCCAGTTTAAAAAATCTGGTCAGTGATAATGTACCATTCAAGAGAAGCACATAGGAGACACTTTTGTTGGCATTCAGACTAAGTGGCTTGTTTGGAACATGAAATTGAGCAAGTAAAATAAGTTGTTTAGAAAAGAGCAAATCATACACTCCGTTTCTAATAATGAATTCAGTGGTATGTTACAGTACATAATTCTCTGTACATAGGTAAAACTGAGCAAAGACATGTGGATTTTATATATGTTCTGTTTATTACTATTAGTATGCAGAATTATAATAAAATTGAAAAGTGTTGGAATTTTTAATAGCAGTCTTAACTGAGATGCAAGGCTTGCTAACATATATTAATTTGCCTATTAAAAAAACCTCTACTTGTCTGAGCACAGTATTAGAAATTTTCATTCCTTTGTGCTCTGCAGATATTCCTTTGGCTTAGCATTAAGAATTCCTGAATTCTTGACATCTGTCTTGGAGCTTTGTAAGAGTGCGGATATATTTGTAGTAATGAGTAAAGAGTAAATAATTTTTTTAGGTATTTTGGGTCCATCTGGTTAAGAAAGGCCGTCTCTTATTTGTATCTCTAACACAGTGCAGTTTTGTAACACCATAAGACAACTAGTGAATTGCATGAAACGTAAGAAAACTATTCTATTCTGTTCTAGTGAATTACATGAAACATCTTAAATCTGTTGCAAAGTCTCAAAGGAACAAAAAGATCTTTGTAGCTCTGCAGAACTTGGCTGACAATAGGAAGAAGGTGCAGGTGTTAAAAGTAAACTATTTTCTTAGTCTTGGAAGGCATTTTCTGTGAGGTTTTTTTGCTTTTTTTTTGTGATAAGAAGAGAAGATCTTTGGACCAGTAATCAGTTATTAGTTTAGGGTAAGTTGTTAGTTTAGATCTGAGTTATACCCTGTTCTATGAAAAGCAGTCATCAGGAGCTTACCCAGTCTTACCAGCTTCAAATGGCAGTTGTATCATACTGAAAGAAACTTGCCTGTTCAGCCTTTTGAAAAAAGATCTGAGCTCACTCTGTGAAGTCAGTCAAGCGGAGACCAGCTCCAGCTAAAGCTGTGCACCTGGGCACAGGTCTGCCCTCAGATTGGCAAGCCCCGTTTGCCAGTGACTATGGTGACGCAGAAGTGTGGAGTCAGCCTTGACTCTAATGGGAGGGCTCACAGACACACCAAATGTCAACGTATTGCATGAACGTATGCCAAGGTTTCCCATACCTGCCTTTCTGAAACAGTAATATGGTCCTCAAAACTATGTGGACTTGCTACACCATTAGCCAGCGTATAGACATTTGACCTAACATATTCCAGATGCACCACGGAAACTACTGTGGACTTTGCGCTTAGAAGATGAAAGGATTTTCTGCTATGAATTCAAGTGAGGCCTACCTCGCCTTTCTCAAGATCTCTCAGTAACAAAGAAGTCACGAGTGGAGTTTTGAATGTAGGAGACCCTTTTCAACTCCAGCTTTGTGTTGCAAATTTCAAATGGGATATTAGCTCACAACAGGATCTCCATTATAGGAACAGCAGAAAAATGGGCATGAAAAAACTGAAATAAAAGTAATTCTTTCTGCCCTACAAGGGAGTATAAGAGATTCTAGATTCTGGCATATATGAGGTAGGCTGGGATAGGACCCAGGTTGATTTATACAATTGAAGAAATGAGAGAAAGTGGTGAAACTGTAGCAAGCATAGAAGAAAGGAAGGTATGCACTCATAGCTAGCACCCAGCCTCCCCCCTCAAAATATACTCCCTCCTTCAATAATCCGGTGTAGATTATTGCCACTCGCTCACTCCCCCACAGTGGGATCGGTGGGATGGGGGAAAGAATCAGAAGGGTAAAAGTGAGACACCTCGTGGCAAGAGATAAAAACAGTTTAATAGGTAAAGCAAAAGCCGCGCACGCAAGCAAAGCAAAACAAGGAATTCCTTCGCTACTTCCCATGGGCAGGCAGGTATTCAGCCATCTCCAGGAAAGCAGGGCTCCATCACGCGTAACTGTTACTTGGGAAGACAGATACCACATAACTCTGAATGTCCCCCCCTTCCTTCTTCTTCCCGCAGCTTTTATTGCTGAGCATGACATCATATGGTGTGGAATTTCCCTTTGGTCATTTGGGATCAGCTGTCCCGGCTGTGTCCCCTCCCAGCTTCTTGTGCACCCCCACCCTACTCGCTGGTGGGGTGGTGTGAGAAGCAGAAAAGGCCTTGACTCTGTGTGAGCCCTGCTCAGCAATAGCTAAAACATCCCTGTGTTATCAACACTGTTTTCAGCACAAATCCGAAACACAGCCCCATGCTGGTTACTGTGAAGAAAATTAACTCTATCCCAGCCAAAACCAGCACAGTCATCTCCCAGTAAGCATTGTTTTTAGCTTTGATGGATGTTCAAAAAGAAAAAAAAAGGGATAAATGAAACAGCGTAAATGATCTTAATAAGGGCCTTAATTGCCCTTCTGCAATGAGATTAACACAGTGATTGGTTTACTACATAATGTAGTATAGTATATTCACCCAATAAATTATTACTTACTTAGAAGACTTAATTCTGTTGTCTTTATGTGTTCATATTTCCAATAGAATTTCAGGTGTATTCAGTGGCCTGGAAATTTTTGTTATAGGAGAATTTTAAAATGAATGTCTACAGGAAATAAATTTATGGAAAGGTTTAACTTCATCAGACTTTATATTTAGCAGTGTAATTTGTACTATTAAAATTGCAGCAATTATAGTCACATAAATATTTAACAATGAATCCTTATGCTGCTACACTGAGAATATTAGTCATATGTTAGCATTTTGAACAACACCTTCTTTTTGCATGATTGGGGTAATGTCTGGTAGCAGTCCAAATCCCCATTGATTTTACTGTATTATTTTATTGTTTTATAAAATGTTTTAAGTGTAGGCCTTTTCAAGTGGCTGGCTGTTTCTTCAAGCAGTAGACTTTAAAATCCTTGCATTAAGAACTACACAATAATTTTATAGCAGAGGAGAAAATGGGATTCCAAGAACCAAGGTAGTATTCCCCTTTAATTTATAGAATCATGGAAAGATTGGTTGCAAGGAACATCTGGAGTATATCTGGTCCAACCTCCTGCTTGAAGCAGGACTGGTGCTGCTCCAGGTCTAACTCAGTCTTAACCCCCAAGGATGGATCTTCTTAACTCTCTTGTCTTGGTGTAACCTGTTTCAGTGCTTCATTTCTCTCCCAGTGTATAAGTTTTTGTTAATATCTGTTCTGAACATGTCAAGCTGCAGCTTGTGACTGTTGCCCCTGTTATGCTATTTGCCACTGTTGAGAAGAGTTTCACACCGTTGTTTCTATCTCCACTGTGAAGGAATGGTAGGTGACTGTTCAATCACCCCTTGGCATTCTCTTCATCAGACTAAACAAGCCTCGGCAGCTATGTATTGTTCATGTGCCCTAGGCTCCTCTGCTGGGACCCTATCTTGTTTCTTTTTGTTCCTGGACACACAGTCCCAGGTTTGGCCTTACCAGCCCTAACTAGAGTGTGACAATAAATTTCCCTCAGTCTGCTGGCTCCAAATTTAGCCCAGGTAGACAGTCTGCCATGCTGGTGGCAGTGAGCTATGGAGCCTTGTCTGGATGCGTTGGCCTGCTGCATGCATCTGTTCCTACATGAGCCTTTCAGCCTGACTAGAAAGACCCTTTCACCCTTGCCCCAAAGACCTACAGTTGTCTTTGATCTAATCGAGGTTTCTATTGGGCATCTTCTTGGTGCCTGCATGGGTGAACATCAATGAATAGGGTTAGCCAGATGAGACTCTGCAGTATCTGCTTCTGCAGCTATTTTACCTTCAGCTGAATTGCAGAACTGGGATTTGGGCTTGTGTGTTCTAAACTACAGGAGTGTGATCAGTTCTTCTAAGGTCTGAGCCGAAGTTCACCAGTCTCCAAGAGATTCATTTCCATAATTTTGATTGACTTAAGTTGATGCTTCTAAATTTTAGGATAACAAAAGGTTAGCCATTAATGGAACTTGTATAATTTATCACCAAATAAATTTCAACACTTCAGAACACCCACAATCTTATGTACAAAAAAAATTGAAAAATATTTCTTAAAAGCCGGTTCTAAAACAATTATTTGTTTAATAAATAGAATGAAGGGCTGATGAGTACTTGGAGGATACCTGACATTTTAAAGGTTAGGTTATTCAAAGAGCATTTGTTTTTGAAATGCATTTAATTTGTGTGGTTTTAAAGCTCAGAATGTATTTCCATTTTAGCCTATTGAATTGTGTAAATAATCGGTTTATTAAGTATGCCTTTGTTTTGCTTAACAAAATCTTCTTACAGGGAATATCTACCGTTTCAGGCAGTCTCTCTCCCAGACTTTAAATATGGTGGTACCTAGTAAGTTTTTAATTGTCCATTCTTTCTTTCTCCTCTCCTTTTCCCCTTCTGTTCCCTTCTCTCTCCTCCCTTTCCTATTTCTTCCCCTCCATTTGCCTTCATCTAAACCAACATCTAATGTGTTTGTGTACATTACAGTTAAATAGAATGTAATCAAAATAGCCACGTAAGATATCTATAAAAGAACAATACAGAAACAATTGAATAAAAGCGGTGTTGTGTCAAACCTGAAGAAGGGGAAGCTGACTTGTGGAGCAAAGTATTGGGTTATATAAGAATATAACAAAACTAAAGTAATTAAAGGAAAATTCGCCTACATCAGTTTTAAAGCTGATGATATGAAAAAATCAGGAAAGTTGGGGCAAAAAAAGTATTATTTTATGGATAGTCAATATATCTATTACATACTTTTATATATTCTCATTATGTATTTAAAAATTCTCATTTTATACTGTTAGAAGATTTCTGTATGGAAAAGAAGAATAGCAATTTGGAATTAATAGTGATACCTCACATGTTCTCCTAGAAATTTTGGCAATTTTTAACTTTGGAAAGTTTGCTTTTGCTAAAAGTGCACAAAAAACATTAGCATTAAAAATAATACAATTTTTAATAAGAATCTCTTCTCCTGACCTACCCCACCTTGCACATACATCAGACTAAGGATGTGGAAATATCTTCAAAACTTTTCCAGGAAAAGAAAGACCAAATATGAGAACAGGAAGAATAGAGCTTCATTATGGTAGGCAGACTTACCTGAATAACTAAATAACAGAAAGAGATTTATTATACAGGAAGCTGAAATTGCAAGGGATAGAATGCAAGGAGAAAACTCTCTGGATTCACACTGTACTAGAGTACTGTAAGCCAGGAGAATTGCTGTATACATTCCTGTCCTTTTGGTTAGGCTATGGCATACTATTATCCAAGTCATCTGCAACTTCAGTGAACTAGAGAAAATGGCAGCTAAGAAAACTTTAGTTAAGAAACAACTGAACTACAGATACCTGAAGGAACTACTTCAAATTTACAAGAAATATTTTTATAGTAATCCTAAAGGATTTTGCCCTACACTGAAAGTAATGGAGAAGTACAAAGCATTTTAGACAGCTATAGGATAAAAGTAAAATTAGCATGGTTTTCTTTAATTTTAAATTAGAATGTGTTTGAAAAACAAATTCCATTTTATTGGTGATAAGAACCAAAATCTACCAAAGCTAGATCATAGTTGCACAGGATTGTTGAAGGTATAAAAGGCTAATCAGTACAAGTGGCAGAATTTGCTCATTAAATATTCTGTATTACTGTCAAATAGATATAACACAAAACTTTAAAGAAGATATCACGATAATATGGGCTTTTTTATCAATGGGAGTACAAATATCTTTTGTAAGACTATAGCCTAAAAATATTACAAACAATAATTTTTCATTTTTCTTAACACTAGTTTCTGTAAGTGAATTATTTGATAAGCAGTTCATGCAAGTGTGTTTCTGACCTGAATAAGGTTATGGGAACAGTTTACTGATGCAACGATCCATCTCAGTAAATTACTTTTGTTCCAGGAATGTTTATCCTAGGATTTTTTTTTTTTAAACTGTGCTATGCTGTGATTTAGATTAAACACAGGTTGAATGAAGGTTGCTTTTTATATAAAAAAGCTAGAAAACAAACTTCTAAAGAAAACCTATTCATTGTTACATCCTAAGTATGTTAAACGACAAAACCCATCTTCTGTGTTCATGCTGATTCAATATATTATAAACTATGTTGTCAATCCACAAATTTGCTCTTTTCTAGGGCTTCGGATTACAGTTTTGCTTGCTTTATTTTCATTAATTTATAGCACTGTACATTTTATAACTATAATTGTCCCATAGATTACTTAATCTTTTCTTATTAGTTTTATTTCAATAAAAATAAGTATCAAAGATAATCCCCTGAATGACTGTAGGGTGCTGATGCTACTTCTGGTTCAATTTGTACACTGACATCTCAGAATCCTACCCAATAAAAATAAAAATTAAATATATGGAGAAAAGGAGCTTAACAGGGTAATTGTGTTTTGGGGCCTGTACACAAAATATTAAAGTAATTTTTGCCAAGTGCAGTTTTTATATCCACTACTGAAAAGTATTTTATAAGGAAATTATTCATGTTAGTGAACATTATATTAATTATACCTGATCTACCACACTATATATCTTTAGTCACAGGTAGTTGTTTATATTCACAGTTAATTAAGCCACTACAACTTTTATTCCAAAATAATGCAGTAATTATACATTACAGTGCAAAGAATGATGGAAATTTTTGACAAAGCCATTCTCTCTGATTTTCAAAATGGTTACATTTGTTTCTGAGTATACATTTTAGGAAATGACTTAAGGCTTGATCCTGTCTCCATTTATATTAATGGAAGTTATGCCAATGATTTCACTGGTAGTAGGATTCACTACCGTTATTTTTTTCATATAATGTGCAACTTGAAATATTTTCATTATTAAAGTTAATTTATTTGTGTTAGTTGAATTCTGACATTATAGCCAGATGTTTGAATCAGTATTTATGAAATTAATTGTTATTTGGGCAAGGCAGACAGATGGAACTGAGACAGTGTGACTGTTTCTGCATATGAATAAACATTTTGCCTATTGTGTAGCAAAATCCTTTTTTTTTTTTCTTGTATTTCTCCCCTGTGGGAATTTCTAACTTCATTCTGTCAACACTTCTGTGAGCTAACTCTGTGAGGCTCAGCTAGAAAAGGAGTTTTTATACTCTTCCTCCTATTGTGCTAACACATAGATTAAACAAAACTGTGATGCTCATCCCAGGCAGACAGAGGTTTTGGGAGAAGTTCCTCAGATTGTGTGACATCTACAAAAGTCTGAGACATTTGTACAGAACCTGAATGCTATACTACCGTAGGTTCCTCACCATTATCCTCACATGTCTTACTACCATAGGTTCCTCACTGCTCTGTTGCCATGTCTTTTTCTTCTGTCCTTAAAAGAACGTGAGTCATCATCACAGAGAGAAACCTGCTTAAGCTTCATAAAAATGCTATTAATTTTTTCTCTGAAAGACATTCAAGTATTTCCAGGGGACTCAGTTTTTCCTTGAGAGTAGTGAAGTAATGAGTAAAAGGTGCAGCAAAATGCTGCTAAGTCAAAACACTCCACTTACTAACCTGCACTGTATTCGATCTGCATTCAGTCTGCATAGTAATAGAGATTCAGACCAGAGGGAAAGAAATAGGAAAAAAAAAAATCCTAAAATTTGTATGCTTCTTTGACAGAAATTTCACACTGCTGCCACTATCTGAAATATGTATGAGTGATTAGGATATTTCAGCAATGATATATCTCAGCTACTTTGTTTCATAATAAATTTATATCCTACTTTAGTTAGGTCTGACATCCTCAAGGGCTTGAATTTGGAACTGGAAGAACATTGTTCTATGCAACAGGTAGCTCTCCAATGAGAACAATGTACCAATGTGATATTTCTGTTAATTAACCTCATATAAGATCTACTTTGGGATTAATGTAGTGTAACTGTACTATTAGTTCCCCTAACCTTCCTTGCTTTGGTGATGGCTTATGTAATATATCACAGTCTTTTTCTGAGGTAGATTTCCTTTGGTGAAAAGACAATTTAATACGCCAGACATTTCCCCTCTCATTCTACTGTAATAAGGTAATAAAAACAATCTAGCCCTGGACCAGAAAAGCAGCTGGGGATTTTTGGTTTGATTGGCTCGGATTTCTGGTACAATTTATTTCACAGCAAGTCTTCTGTCAGATGTTGTTTTCCAGTGGTTCATCTTAGAATTTAGAGTTTAGAATCATTAAGGTTGGAAAAGACCTGTAAGATCATCAAGTCCAACCGCCAACCCAACACCACCATGCCCACTAAACCATGTCCCTAAGTGCCACATCTACACATCCTTTAAATACCTCCAGGGATGGGGACTCAACCACTTCCCTGGGAAGCCTCTTCCAATGTTTA
>NW_008825109.1:15190658-15233318 GCF_000699105.1 Pygoscelis adeliae
ATAAAGGATGGAGATTCTCCTTGGCTCTCTTCTTGTCATTAATATATTTGTAAAAACTTTTTTTGTTGTTGTTAATGACAGCGGCCAGGTTGCGTTCTAGCTGGGCTTTTGCCTTTCTCATTTCCTCTCTGCATGACCTAACGAGATCCCTGTACTCTTCTTGAGTCACTTTCCCCTTCTTCCACAAGTGGTAAGCTCTCCTTCTTTTCCTGAGTCCCAGCAAGAGCTCCCCGTTCAGCCAGGCTGGTCGTCTTCCCCACCCGTTCTTCTTAGAGTGTATGGGGACAGCCTGCTCCTGCACCTTTAAGGCTTCCTTCTTGAAGATCGTCCAGCCTTCCTGGACCCCTTTGCCCTTCAGGACTGTTTCCCAGGGGACTCTCTAAACCAGCGTCCTGAACAGCCAAAGTCCACCCTCCGGAAGTCCATGGTTATCCATGCTATCTTGATAGCCGTTCAAATTCTACAATAATAAAGTAAACTTTTCTAGCTGAAATGCTTACACTCTGTATTTAAAATAGTATGGAGTTCTGGATTTTTGTCTATCATCTAATCTATCTAATATAATTTTTTGTGGGTTTTTTTTCTGTACTGTGTTCATGCTTTAATGTTTTAGATTTCCTTGCAAATCAGAAGAATCTGTATAATAAAAAATAAGGACTTTAATGTTGCTTAAACTTTAGGATTCTTGCCACAGAATGGATTGAATTGGGGTTTGCTGTTCAGTAAGGTTTAGTACTTCTTGGTTGCTGTGTTTCTTTTTAAATTCTGGTCTACAAAATTAAAAAAAAAAAAAGTTCTTTCAATACTCTGTCAAAAAAACTCTCTGTGCAGTATATTAAAACAAAACCAAGATAACTGATAACTTCTTGTGTCATGATCTCTCCAAGGGTACCATATGACTTGCGGCCGCCCTGTCTATCTTCTTGTAAGTGGAAAACACTAAGGTCTGAGATGTTGTTCATCATGTTAATTGAGCCCAGCAATACCTGCAGAGTTCACAAGAGAATCTTCTGTTTTTTTCTCTTTGGAGTAGTTCTTCGAAGTCTACTCCTCAATGTAACCAGTCACTGTGTGAATAATCCCAGCAAAATCAATTAGACTACAAAATTGAATACGTCAGATAAATCATGCAGATACTATGATTAGAAAGACAATATAAAACCAGAAGCAGGTAGATAAGACAGGTAGAAAAACACTGGAAAATTTCAGATCATATTCTGAAACAAATAAAGGAATTTCACTTTCAGTATATTTGGGACTTGATATTTTCCAATGAATATGCCAATGGCATAATTCACACATACAGTATGCAGTGGACCAATTTTTTCACATTCATATACTGAAACTCCTATGTTTCTTTCAGAATATTATTTGAAATTTTACAGTTAATTACTTCAGTGATCTTTGAAAACTGTAATCAAAATACCATTGTGGCCACGGCTGTGAGCTATGGACTGCTGTAAGAAGAGTTTTGTTTATATATGGAAAGATGAATAACCTGATTTTATGCTTAAATGACAAATACAGATCTTAAAAAAACAAAACAAAACAAAACTATATTAAGTATTTTCTTCCATTCTCAACATATTTCAAAAATGTAAAACACTTAGCAAGCAGTGAAAGCTTTCACTACTCTTAGATTACTTTTAAGCTCTGCACTTTTGTTACATGCTGTAGGATAGTTCCTTAATCTTACTTAATTATTCTAAATATTCTTTTACAACTGGAGTATTTAAAGTGATCTGATCAATAATGGTTCTTTCCTTTGTTTTCCAGGAGGTCATAGTTATATATTTTTTTCCTATGTATGAAATATATCCACATCATACCATCACTGATACCAAGTGGTTCCAGTTTTTGAGGACATATGCCATCAGATTTAGTTGGATTAATTCCATAAATGTATTTGTAAGAGTCATTGCATCTAGACACATAGTGCTGTGCAGGGGATTCTAAAGTAGACACTGATTCTTTAAATACTGCATATATAAGTAATTTTATTCCTTTAGATAGGCCGCAGGAGTCACTCAAGCGTTTATGGAATCGGATCCTTAGGTTTTACGTAGTTAACACATTCACATTTTATTAAGTGTAGACTCATAGTCATGCTTTTATGTTGTTTCAATTTTGAAAACATTTACAGTAACACTAATTTTTAGTATGCCCTAAGGTTTATTTTCAGTTAAATTATACAGCCTTGGAAAGTAATCATGGCTGAAAGGCAAGTCAAACACTGCTACTGCTTGGTTTAGGTTTTAAATTTCATCTTACCATAACTGAATGTTATATGTCATAATCCTTCTATTCTCCAAATTCTGTTCTTATTCTCATGATGGTACTTTATTTTTTCATGACATGGTTATACTTTATAGTTTGATATTCTTAAATCTCATGAAAATGAAAAAGCTAAAATGTGCTGGAAGACATACATAAAATTCCAGTGTTTTGTTTACAAGGAAGCATTTATCATGTTTCAATGGCAAATTCAAGCAAAGTGCTCATAATAGAGTGTGAAATGTAAAAGTTACTGTTTTTCCAAAATTCATTAAATCCCTTTAGCTCCACATGTAATGGGACCTCTGTCTGTCTGCTGCAGAAACTAAAGAAATAGAAATTCTAATAAATCGGGACTCAAAAGAATAAGAGAGTACTGACAGAAATAATTATACTTTCATTAAATATAGAACTTGAAAAGCAAGCCTAAAGCAACTACTAAAATACTTCTCCATAATGAAAAAAACTAAGCTCCCTAGAGACTGAGAAAGAGACTACTGGCTCTTTCTCAAGACATTACAGTTCTATATCCTTTTGTAAGATAATACAGCCCCTGCTTTTCTGGGCAAGACAAATACTGATGTGCTTCAAGTAAAGTCCATCCAATTTATGTCCATTCCCCAGTATGAATCTGACATCTGGAGAGCTCATCACAGAGCTGGCAAACAGCAAGCAGGCAATTGCTGTAGAGACAATAAAAGGAAGCTGTCTTGTAAAGGCAGGGTAATGATCCAAGAACTCTATGTGGACTGAAGCTTCCAGGTGCATATTCAACACTGATATTAGTAACATACAGTAGTATGGTAATATATAATACTGCATTCCCATAAAAGATCCTGGAATCCAACATC
The DNA here is from genome assembly GCF_000699105.1 of Pygoscelis adeliae. NCBI lineage: Eukaryota > Metazoa > Chordata > Aves > Sphenisciformes > Spheniscidae > Pygoscelis > Pygoscelis adeliae. Next base: position 15,193,784 of record NW_008825109.1, read on the forward strand.
CCTTTCCTGGATTTTGTTTCTGGACTTATTGCTGTATGTTGCAGTAACAATATTCTTAGTGCTGTATAATATTCTTTTTGGGAAGTTTTTCCCCCTGTTTTCTGCTTCTGATGGCATCTCCAGGTAGAATCCTAGGAATAGATTCAGGCTGTGTGAAAGATTGCTGGCAGGGATTCAGTCTTGATTTGTGAAAGCATGTCCTAAGTTCAAACCTGTCCGCTTCCCAAATCATTTTTTTTTTTTGTTATAACTTAATATGCATTTCCATACACCTCTTCTTGAATACGTACAAACATGCCTAATTCACTTTCAGGTCTTTAGTAGATAACTCAGAACTCTTCCTTTGATCGTCATAGCCACCTGTCATTTTAGGTCTTGAATACGTGGTTGAACTGGCAGAGCATAGCACCAGTAATTTACCACTAATGTGCTCGTAGATGTGTCTAGGAGTGTAGACCAAGGACGGTTGATACTGCTTTCCATGAGGGAGAAATGGCAAGTTATGAACTGTATGAAGGTGGCTTGAATGTGCATCAGATGCCCATTGCCAGCTAGGAGAAAGGAAACTTCCATAATTTTTTGCCAGATTCATGTCTCCTGTGCTCACAATCTGAACATAAAATATCAATCCCCATCAAGGTCCTTAATTGTTGCCTATGGCTTCTGTAACACTGACGTTAAATTTCTTCAGAAGCATAAATTGCTCAGTCACAACAATGATTTTATGCAGATGAAGAAAAAAGGGCTATTAACACTCAACAACAAAGCTAAGTTTGGAACCATGGGACTATTAGAAAATGGGGCTCTAAGTTGCAAGTGAAGCAAAGAAATTATTAAATTTGTTGACTTTTTTAAAAATTTATTGCTTCATCAAATTTTGTTCCCATATTTTTTCTTCCCTTTCCTTTAGCAATGGTTGTTCTCAGCAATTTGGAACCAAATACGACATATGAAATCAAAGTAGCTGCTGTAAATGGAAAAGGGCAAGGAGAGTATAGCAAAATCGAGATCTTTCAGACCTTACCTGTCCGTGAGTAATACCTGTGCTATCGAATGAAAATGTAAATGATTATTAGAATATGTTATCTCCAGATCAGCTAATAATTTCAAGTATGATTCACTGTGGATAATATGTTTTATATTTATATGCTACTTCCCAGTGTATAACATGTCTTTACATTGTTTCTCAGAAATCATGTTTTGTTCCTCTTATTCCCTCCACCTAGTAGTAAGAATGAACTTAAATTAGATAATTTTTCCCATTATCTATATTTTTGAGACTTAGACAAATCTTTGTTTAATATTCAAGAGCACAAACCATGAAAGATATTAAATTAAGGACTTTTTCTCATTTACGCCCAGGGTATTATAGACATCTGTGAGAAATGAATTGGCGCTTTGTGGAGACATTTCTTCAGCAAACTATGCTGCCACAAGTTTTGCAATTATCAAGACTCAAACAGAAATCTTAAGCTATGGAAAAATGATGAGAATAATTTGTTTTAACTATGATTACATGCAAATGATAAATGCTAGAAAGCCATTTCTATATTTTCAGTAACCTTTATAGGCAAGAAATTCAGATTTAAATATTAAGGGCTAATGAAATTTTTTTTTCTCAAATTACTTTTAAATAGAAACAATGATAAATAAATTAAATATGAAGGGAGAAGAAAAATGAAGGAACTACCAGATGGCACTGTAGAGTACTCAAACAGATATACCAAAATACATCAGCCACTATTACCAGACTAGTCTCTCATAAATCTGTTGCAACTGAGCTGTTTTCTGAGTAGGGCGTTACTCAGTATAGTTAAGAATACTGGCCCTAATGGAATGAACAATAGAAGTCACACGACTACAAAGAACATAAAATATTTCTGTTACTGTATTATGTTCTTATTGATACATTTCTTATGTTGAAAACCAGTAACTTGGCAACTTTCAAATTTCTTTTTGATTAAAGCATATACATATGCTAAATATATTGAATGACAGATAAAATAATTTGCTATTATTCATATGGGACGTCATACCTGATAAAAAAGTGATAGAAACTGATAGAAATTATATATATGTTATGTGATAGAAAGCTAGGCAAATTCTATGTTGAGATCTAAGACAATTTATCTTTACTATGACAAGGGATAAACACAAATATTACAAATATTTCTAAAGGAACTGTAGCTCTCTGGGTGAATGCAAATTTACAGAAATTTTGAAGATAAGACACTTCAGTATGACAGCACATGTTCATTTAGGATCTGATCTAAAACTTTATAATAGGCATTGTGTATAGAAATTATAATTAGTCTGTGAATTTCCATTAGAAAAGTGGCTTAAGCTGAATATTAACACTTCAATTGTACATTTAAGGTTATTTTTATCCTTTCATTACAGAGAAAATTGTTTTTGCTATTGGAAATCTTATTCTTTATATTTATTCTTAATATAGACTACTCTAAAAGCATCTAATTTTGCCTTGGCACATTTATCGAAGAGTTAAGTTAGCTAATATCTGTTTTTACAATTTAGATCTCACACATGGGATTAAATCTTATGCGTAAGGTTGCTTTCCTGTAAGATAGTGTTACTCTTAAACTCCAGTGTGACTAGCAGCTCACCAGCCTTGCTGAATTGATGGCTAAATTATTTCTGAATTAAATTACATTTCAAAGTGTCAAAACTCACAGTCTCAAAGAAACAAATACTTTCATACTTGATTTAATTTTGTTTCCTTGTATGAGATAATCTATATTAGAACATATTTTAAGCAAAATATTTAACACCCTTATTAAGGATGTTTTGCAGTGCTTGGAAGGATCATGTTGATTTTAAAGATTTTGATTAAAAATCTTGTGGACAAGCTCCCAGCTGCAATTTAAGACTTATCTTATTGCTGAATTAATATTATCTACTGTTTTTTTCCCTTGTTTAGGGGAGCCAAGCCCCCCTTCAATTCATGGACAACCAGGAAGTGGCAAGAGTTTTAAACTTAGCATAACTAAACAAGATGATGGAGGTGCCCCCATTTTGGAATATATTGTCAAATACAGAAGTGTAAGTATTTCAGTTAATCAAAATAGGTTGGTTTTGCTTAGTAATATCTGCTTTTAATGTAGAGAAGAGTGTTGATATGATTTGAAATGTAACAAAATGGTTTGCATACTACAAAAAGAAAAAAAGATTTAGTATAATATGTTTTCTCTTGTAACTATGTAGCTAATGCCGGATTATTAAAAAAAAAAAAAAAAGAAAGGAAGGCACCCTGCTCTTCCTAAATGCGTAACTGAAAGTTCATTCTAACAAGAAAACTATATTCTCTGGTTTTTTACATGGTAAATGAAGAACATTCATGTTCAGCTCTCAAAAGTGCAGTAAATTAGCAGACATTAAAGTTACATAATTAAGGGTTGTTTGAACAGAAAATTATTAACCTGTTACAAATGCATCTGTATTGATAGATAGCATCCTAGAGATAGAAAGCTATATTCCAGTGCTCCATATTAATTTTAAATGAGATTAATTATCTGATCATGTTTCATATTTTCTGTCTTCCTAGATTCCAAGGGTCAGCTTAAAAAAGCCAAATAATTGACAAATTGTTAGGACTTTCATGAGTGTCAGTGTACATATCAGTTCTTTAACAACCATCGTGCAGAGTTTATTGGTCTTCTGTCAGCTAGAGTCTGATTTGGTATTCTCACCAAATCTGGCAAGCTTAGAAAACAGGCTCTTCTGCAATGTGTAATTTCTTTTTCTATGAAAAAAATTGTGGGTTTTTTTTTTATTATTAAAGTAGCTAAAATATCCTTTCTTTCCTGATATACTATGTTTAGAAATGATTGGGTTGAAGAAGTAACTATACAGCTGTCAAAAGCAATTAATTTAATTAAAACGTGTGCATTTTCTAATAACTTCTTTGTATCCTTTTAGGAAGTTTATACTACTTTTATCTGACTAGACCAGGTAAAAAGACATTTTACCAGAGTGCAATAGCAGATTTACATGTCCATTTCGAGAGTCTAAAAGAGATTAGGAATGTAACACCAGATATTTAGACATGTTAAACGGAAGATAGTGAGGACTGTATTTAACAGAAATAAACAATATTTGAGAAATTAAATGCAGAACCTGTTTTAGTGTTCCCAAAAAGGAAAAGCCAGTTCCTTATTTTGTAATAGTTTTTGTTACATTTCCTTATGTTTCCTATAATGTAACTTTTTGATGATATTTCTGGGATTATCCAAGTGCTAAACCTGGCATGTAAAATGACTTTCCTAAGCTAAGTATGACCAAAGAAGATTGGTAGCTCCAAATCAATTGAGAAAACTTTGGTAGAGTTTTTAAGAGTAGCCTGAGGGAATAACCAGCAGTTATTCTGATATCACTGATCCCTAAATCTTAATTGACCTTCTTAAATGACTTTCAGTCCAGTGAGTACAGTTGGCATAAAAGAAAAGTAATTGTAAAGAAGAGAGAGGGTAGTAAGATATGCACTACAAGATACAATGCAGTTTTGTGGGATTGACCTTCCTAGTTAGATTACAATGCCTCTAAGTATTTATAATTGAGAAGATAAGAAAATAAACCATTTGGATATAATATATGCATGCAGTATATGGAATTTAATCTGTTTCTGTGATTTAAGCAAGCTAAATGATTTTGGATCTACCCTGAATATTTTTGGAAACCTGATTTTAATCTAGTGTTTTGACTAAGGTACAATATTATATACAAATATAGGGTAGGAAGGCTCTGCAGAGGAACCTGGACAGGCTGGATCGATGGGCCGAGGCCAGCTGTATGAGATTCAACAAGGCCAAGTGCCGGGTCCTGCACTTCGGCCACAACAACCCCATGCAGCGCTACAGGCTTGGGGAAGAGTGGCTGGAAAGCTGCCTGGCAGAAAAGGACCTGGGGGTGCTGGTTGACAGCCGGCTGAACATGAGCCGGCAGTGTGCCCAGGCGGCCAAGAAGGCCAATGGCATCCTGGCCTGTATCAGAAATTGTGTGGCCAGCAGGAGCAGGGAAGTGATCGTGCCCCTGTACTCGGCACTGGTGAGGCCACACCTCGAATATGAGATGTTGTAGCGTGTCCAGAGAAGGGCAACGAGGCTGGTGAAGGGTCTGGAGAACAAGTCTTCTGAGGAGCGGTTGAGGGAACTGGGGTTGTTTAGCCTGGAGAAAAGGAGGCTGAGGGGAGACCTCATTGCTCTCTACAACTACCTGACAGGAGGTGGTAGCGAGGTGGGTGTTGGTCTCTTCTCCCGAGTAACAAGCGCTAGGACGAGAGGAAATGGCCTCAAGTTGTGCCAGGGGAGGTTTAGATTGGACGTGAGGAAAAATTTCTTTACTGAAAGAGTGGTTAAACATTGGAAGAGGCTTCCCAGGGAAGTGGTTGAGTCCCCATCCCTGGAGGTATTTAAAAGATGTGTAGATGAGGCACTTAGGGACATGGTTTAGTGGGCATGGTGGTGTTGAGTTGACGGTTGGACTCAATGATCTTGGAGGTCTCTTCCAACCTTAATGATTCTATGATTCTATGATTATAGTATAAAAGATCACTTTTCATGTGTATTGTTGAAAGATAAACGTACAGTTTAAGCAGGATCTGGAAACTTAATAGGTTACTGAAGAAGATATCTTTTACTTGGACCTCAAATCCATAACTCTTTAAGCTTCAAATTGAAAAAGAAATTTGACTAAATTAAAGGCCTTCCTACAATAAAAAAGCACAATAATTTTTTGGTGTTTTAATCAGAATGAATGGATGCTATTTAAAGTTCTTAATTATCTGTTGACTGCTTCTCTTCTATCTTCCCCATTGGTCATATTTAATTAGCTTTCCTATAACTCTTGCCAGCCTCATTATTAGCACCTGGACCAATGTATTTGCTTGCATGTTTAAAGAGCATATTAGATAACAAGCTATACATTAGTGGATTTTTCTTTGTGTTTCATAGCAGCTTATGTCTTATTAAGAGTCACTTCCCTCATATTTAAGTTTTATACAGGTTTTTTTGTTTGGTTTTTTTTAAACTGGGAGAAGGACAGCCTTTAACATATTATAGCAATATTATAGCCTGGTTTAGGGCAATTGGTAAGTTTTGTTTTTCTGTGTTTCATTCTGTCATATATTGCTTTCCTAACATCAGTTTATTCATATTATGGGCAGGACTTACTAACTATAATCAGATAATAAGAAGCTTCACGTTTTGTTCTGTATTCCAGAGAAGTAGGTACTACGCAATTTTTATGAGTAGCAGCCTCAAATTGATTCATGCTGTTGCACAAAGTCAAGAGAGTCTTACAAAGCTTCACTGATGGAGTCTGAAGCTGATGGCATACATTGACTTCGACGTTACCTTAGGAAAGAATAGGAGGAGAGAGAGAAAGAGAAGGGAAAACTGCTCCCCAGTAGCCAGCTGGCAAGAGCGGTGATGGGGATTCCCTAGACAAGCATCCTGCCCGATGCAGGACATGAGCCCCCAACCACATTTCTCATAGTAACTGTGTCATTTTAGTGGGGACTGACTCAAGCTCCCTTTTGGTTGTTCCTGCTTATGGTGCTATTAACGTTGGTTGGGGCACACATGATGATGTTCTGGTGTTGCACAATGGATGTTAAGCTTCATGCATGCAAATTACTGGGGAAGTGTGTACTGAATTTGTAAATGACTATTTTCTGCTGTGTCATTTACCAAGTACTATAATAATAAACTAAAAGCTAGACGGGAGGGTTGAAGAGATTGTACAAACTAAGAGGAAGGTGAGGGTATAAAGAAGGCCAGGAGGAAAGAGCACTTGGGATACAGGGGAGAGACTGCCACAGCAGCTCAGGGCAGGTGGGTGGCCAGGCACAGACCAGCAAGAGAAAGGCAGGCTACGAAGCAGCAATAGGGAAGTGATCGTGCCCCTGTACTCGGCACTGGTGAGGCCGCACCTCGAATACTGTGTTCAGTTTTGGGCCCCTCACTACAAGAAGGATGTTGAGATGTTGGAACGTGTCCAGAGAAGGGCAACGAGGCTGGTGAAGGGTCTGGAGAACAAGTCTTCTGAGGAGCGGCTGAGGGAACTGGGGTTGTTTAGCCTGGAGAAAAGGAGGCTGAGGGGAGACCTCATTGCTCTCTACAACTACCTGACAGGAGGTGGTAGCGAGGTGGGTGTCAGTCTCTTCTCCCAAGTAACTGGCGAAAGGACGAGAGGAAATGGCCTCAAGTTGCACCAGGGGAGGTTTAGATTGGACATGAGGAAAACTTTCTTTACTGCAAGAGTGGTTAAACATTGGAAGAGGCTGCCCAGGGAAGTGGTTGAGTCACCATCCCTGGAAGTATTTAAAAGACGTGTAGATGAGGCACTTAGGGACATGGTTTAGTGGGCGTGGTGGTGTTGAGTTGACGGTTGGACTCGATGATCTTGGAGGTCTCTTCCAACCTGAATGATTCTATGATTCTATGTATGATTTGGAAGGTATTACACAGGTTAAGCTTAGCACCAGAAACAGCATGCAAACAAAGTGTGATCACACAGGAATAATCACTGACGCATGACTCATACAGACACAAGCAAAAGTTTGTGCTTACTGTTCAAGTGTATCCTGACCGTGATGGATATTCTGTAGCTGCGTGTGTTACAATTGTGAATTTGTGCTTGGTGCTTAATGTTGCCCACTGTTCCCTGGAAATACGTATCAGTCTATTATCTTGACGAGATTTGTTCCCAGCCTTCAGTTATTATTTTGGTACCATATCCTGAAATACTTCATAATGCTTAAAAACCAAGTATTGAAATAGGCTTCTTAGTGATTGGAAAAGGGAATTCCGTTTCTATACTTTCAGGTCACAGAATGCCAACAGTAAGCTAGAAAAAAAAAAAGGGGGAGGGGGTTGTTTTTGTTTTTCCCTGGCATGCCAAGTTTCAGTAAAAATTTGGAATTAGAATGAAATCATGAAAGTATCCATTTTTTATGGTTATAAACTTTTAGGTAGAAGCAAGAAAAATTGATTAAAATCCTATTTTGAAAAACAATAACAGCATTTAATTTATTTTTTCCTTTTACATTGATAATGATGTTTGGAGGAAATGTTAGAGGAGCGACTAGTTTTCACAGGCCTAAAAGTTGTTCACCATTTTGAGCTATGACAGCGTTACTATTAAAGCTCTGAATTTTGGCAGTGACAAGTGTTTGATTGATAGGTTATGTGCTTCACTCTTGTTTGGCTATGTTGATGGAGGACTGTGTTCATTTTGTTGTTTTATGTAGGTTCTAGAACAAACTTCTGTAAATACGAATAATTTAAAAAGAGATAATTTCTCATTTACTCCCACTCTGAGATACCTACCATAAAACAGTTAAATGCTTTTGCATCTCTAAGTTCCACTTTACCTGCCAGATCCTTGGACTTTCTATGCATTTTAACACTATGTACGTTATCAGCCATTTTGTGCTTTGTTCAATGTTTGTCCTGCATTACAAAGCACGGTCCTAATGTAATGGATTCTTGTGAAGTCACTGCTTTAAATTATCAGATTGTCTTCCATGAGGATTTCTTTATATTTTTTCCTGTCAGCTTTCAAGATAGTGTGGCATCTCCTGCCCATTTTTTATCACAGGGACCACCATAATAACAAGTCTGAGCAGAACTTTTCAGTCCAACAATTTAGGGAGGATGGAGAATAAGGGAAAGGGTTGAAAGGGGGTTAATCACTTTTGCTCACTTTTTATGAGTTCCCAGAAAATGTGATCTTGGGTACAATGTAAAATGACCATTAGAGAGAGAGATGTTGTTTTCTAGACTAGTGAATGGTTAGGTGCCTAAACAGTGGATTGGCTTTACTTCTACTGTTGTCAGATGTGCCCTCAGTTTTGAGAAGCAGCCAAGTCATGGTAGGCTGGAGTTTCACACTGCTTTGTTTACTCTTTTTTTTTTCAGGGTATTTAGGTGCTTAGGTTACTTTCAGCTGTTTTACAAATCTAGCTCTTAGACACTTCTGAGACAGATTTGGCTGATGCTTATATTTAAAGCAAATATACACACAATTAAGAAATAATAATTTGTGGGGTTTTTTTTAGTCTGTGGCACTGTGGCAGGTTTGTTTCAACCAAAGTCTTATACTGGGAAGATGACAGTGTGAATCTAAGACTTAAGAGTAATGGAAATGGGCAGTAAGATCCCCAGAAATCGCCAGTCATTGGTTAGGCTCACAGCATCAGTGACCTTCTGTAAAGGAGTATTTCCCCATTATATGAAACAAAACAAAATGGAAATAAAGGAACAATTTCATCTCTGAGGTTGCAGATCTGATTGCAGTTTCTGAAAATGTGCATTTGTTGGTGGATATTAATGATACAACTGCTAATAATAAATGATTATTGAAGACATTTATATTAACTCACCCCTCAAATTAGGCTGTAGATTGTGATTTAGAAGTTTCTTTCCTCTGTTGTAGAACACTGTCCATATGTGGAGCTTTCTATAAATTTTAAGCTGTATTTATAATAGAACAGCCTAATAAGGTGTGAAGTGTTCTCTTGTAGTTCTGTTTTCTGCTCCTTAAGCTACCAATTAAAGGGTCTTAGCATTAACAGGAAGATTTGTAGGAAGATTTAACTGACAGTCTCTTGTTTTGTATTCTTGTTCCCCTCTTTCCATTTCTACACTAACAGCAAAATAAATCTGGACACATTACTGAACTCTACTTAGTAAAAAGTACTTGAAAATGCATGTTAAATAACAGCTATAATAAAGGACATTGCAGTTCTGTTCTTTTTTTCTTTAAGATGCCAAAAGCAGATTGTATTCTGGAAGACTTCATCTGTTTATCTGTAGAAGAATACAACTTGCTTTCCAGATACTTTCTTTATTCTTCTTCTTTCTAACTTGTGTTTGTCACTCTTTGTAAAACATTTTGTTGTCTTTTAGCTCAGGGCTTGGGCTTTGTTTCATTTATCTCAATCCACCCAGTCAGCTTCCCTTTCAACTAAACTTAGGGTGTCACTTCTCTGGCATAGCATGCAGGTATCCTGTTACACTTCAGCTCTTTCATTATTCTTCACCTGACCAAACTGTGGAACAACTGCCTTTTCACTTATTCTTATGTCTGCAGAAGAGCAGCCTCATACAGAAATCTGTCTAGTTTTCCTTCCAAATCTTAAGCTCATTCTATTCATCACATATAATTCTACAGTTTGTTTTCAAAATATAGTCATATATCTGTTTGCAATGCTGGTTTTTCCACCTGCAGGAACCATATTAGCCTGAATCTTTGTTTTCCAATTCAGTATATTTTTTCTCCTTCTGAGATTCTGAACCTCTTTGGAATTCCCCAGTATATTCACACGGTTGTATGTGCACACACCAAGATCATGTACGGATCTTCTGATTTCTCTCATGTTGGTATTCTTTGGAATCTAGGTGTATCCTCCCAAACCTCACCAACTTAAACAGCCATTAAAATATAGTGGTATGTAACATTGCTATTCCTGATATTACTAAGGAGTATTTGCATATGAATATTGCAATCAGTATCAATTCTTTTTTTTTTTTTTTGGCAGTGCTATACAAAACTATATTTTGTAAAAGTAGTTTGATATAGTGATAATATAAGTGGATTCACTCAGTGGAATGTAAATATAGGTGGATTCACTCAGTGGCACGTCAGATGATTGCAACAGAAATTATCCATGACTATAGGGGAAAATATCCTTGACAGAAAATACCCGTTTCACTATATGATGAGTAAACTATTTTTACTCCAGTGTATTTAGTTTTTTTCATGATAAAGGTAGCTACCATTCTGATGTTTTTCATTGGTCTACTGCAGCACCAAGTAGGCACTTTCACCTTGCTGCAAATGTTCCTGAAAAGGTGTTTTACTGTATTTTAATCATTCCCAGGACTATCATGTGTCAGTACCAATGCCAGAAGAAGCAACAAAGAGCTTAAGAAAAGGTGAAGTCAGTGTGGAAAAAACATCACACTCAGCACTGGTAGAAAATAAATTATTGCAGCAGTGCATATAAGGGAGTTTAGTGTGTCACTCTACTTTCTGAAGGCTGGGGACAAAAGAACCCCCAGGCATAAGGAGCATGATTGGGCCCTGAACTGTCTAATTTAGATGCTATTTTCTTTGACACTTGTATCAGTCAAGAGCAAGATGCTTCAGCGAAGAGCCTAAATATAAGCTGCTGAGAAGCATAGTAGTCTGCAGCAAAACATTATACTTCCCTGTATTTGAAGGTGTTGGGTTTTTTTTCCCAGAAAGTTTATAACCACTGACTGGGTCTGTGTTGCTCTATGGGTTGGATGGCAAGGATTTGGCTCTCAGCCACAGTTTTTGCCACTGCAATATACTTCAGTGTTTAGTAAGAATAGGACTGCATGGATTGTTACTGACTGTTTTTGATACTCCTTTGAACAAGATGGCTTTTGTGTTTGACAGTATATATTGTTTTATCCTTTTACCTATTAGTTATTTTGTAATTCTCATTTGTATAATTTAATATATGATGCACTAAAAGGAGTGATTGCAAAGGTAAGCACTCCACATTTATGAAATGCCAGAATTAAGATTGCAACTGAAGTCCTCATTTGCTCCCTTTGTATAGGTGTCTTAGATAATTACCTGAATTATGAGAACCCTTTTTTTCTCTAGAACACCATCTAAATGATTTACATGTATCCTTTCACCAGTGTAGACACAGGACTGCATACTTTCTCAAAGGTGTTTATATTGTTGCGTAAAACCTGGTTTGCAAAAATGTTACTATAGTACCACATATTGCAACAGTTAGTGTACATTTTCATTATATAACTAATGTATGATACAAGGACAGCTTGCATTCATGAACAGTTCAAGTTTGGGTTTAATGGCAAGTTTCTTTTAAAGAACATTGATCAAAATGTAATTGAAACATCTATATAAAATAAACCTTTTCCAGCATTTATTCTTAGCAGTATTTGCAAATAATTATCCTGCTGTTCCCCAAGATAAACATTAGTATTTGAGCAAAGTATAAATCGAAGCCAAAAGGTTAAAAGTGATTGCCTGCAAAATCGCTAAATCTGCATTGTGGAAACATGATTAGGAGTGGTCAAAATTACAGAAAGCCCGAGTACTCAGAACTCCAAAATTAGATTAGTTGAATGTTCATAACCTCTGTAAATGATACTCCATATTTTTTGTGCATCATGTAGACACACAGTTTAGACAAATAATACAAGAGGTTTTGAGAATTTAAACTAATATTTGCATCTTTACAGAAAGATAAGGAAGACCAGTGGCTAGAGAAAAAAGTGCAGGGTAGTAAAGACCACATCATCTTAGAGCATCTTCAGTGGACCATGGGTTACGAAGTACAAATTACAGCTGCCAACAGACTGGGTTATTCTGAACCAACATTGTATGAATTCAGCATGCCACCAAAGCCCAACATTATTACAGGTAAGTTAATTTTAGAGTGTTTTCTCTCTATGAATTGTTTTCTACTTGTAGTACACTAATGCGTGTAGTTGAACATAACTGAAGTCTTCTTTAACTGACAAAGCCTGAAACCCCATACTCTATTATCAGCAAAGACTCGATTCAAGACCCTTAAATGGGACCCCGTTTCCTACTTTTCTCTTAGTAATACAGTCATTTGTAAGTACAGAACAAATATTGAATCTTCAACCCAGATGACAGTTAACAAGAAATATAGTATTTAAGATACACCTGTTATACATTTTTAAGTTGCCTTGTACTGCCTATTTGTCTGTTTTAAGCAACTTAGTTGTTAGAATTCTTGATTTCAGTCCAACTCAAAGTATCTGTACATGTGCTTCAAGATACACATGCAATAAAGATATTTATTTTAGTGTCTGATGAGGATAAGGCTTCAAATAGTCTTGTTTAAATACCGTCTTACTGGTTCACCCTAACATGGTGAGCATACAGCCTTCTATTAGGCCTATTTACAAGCTTTGAAATCTATAGAAATGTTGTTCATATTTTTAAGTATGTAAATAGGAAGGTTTGGAATTTTTTTTAAGGAAAACTGTATAGTATTTAAGAGTGAGTGTGTTTCAGTAACTAATTTATCAATTTTTAATGCTTCCCAACGTAAAGTTATATTTTGGTGCAACAGTGCAAAATTATTTCATTCAGAATAAACCAAAAATATGATGGTAATTTCTGATATATTATGGGCAATTTTAATTTTTATAAAGCAAATGCTATGAGGAAGAGATTTTGAACTTTTTATCTAAATTATGATCTGTTATCTTTAATAATAAATTCCAAATCAGATCAGTGTCATCATTACCATTTTAAAATCAGGTGCTAAATCCTCTAACATAGTATTTTCTTTATGCTATATATTAAACAATTAGGGTATTAGAATCAAGTTAAAATCTTGCCAAATAAATATAATGGCCAATATATTAAAATGTAAACCATATCAATACCTGTGTTTCAGTCTGAGCATCTGACTAGCATTGATCTTAGTAAAGAGGCAAGGAGTTTGAATGAGTCAGACTACTGTGTTACTGGAAAAGTTTGAAATAACTGACTAATTATTTTTCTGTCTATTGAAAGTTTTCTTCAAATATATTTTCAGGGAAGTTATCTCAAGATGTCTGCAACATTTTGTAATATTCCAGAGCAATTTGTTGATATCAGAAGTATCGTTACTTGCATTTATAGAAAGGAATAGGCATTTGTAATTCATTAATAGGTTCAGATCCAGTTCTAGTACAAATATTTGTTTTATGCACTTGAATTGCAGTAGTGAGAGTTGATTTGCATCTTGATTGAAATTCAGGGCCTCAGTAGGTTCTGTGTACTTGTTTTTAAACAGATAGTGACTTGTGATTGCCATCATTCAGAAATAAAATTTCACTACATGAACGAAAAAGAAAAGGGAAAAAGAAATGTAGAAAAGCTTATTGTCCAAGGAAATAAAAATATTTATCAAGTAGAAAAATAAATAAAACCTTATTTAGGTAAATTGAAGGGATAAGCCATTTTTCAATTTTGTATATTTGAAACACAAATCTTACTTATTTTGCAATGCAAACTAACTTTAACCTATTATAATTATTTGAAGTATTCCATATTATTGCCACAGCTGCTGTAACTCAGAGAAACGTGATATACCTGCGTAAATGAAAACGTAGATGGTCTCTAGACATTCAAGTAAAAAGCAGCTTAGGTAATTTGGTTTCAGAAGATAGATAGAACATTTTTCTCTGAACACAGTTTTATAGGTATTTAGGGGCTTTTTCCTTTCAGTGCTCTCCCATAACCTCTAAGTAGTTGTAAGAAGTCTGTTACACTATTTAACATCAGGTCTTCTTTATATGAATCATTATTGCAATTATGGTTGTGGAACTAATTAGTTTCCTTGACAACTGTTTTTGCAAAGCTTGAAAAGAGTGTGAAATTCCCATCATAAGAACATTCTGTAGGCGATTTTTAAAAGTATGTCAAAAGACACTTACAGTCAGTGGAACATTAATGTTCATATTCATGAGTCAGTACGGTTACCTTGTTTTGAAATGGCATGATATTATTTCAATATAATTTATATATATGTAACATTGTTGCAAAAGTATGAACCTACTCTTTTAAAATTTGATAGATAATATGTATAAAGTGCTTAACTTCAAGCAGAATAATTCTTTCTGATACCAGTTAATCAACTTGGATAATGCACTGTTTGTCTGCTTTGAGGCTTAGGTATTTGCAGCTAGGCATCTACAGCTAGGTCCAAAGAAGGGCATAGGCAACAAGAATGAAATTAGACAGACATTAGAATGAAATTAGACATTTGAATGAAATCTGCATCACCTGTCCTGTGCTCACTTAGCTGCTTCTGACGACTGAGATTCCCTTCCTGATTATTCATGTAATTATTAGAAAAGTTTCTAAGACTCCTGAATGTTTTCATCTGTATGTGCCCAGATCTATGTCACTTCAGCTGAACTGTCTTGCTCTAAATGTAATTAAAAACCAAGATATCTGTAGATCCTATGCATGCAATCTCATGGATATTACTTATCCCAAGAGAATTTTGGGTTCCCCTAAGTATCATGATGGTTAACTACACCTAACATACTATTCTAGTGAAAATACGTGCAAGCCAATGCAATTAATCAGAGAACTGGAGAGAGATGGAGGCAAGGGTACATTTGTTGTCCTTCAATGGGAGCTTACCAGAGAAATGGGAGCTGTCACAAGAAATAAAACTTTGATTCAGATTCCTGCAGAAGGAGCTTGCTTATTCTTGCTCTGACTAGGTGTCACTGCTGGGAACAGCCGAACTCCATCAGCTTCCAGAGCCGACACTACAGCGCATTTGTATGGGTCCATTTACTCTTTCTCGGCAGGACAGAGGTAGAGATCCTGTCTTTGTACTGTGCAGCTGGTACAAAAGTGTCCAAATCAGCTGTCATTCTGAACCATTACTATTGCAACCTAAAAACACATCTACAGTTTTATATTAAATGAATTTTAAAAGAAGATTAAATGGGAGGTGTTAAAAAGAGGATACTTTATGCAAGTGTTAGATATATTTTCAGAAATTAGTGGCAGAAGATCTATGCAGGTGCCGTCTTCCAAAGGCTTTTATCCAGTCAGTGCTGTTTCTCTGGAAGGCCAGTAGATATATTAAAAATGGCTGCAAGTTGTGTTTTATCATAAGTTTTTTCTTCTTCATTATAAATTAATAACTTGGTGCAATAGTGGGAAAATGAGAAAAGCATTTGGGGATAATAAGAAGCCCTTAGACCTATTTTTCTCACTTTGCAATGTGGTTGTTTTGGGGTTTTTTAACTTCCAATACTGCATGAACTGTTGGAATATTTTTTTATTAATATTCCTGGAAAAGTTTTAATGTCTTGTGCATCTCATTTACTTTTTTTTTAATGCATGCCTGTCACCAGTGCTTAAAATCATATAGTGATAGGCAAAGAGGGACAATCTAATATGTGGTATTTTCTCTCGTCATCACTAGTAGCAAAGATGATAATTTTCATGCCAAACATGATTTTTATCAGTAGTTTTGACAAAAATGCAGCTTTAGGATCTCCAGTGGTGTCAAAATGAATGAAAAATAAAAATAGCTCCTATCAATGCTACAAGTATGTGTACATATAAATATATTTGAATTTGTGTATGTATGTTTTATGATGTCTTACATAAACAAAATAGGGCTTTTGGACTATATAAACAGTGTTTTATTAGAACAGAAGCTAGGATAATGAACTTTTTAATCCAGAGACTGAAAATGACTAAGTACAGAAAAATAGAAATAAGTCTCCCTGATGCCCACAGTTTTCTCTCAGGGTGAGTCCTTTTCTTTAATTTTGCTCTCAGTCAAGCAATTCATTTACTTTTTTTAGGTAGAAATAAATTCTCTATGATCCTATCTGTGTAGCTGCGGTAGGTGTTTGTTCCTGTCATGTCTTGCTGCCAAACAGCAGACTCTCTTGCTGCAGGTGCTCTCCTTGTCTCCCACATCCTTTCAACCCTGACCCATAGGCTGCAAAAGACTCCCCGGGGCACAGTCTGCTTTGCTCTGAAGGGAGGCATAACCTCCCTTTTCTCCAGAAGGGTTGACTTGACCCTGACCATGCATCAGCTAACAGAAGCCAAAAAGCAGCCTTCCTCATTCTTGTTCTGTACCCCACCACAAAAGTACATAACATTTGTTGACTTACCATAACTATGGTGTGTGTCCTTTGAAGCATTTTCCTTAGATTTCAAACAATTTCAGATATATTTGAAATTAGATTTTACCTGATTACAACCAAGCCTCAAGGTCAGGGTATCACATAAGAGCATGCTTGCACGACCAAGGCCTCTGCTGTCATTACCATTAGCCTTCCTTGCCGCAAGAGCACATTGCTGGCTTATGTTCAACTCAGTGTCTACCAGGACCCCGACTCCAGCTGGGTGGCCCCCAGCCATATACTGGTGACTAGGGGTGTTCCTCCCCAGGGGCAAGACTTTGCACTTCCCCTTGTTGAACTTCATGAGGTTCCTATCAGCCCATTTATCCAGCCTGTCGAGATCCTTCTGGATGGCAGCACAACCATCTGGCGTATCAGCCACTCCTCTGAGATTTGTGTCATCAGCAAAGTTGCTGAGGGTGTGCTCTGCCCCATCACCCAAATCATTGATGATGCTGAACAGGATTGGACCCAGTATTGATCCCTGGGGTACACTGCTAGTCACTGGCCTCCAACTAGACTTCATGCCATTGATCAGCACTCTCTGGGCCCGGCCATTCGGCCAGTTTTTAATTCCACCTCACTGCCTGCTTATCCAGCCCGTACATCAACAACTTCTCTATGAGGATCTTACTCTCTTACGGGAGACAGTGTTGAAAGCCTTACTGAAGTCAATGCAGACAATATCCACAGCTCTCCCCTCATCTACCAAGCCAGTCATTTCATCATAGAAGGTTACCAGGTTGGTCAAGCATGACCTTTGCCTGTCTGCTTCTGATGGAATAGTTCTTCATGTGCCTGGAAACAGTTGCCAGGATTAGTGTCTCCATCACCTTCCCAGGGATTGAGGTGAGGCTGACTGACCTGTAGATCCCCAAGCCTTCTTCCTACCCCTTCTAAAAACAGAAGTGACATTTGCTTCCCCCCATCCTCGGGCACCTCTCCCAATCTGCATAATTCAAAGATTATTGAGAATGGCCTTGTAATGACAGGTCCCTCAGTGCTCGTGGGTACATCCCATCAGATCCCATGGACTTATGTATGTCCAGTTTTCTTAAGTATTCCCTAACTTGATCCTTGCTCCAGAATTTCCTCATGTGTCCAGGTCCTTAGATTTCCAAAGGCAACGATATCTCTGTTATGTTTATTTTTTAGGTTTCTATTTACAGCTCTTCTTCCCATAAAACCAAGCCAAATTTCTTCCTTCATCACTTTCACTTCAATAGCAACACCACCATTCTTCAGACCAGGTTGGCTTTCAGTTATATTTGTGGTATTTTTTGTCTCAGTACGCAATCAGTAACCCATGTGCTTTTGCAGACATAAACTGTCTGGGTTTTTAACTTTAGCCAATAATTCTGTAGGTAATGAACAAGGAAAAGACTGTAGATATTCCCTCTTGAGCATTTTGCAGAACTGCTGGTAACCAAAATTAGTCATTAGTGATCATATGTAGCTCAGTTGAAGAGAAGCCCTTTCCAGGTACAATGTGTTATTTCGGAACAAGGCCACATTCTGAGGCAGAGTTAGCTATGGGCTAATGTCAACAGTTGGCTTCTGGTACTTATTCTTAGTTCTAGGAAAAGTTATGTTGCATCATTAGAAGTTAAATTAGGAGAATCGCGGGGATTTGTAGTCATCTTCTTTTGTAGTATCTTTCCATAGAAAAAGCTAGAAAGGCTGCCAGTAGCTACTTGAGCCAGGACTGAAAGTCATTGCTTGCGGCTTTTAAATTGCCTGTTTAAATCTCCAGAAAAAGACTGTAGAATTATATTGTGCACTGATTCTTCAGGAATAACATTTTGGCCTGATTTTCAACCTATGGCTTGTGACCACGCTGCCTGTCCATGTATGTGTGTATGTATACCTGCACAAACATCCATCAATTTCTGTCTTGTGATAACTTTTGAATGCAGTTGACAATTTCACTAAATTTGCCAGAGAACAGAGGCTTCAAAACTAATACATTCCTGTAAACTTTTTTAAAATAGGTATTTGAGGTTAGAAATAAAATTTTTTGTAGCTCAGTAAGAAAAATACTGTATTAGAAATTTACCCACTTTTAACAATTAGAATCATTTGGAAAGAATAGTTGCAACTTTCTGACCCTTGATCCTTGCACCAGCTTGGATAGCAACAATAAATTTAAACCAAGAAAGAAAAAGAAAAGCACAGAAGGAGTTTGAAGATATTTCCAAAGGCAAAATTTCCACTCCAAGGATCAGAAATTTTAAGACCATAATGGGTACCTCTTTTGTACAACGTTGTGCATTACAAGACTCCTCAGTCTATCTCTACAGCTTTGACTAGTTAGGTTTTTAGTTAAATCTAAAATGAAGAACAAAATGCAGTAGTCAAAAAGGAAAGCCGTGAGGATGTTACTCTCCTGGCAGCTCTGATCGTATTCCCAAGGCAAGGAAGAGCTGCAGCATTACCCTTGTGAATTTACCTGTACCATTTTCTCATAGGCTGAAGGATATTATTCCAAAATCAGAACTTGAAAATGAAGACTTTTGTGTGACTTTTGTTCAGATCATAATTCTGAGCTAAAAGTGTAAAGCAAAGTCTTCAGCATGTATTGCTGTATTGGAAGAATAATTTTATTATTTTCTGAAGTTCTGAAGAGGGTAGAGAGAAGAGATTAAATGTGTCTTTCAGATCTTATGCTTTGAGAATAGGTGTTGGTAAGAATCACACTAATCAGATAAATTAACATCCAAAACTTCAGAAAGATGATAGCCCCCACAAAACTTATTTGCTTTTGTTTTGCAAACTAGTACTAGAATTTGCTGAGTAAGAGCCATTTCTCATCAAATCCTGGAGATGAACATTGTTGTAAGTGATAGGGCATGTTTTTGCTGAAGGCTAAAACCAGCTGTGTTTGCTCCATTCCCTGCAGAGACTAACGGTTTTTACATGAAAAGGGGTAGAAATCACTTATTAATATTGATAGAACTTATCTGATATGAATCAGAAAGAAAGAGAAAAGGTCTTACACTATCAGTACCATCGGAGATGTTCATAGGCAAAAAAAAAAAAAATTATAAAACGTAATTCTTACAGTACAGCTATCACAGAAATTAACTATCACTGAATACTAGAAAAACAGTAGAATGCTAGAAAAAACAAATAATAGTCAAAGAACTACTCTATATTCACAGAACTTCTGTATCAAAAGGAATTTAATTTCTTTTTTTTTATCTTGTGAATTTAAGTTTCCTTATCTTCTTGAATGCTATGAGAAAAAAAGAAAATCATCATAGATGTTGAATGTTGAAGTGCTAGGCCACACTTTGGAAGTATGATACTCTTATTCGCCAAGAATATTTGTTATAAGTAATTGCTAGCATTATGTTGCTTTATAATTAAAAAAACCCTAAGTGCCAATTAAAAAGATTAAATTGTTAGAGATATTCTCTAAAAATATTTAAAAGCTGTGTTATTAAAATAACTGTGGAAATTTAATGTGTCAAAGATTTTTTTACTATTAATATAAGGACCAAACTATTTAAGTCTTAATAAAAAGAACTGGTTGTGAATTTTGAACAGCTTGAACAGTCATAATTTCTTTAAAAATGTGTATCATTGAAAATACCACAGTAGAAATATGTGTGAGGATGGGGTAAAGTCCATAATAGCTCTTAGTTTATTTATATTGCTGTCTTTTCTACTTAATATTTTTATACTTAATAGTTACCTACACTCAGACGCATATTTGTGCAAGAACAGGGACATTTGTGTTATAAAAGGATAATGCATTGCTTAAACATTATGCATCCATTTCCCGAAGGCAAGTTTCCCACCAGAACATATTTACAAAACAACAGCTCTGTGATTTAAGCTAAATTTGAGATGCATTGCAAAAAACCCTAAAAGATTCAAATCTTAAAACCTAAAAATCCTTTGATTTTGGGTAGTGCTTAAATTCTACGTGTCTTTATCATATATTTGTGGAAAGAGATAATGATTTATCCACCACTTGCCTTTCTCTCTTCAGAGTGTGAGCTCTCTAGAGTAAGAGACATACCCCAATACATTTGTGCTAAGATGTCACAGATCGTCTTCTACACTGATTTTAACCTTAAATAAATTCTTTTAAAGCTTAAATAATTATAATAAGGGACTGATATAATGTAGTTTAAATGAAAAATGGGGGTCTTAACAGTTTTCATCTACTTCCATTACAATTTCTTAAAATCCACTTTTTAAAGTAAGTAAATTGTAACCAAGGTTATTATTCATACTACACAAGATTTTCTACATTTCAGTTTCTTTTGAAGTCTCTTTTGAAACAGTAGCCTAACACTGGTATTAGTCACTATCCATATAATTACTGTGTCACTGTAGCTGAAAAAAAAATTAATATCCACTCAAGGAGATTAAGATGTTTAAGCATACATTATATTGCATAAACTTGACTGTATTATCTGCCAAAAAGTGAACATCCAATATAAATATTAGTAGAAAATGTATATGCAAACTTCATATATTGCACTGGATTGCATGCAGACATACTGTGAGGACTTGAATATCTAAGAAGTTGCATGTTTTGAAAAGCAACTTTGTTTTGTTCCCACCCTAATATTGAAGTCAATATCTAATTACCCAACTGCCTGTGCTAATTGCATTGGTCATTCATATTTCAAGTGGACTTATGTGGGTATTATTGATGCCAGTTTTGACAGTCGTCCATTCTGGACTCCTATGATAATTCAGGAACAAGATAAACTTATTAGCAAGAAGAAACAGCTAAACAAGTTTCTCTCTTCTTTATCCCCATACATGATCAGAATCTTCTTTTTATGTAATTATTCACTTTTTTAAGAGTTTCTTCTTTCAGCCTATGGGCTGGTGTTTGTTGTTGCTTCAGCAAATAATATATTCAACAAAGAGAAATATTCGCTATTTCTGATAAATGTTGTGTTGTAGTTTCCTGATTTCCAAGTACCTCCAACATGAAAGACACATGAAAGATTGTATTTAGGTTGGACTTGGCTGAATAGTTTTGAATCTTGAGGAGAAACGAGAGTTGGTCACGTGCTCCAGGTTAAGTGCTTAAATAATTTGTTTTAAAGTTAGACCAAAGTGTTTACCACTTTGGCTGCTGTGGAGAACCACATGTTGCTGCTATTAAGGTACACCTTTTCTATGGTTTGAGTACTTTATTTTCCAGATTTGTCCGGAGCACTTCAATGGTTACCATTTCATCCACACTTTAATCATAAATTGATGTTTCTATTAGAGTAATGTCTTTCAAGTGGTTGTCTTTGGCACAATGTAAATATTAAATTTATTATTTTTTCTCTTTTTTCTTTCCCACTATCACTTCTTTCTTTTTGATACTTTACTTCTCATGTTTTATCAACTTTTTCACTTTTTTCTCGAATTTACTTCTTTTTCACATTCTTGATTTTCTGTAACAATTCTTATCCACACAGATAGATGCTGTGAAGCTACTAGACATGAAAATGGAGGCCAGTCCCTGCAGCTGAATGCTGCTGGTTTCTCTTTCATTGTAGTCATAAGTTTCTGGTGCATGTTTTGATGCTGTTGATAAGGCAAGCTATATGTTTTCTTCCTTTCCCTCTTAATTTTATATTTACAGGAAAATAAACACAGACCTGTATAAAAAATTGTACTTTTCTATAGCTCTTCTAAAGTTTCCATTCATAGTTAAGATCCTAAATAGTGTAATTACTTCAGTCTGTGCATGCAAAATTCTTCATCTGGCTTTTTGGAAACCTTGTAAGTTCTGTGACAAATTCAACAGATGATGCTTGGCTCTTCTGTCTGACAGAACTTGGAGAATGTGACTTATTGAATTTGATCAATGTGATTTGATTCTGTTTTCTCAACTATATTTTGATTATAAGAAATCTATGCATAGACCTTACCATTGTGAGTCGCATGGCTTTGCAGGTACACCATCAATTGGTCTTTCATGAGAGCATTTTGATTCTGTATTAATCCTTTTCACAAAGTTGTGCTTATACTAGCTTCTTCCATGACGTACTTAAAACTTTACGCTTAATACAGAGATGTTTTGTACTTTCTAGTGGATTTTAACAAACATTTCTTCCCTCATTTATAATCTATGAATTGTTTTAGTTCATAATATTTAATTTCATGTACTTTTTCTGTGCCTCTCTACAGCCATGCCTCAGCACATAAAATAGGTCCCTGCCACCAGCCTCATTTCTTCTGACTGTAATGGTGCCACATTCCATTTCATGGCATTTGTTGGACTTGAAGCTCCAGGGGGCTCAATTTTGACCTTTATTAAAGAACAGGAAAAGTAGTTTTCCCTATTTTACACGTTAAAAGAATGCCTTACAAACTGCAACTAGAACAATGTATACAAAACCTCAGAAAAAAGCTCATTGAGTAAGAGTCCACGTAGACATTTTACTGCATATAGTTGATTTTAGAATTTATGTACTTGACTAAGTTTATGGTTCATTCCTCTGTTGCATACAGAATAATGCAAGAAAGCAATGCACTTTAGAGCTAAGGCAGAATTAAATATGTATTTTAAGATACTTCCCTTCAAATTGTTACTAAACTTAACAAAGATAATAAATTAACAGTATATGTTGATTTTTTTCCCCCCTTATAGTTAATTTCTTTTGGGGTTTAATACCATTATCTTATAACTGTGAAATTAGTTGGTGAAATTTAAGGTTTTATGTATCTTCACCCATGTAAGGAATATTCTTATTTCTTAGAAATAGTGATTATGGTCAGTTTTGCCAGTTTCGGTTTATTCTTGGAAGTCTTTACTTTAAAACATCATTAATAAAACCTCTTGTCATCTAAAACAACTAACAATCATTTTAGAAAACTGGCCTATGTCACAAGTAAGATGTCTTCAGAATGCATGTGTGTAAATCTGAAGACTTAATTTATTGACAGAAATACTTTTAAAAAAAATTATGTATTTAATATAATGCAGTAGCTGGAATTAAAGCAAATGCTATTCTAAAAATGTTGGCTTCATTGTGATCTGTAGAAAATCTCTCACTGTGTTACGTGGGGCCACTATTTCATCCATGGCCCTTGCCACTATGTTCTATCACTTTAACCTAATGCCGTGCCATTAATTTGAAATGAATTACATTGACATGTGCCTGGCATAGTATGGTGAAGAAATAGAATTTCTATTCTAATTTTGTACGAGTCAAAACTTTGGGTTCCCACAGTCAGTTCAGTGAAAGCCTATTTTTCCATCCACAAACAATGTGAATATATGCATTGACTTTGTTATTTAGTTTTATAAGTGTTATTCTTATAACAAACACTATTTATTTGTTTAATGCTTAAGTGCTTATTGAACCTACAGGCAATAATTAATGAAGGATAGGGATCTTAACTTCAAGCTATCATTTTTAATGAAACTTTTCTCTTTAACTGTGATACAGAGGATTTGGAATTGCTAGTTATCAAAAACTTTCAGATGTGAGAACACATTTTCAATTGAGTATAACTCTGACAAGTGCTATTGCTTATGCTAAATATTTCTTAGGGGAAGAATAACCTTGGGCAGGAACTTTTGCAAGAGGCTTTTTTTTTTTTCCTAACCATTTCTAAAATCCAGATAGTGAAAATGTTTGTTGTTGTCATTATTGTCACTTTTTTTCCTGTGGTAACAAAACAAAACAAAAAAACTGCAAGTACATCTCTACTTACAATCAGGGAACTGACATCTGGCAAATATGTAGTAAGTAGATGCTGCTTGTATTCCTGAGGGGAAAAAAACCAACCCTGCCCAAGTCTGGCCTCATTAGAAGCCTCTGAAAATCTCAGTTCAAAACTGATCAACAGCAAATAGTTTGATCTCCACTGAGTGTGCTTCAGCACAAGCACACCATGATCTGCTCCCGGGAGCTTTTTCTCAGTTTGCAGGAGCACAGTGGTGCACAAACACCAGAGGTCCTTGTTGGACCAGGGGAACATCAAATTCTTTCGAGAGGCTGTTGTCTGCAGGCACATCCCTCCTGCATTCTGATCCCATTGTAAGATTGGGACTGGATGCATATAAGGAAACAGAATTTTCTGTTGTGGACACAAGAGAGATAGAGTGTTGTTCTGAATAATAAAACCAAATTGCAGATACAATCACGAGTGAGCACCTGCCACTGGATTAAAAGGTCTTGAGTAAAACTTAGGTGATCTCATAGAATGAAACATAAAATAAGGTCTCATTAAGGTTACACAGACAGTCCGATACTGGTATTTCCTTATTTTTCAGCATTTTCCTAATTTCCTAAAATTTGAAACCCTAAAGCTGTTCTACTAAACATTTTCTTACATATTTTACCTGTCATATACTTGTCTCTGTTCTTACTTTTTTAATAAAGCAAGACAGGAGACTACTACAGGTATGTATAAAAGTAGAAAAATGAAAATTTCTAAATCATTTTCCTACTCTGGTTAGACATTTGAAGTACTCTTTACCAGTTATAAATTTGTTATCTTAGCAAGTCATTCTAACACTGCAGGTAAGTATATAAGCAGATGAGATAGGAATTAGGGCACAGAGAGTGATCGACTGTGAACTCTCGAAACATATTGTAAAAGAGCTAATGAAAAGCCTTGAGAAATTTTAGAAGCTAAATATACATTATAAATGACAAGTTGGCTTTTATCCTCAGTGTCACAATGCCAGTGGGATAAAGAGACAAATTTGGATCACTTATCTTTTTTCCAACTGACAGTAGCTTCAGCTGGAAACTACATAAGTTTCCCCTGTTAAATGAGAGAAATTTTAGGTCTTCTCCAATTGATATTCTTCTGCATTATGCATTTTGAGGTTATCAGGTACTTTGAATATGATGCTTTTCTTTTGGCCCTACTCTTCCCATCAAAGTCCAAAGAGGATGAGTTAAGCCAATATTATAGGGATTCTGTGACAGCAGAGCCAGACAGTTCTGGGCAGTGTCCCAAAACCTCTGTAATGAGAAAGAAAAAGAGGAAGAGAATAATGTCCTTGGGTTGTCATGTATCTCCTGAGATGAATAACTAATACAGTTTTGTTTGTATTTCTCTTTAAGAATGTTTCATAATTCTATCTTTAAAAACAATGAGAGCAAGATTATTTTACAATAATTTGTACAGTCTGTGGGAAGACAGAAGATTTTAAAATCTTGTCTTCCTACAGATGAGAATGAGGAAAAAGTGAAAAGAGACATTTGCAAATTAAATTATAATTGGTAGGTATAGACTGAACAGCTTTAAAATTGTAGTTTAAACTGTATTAAAATGATAAATATGTCTTCACAAATCGAATTTCATATTCTGCTGTCATTAGTACTCAAATGTTAGATAAGTAAATTTGTTCCTTTAAATGTAGTAATTGTAAAAGGGATTTTAGGTCTTATGATTGACAGTGTAAAATGTTACCATTTTTTCAACATTGTCACATATTTTGAAATGCTAATATTCAACTGTATGTAAGACTGAAATCCTAAAATATTCTACACTGAACTTATGCCTTAAATCCAAGTTGGTGGCACAGAAACTTAAAAAGGGTAATGATTATTCTGTGATATAGCAGTATATCTCTAAGGAACAGTATTTTTAAAATGTTCGGATTTACAACCTTTTGAGTCTAAGGCTGACTTCTTTCCTAATCCGATTTTACTTGTTGTCTTTCTTGCTTCCAGAGTTTTGACAAGTTCCTAACATTTACAAATTATTCATGAATCCAAGTATTTACATAGTACAACTTCAGATATGATCCTTCATTTATTACAGTAGGGTTATTAGAATATAAATTGCTGTCGAGCTAAATAGGAAAAATATGGCCCAGAAAAAGACACATATAGTGCATACATTGGGAATAAAATATATCCATCTGTGTGGTTTTATGAGGCGTACAAAACACACTATTATCAAGCAACAAAATAGCATTCCAGTTAATTTTGTGATGGAAGTATAAGGCCAAGCACTAATGTAAAAAATATAATGTGCATATGAAAAAATAGATATTTTAAAGATAAACAGATATAGTGGTTTAATTACTTAAGTAACCATATGACCAATACTCAGTTAGATTCCTGGGCCTTACTATGTATTATCTTTCCAGCATGCAAACCTCATTTACTAAATTCAATAGCTCCACTCACATGTGTATGCAAATGTGAAGTTAACTAATTAAGCCTAACAAAACAATTTTATTTTTTTAAAAGAGGTAATGGAGACTCATATACAATTTGTGATTGTACTAATAGTCTCCAATCTTCGATCCAATGTCCAGTATGTTGATGATTTCTAATTGCTCATTTTTTCAGGAATTTTAGGAGAAAAGGAAAAAAACCTCTTAGGAAGTAGTTTGAACAATATCAGGACAAGTGTAGCTTCTGAGGTCTATAATGACATCACTGAAATCTTTGCTACATCTAGAGCTCATTGGAGCTTATCACATTGTACTTCATCCATCCCATTTCTCCAGGCATGTAAGGAATCTTCAGTTTTCCTTTGGTACACGTTTATCAGGCTTAATGTATAAGTGATGGAAACTCACAGGGAAAATGCTATTCCTTGTAATGCCAATGGCAACTTCCTAATAAAGCAAATGGTGTCAAATATGAAGTGTAGAGAATCTACCAACTTTGCTCGTTTAGAAACAGTAGCTGTATGGAAGCTGTATGCTTGAGAGCTATGTTAAGTTTAGATGTTTTACAAGAATTAGGTCAAGCAACTGAGGTAGGAATGTCCATTTTTGTTCATTTTTATATGTTCTAAAGTCCTGAGAAACTGTAGTAGTAAATCTTGCCACCATAGTCCCATTATGTTGTATGATATTAATAGTTCTGTATATTTATTTTACATGTTTAACATTTTTGTAGAGGCAATTTCTAGTGAATATTTTATTTTCATATCATTTTAATTAGAATATATGTTAAGTGAGCTCTAATACAAGCAAAGTAAATCTTACTGAGTGTATGTTTCCGACAGAATTACATTTGAAAATATATGCAATGTACTAAAAACTATTTCTGTGAAAAATATTGCAAGCACTGCAGTTTCTTTAAATTTCTGTTTTCAAAAACAGTATGAAAGGCAAGAAAAAAATCTGGATTTAAAGTAGTTAATTTTAATTTGTGAAACAATGGCATATTTTTTTTCATCTCATTCATGTTTCACTACCATTTTGCTCCACTGATTTCTTTTATGCATGCGGTACTTGCTGTCATCTCTCTGCTTTCTCCCTGAAGAATGTGTGCATAGTGTAAATGTAATGTCCGTCAACATCTTTCCAAACATAGTGTCAAGAAATGTATGTAACTTTGTGCGTCTTTCATCTGTTGTTCGAAGTTCATTTTAGTTTATGCAACTTCTGTCTTCATTTTTGTAATAAAGAAAACTGACTTAAAGCATTTCTATCTGTATTTTCTTTATTACTGATAAATGCTGTTTTTCTTGTATTATCTACATTATGTATTTTGTGACTGAAGAGATTTTTTAATACTGTATCAATATTTTTGTTTCAACAGTAAACCTCAGTGTTTTATCCAATAGTGAATATTAAAAAACCCCACAAAAAAACCCAAACAACAACAACAAATCATTAAAACTAAGATTCCTCAATTTTTAGTTTGGTTCATATTAGGTGGCCGCCATGCTACTCCACTAATGGAGCAAGTGTCTGAAATGTCTGTATAAATACACAGTCTGAGCACTTGATCCATACTGATTTAATCTGCCTGCTTGAAACAGTTGTATCCCAAAAGGCAGATGTTTTAATACTGGGAGAAACCATATTGGTACATGACACACTTATACCAAGTACAATTCTGCTGACGCTTTCAGTTGTACCAGTGTAACTACTTAAAGTAAAAACATGCACCATATACTGGCAGCATTCGTAATATTAAACTTCTCTTTTTGTAGCTAATGCTATAGAATAATTATACATTTGAAATATTATTCCAAGTAATACTTCTCAAAACTGTTGTGTTTGCACACAGCAAAAGAAAGTGCTGTCAAACCTGAAGTATTTTATCAATTCAAATACAATCCCAACATAGTTCGACCTTTTTTCAGGTCTCCTGACTACAGCACTCTGGTAACAGCTGTAATCCAGTATAAAGATGCAAAAATCTCTCAGGTCTCTGTGGTATGTGCACAGTGCGATTTTGAATTCTCCTAAATAATGCAATTAAAATAATTTATCCTTTTATGTAATAGCAGTACTGAAACCACATATAAGTGTATGTTTTCAATACCTATGTCAATCTTAATTAATCTGCACAGGTTCTTAGAAATTCCTCCAAGACACATGTTCAGTAAATCTGCTGTCAGTTTGAATGGAGGAAACTGGGACACAGAAACTTACTCATTTCCCCAAGGCCTTCTAAAACCTGGGTGCAGAGCTGATGCCACAAACTCCACAAAGCTGTCGTCGTTGCACAACCTCTCCCCGCTCAATGCACAGGAGGGCTGGGATCTCTCTGCCCGCTTTTCTCTGGGGCTTCCCGTAGAAGTAGGCAATGGTAAAAAAATACTCTTTACTATGGTGACTTAGTAAACACAAGAAAGAAGGGATATGTAGCTACCTGATAACTCTTTAGGCACGTTAGAAATGCTTCTGAAGGCTGCTTAGGGATAGTTTGATGATGCCAGGAATAATTTTTAAAAACTTTGCTTAAAAAATAATAAACCACAACTCCAAAGAATATTTTCACAACTCAGCACACTTCTTCTAGTTAACATGGCCTTCTTTCCTTTCCCTTCTTATCCCTCAGTGGACACGGACGAGACATTGTTGACAGGAACACTCGAGCTGCTATTTACATTACAACATTTGTTTTATTTAGCTATTTCATTTATGTCTTGTTTAAGACACGTTCATATGAAAAATGCCTTAAAGGGCCATTAAAGTAAATGAAAACTCAAGTCCTGCTCACTCAGTACCCAGAAAGAGTCATAATAAAAGAAATTTTCCTGTAAAATTTAGAGGAAAAAAGTCATTTCAGAAAACTTGTTGGCAAGAGGATCTCTGCCATAACAAAGAAAAGCTCCCTCACTCAAGTAAGTATCAGAAAAGCATAACATTGCTGATAGATACCATTTTAGACATGCTCATTTCAGTAGCTCAGTCTCCATAATTGATAATCCTGGTGGCACCACAGGCTCCCTTGACTGTGAATGCCCATCCCTTCCGTGCGTCGTTGTCTGTGGTATACAGCCTTTTCTTTATGGCTCCTCTTGCTGCCAGTGAAACCATTGAAACTCCACTGCAATTGGGCTCAGACTTCATTAGAGATGGTAGACAATGAAGATATGACATTTATGGGTAGAAGAGAGTTAGAGGAAACCTTCTCTTTAGCTAGTTAGTTACATCAGGATCAATAATACCGTCCCCCTATTTTTCAAAGCTGTATGTCAAGCATATCTGTCAGAACTTATTACTCAGTCGTGCAGTACAGAGCACAGATCCTCATGTGCTTGTACACTGCCCTTCAGCAGTATCTGTCCTAGCAGAAAGTTATAGGAAAAATCACTGAGAAAGAAAAAGCATTAAAATTAATGTCGATTATAGCCTTGTTAGCATCTTTTTGTATTAAGGAATGGGATAGAAAAGAATGTTACTTACTGTCATGGTCTCTTTGCATTATACATTCCCCCAGTAAATGTTGCACAGAATCATAATAGTTTTTTTAAAAGATGATCCTGCAACAGTATTGATTTAGTAATTGATTGCTTAGTAATGGAAAGCTCTTGTACAAAGCTAAGAAATGGTTCCTCCTCTAATTAATATAGTCTTCCAGCATCATACCATTCTCGCTAAAAAAGCTGGGTACATGCTACCTTCACATGCTACCCAAGATAGAGTTCATTCTGGGTACCTGTAACTTGTAAGATTTGGTGGGTGTCACACAGTCCTTGCATCCTGATCACCCACAGCAAAGGAGCTTGAGCACACAACAGCTCCATTTAAACCCCTCTTGGACTTTTCCCGTTGGAAAATGAAGGAGGAAGATGCTTTGACAGGCAGTGAGCAAAGTTATGCAAGTCCCACAATTTAGATATATCCATTTTCAATACAAGAAAATGCAAAGCATTAAAAGGCAGTGAAATACAGATATCAGACATAATTTTTTTTAAAAGAGGAATGACTTTTTTAGCTGCCATCAATTGAGAAATGATTTCCACTTATTATGTATGAATTTGAATGTACTTATATTCCCAGAGTAAAAAAAAAAAAACAGGAAGCATCTGGAAACAAATGAGTAATTACAATGAATAAAATGAAGAACCATCCTTTGAGTATTTGCAATACCCTGCCTCCAACACCCACCTCATAGTATTTGTGGGGATGGACCTGTATTATAGATGCATGTTACCTGTCTGGAATTCTATAACATTTCTGGTAAATCCTTTTGGTTTTGCCATTGTTGTTTTTCTCATAAGTTTGTTGTTTGGATGTGTATCTTTTTTTTTTCCCGCTCCAGATCTTTAGCTTGGCAGTGTCTGTTCTAGCAATGGTCTTGGCCTTCCACCGTTATAGTATTAAGTGGTAGAAAAACCTTGTACAGCTGTTTAACTTTTTGGTACTACATTATGATTGTTTGGATGCTCATCAGTGGATACTAATTTTTAAAAGATCTATGTTTTCTATCTTTTTAGAGGTTTTGAATAAGTATATACATCTTGTAAACCTTTCATTCTAAGAAAAGTTCCAGATCAGATATAAAATCAAAGACAACATTCATAGGCAGTGCAGAAATAACCGTCATGGTTGGACAGCCTTTTTAAGGGTCAATACAACAGGGCAGTTCAAGAAGATGATAAACAAGAGTATGCTTTTTTTCTGCCGCTACCCAGTGCAGTATTTTCATATTCATCCTCTAGCTCATAGTTTTCAACTACTTTAGCTTGAGAGCAGTTCCTACTTTAGCTTCAGACTAACCTGAAAGAAAGGACAAACTTATGCATAATATCCCTGCACACTCATTCGCAACGATTCAAATGTAGCTGCCAGGTGCTACCCTATGAGCGTAGGAAAGTGATTTGTATCATTGCTTTTTTCCCTTAAAAATGTAAATGACTGTAAAAGGTTAAGAGCTGTGTAGAATCATCTGCCTTTCATCTTTCCTTTAATCCATGCCTGCTAAAGAGGGGGGGAAGGAAAGAAAGGCACAAAAAGGTGCTAACTTGCTTTTTTTTTCCAACAAAACTTAGAATCACTGAATGGTTGAGGTTGGAATGGACCTCTGGAGGTCATTTTGTCAAACCCCCCTGCTCAAGCGGAGTACTTATTATAAAGCTTGAAATTATTATTTTATTGTACCAACAATTGAATATATACAATGTGATTCTGTAAGAGTACAGAGAAATTCTGTCACATCGAAGGACATCATACATTCGTGTAACATCAGTCCGGATATATGAATGTTGCATATTAAGTTCCTGTCTCTTTGTGCAGAAGCAATAGCTTTAGTTTTCCAGGTACAAAGGGTACCTGTACACTCTGTGCACATATTTAGATGGTGGCTCTCTCTTTAGACCTGCTTCCCTTTAGAGTATCGGATATAGACTCCTTAAAGGATTTCACTCTGAATTTACACTTGAGGGTCCAGAAAATTGATCTTTCCAGTTAGTTCTCTTCACTGGGAAATTCTGTTTTACTTGCCAAAGCTCTTCATTGCTCTTTCCCATTCAAATAATGATTTGTGCAAAAATGTTCAATTATTTTATTAGAAGTTAGAAATACAACTTATTGAATAAACGAGAACTTGAAATTTGCCAATATTTTCCATGACATTTATAGAAACTTGCCTCAATTTTTTAAAAATTTCATTTCTGAAAGTTTTGTAATCTTATTTCCATAAGTATTCACTGGCAAGCACTTATTTGAAGAAGTGGGTGAATGAAGTGACTTTGTTTAAAGTTGGCAGTTTCCTTCATTATCATGGCAAGGTGTATTATATTATTTATGCCACATTCTATACAACAAAACCCATATTATTCTAATTTTAGCATATTTTTGACAAATTATAATTAAAACTCATTCAGAAATATGGAACTTACTTACACTTATTTTTTTTCAAGTAGTGTTTTAAAAGGCTCCACTATGATTAAATTACTAAGTCAGGTATACAATAAACCTTTCCACAAAATTGTTAAGAACTGATTATCTCACATTAACATTGAATTTTTATGATTTAAAATGTGTGTTTTCAACTAGAAAAAAAAGTTATATAATGTATAAATACCTTATTGTTGTAGAGCACAAAGTGGAACTAGTATTTTGAGTCCATTTGGTACATACTAGAACACTGTAAAAAAAACATTTAAAATCATTGCTGCTTATAATGTTTTTTTTTTTACTGTTTAAGAGTTGTCACAGTAAAGCTAATCCCAATTTAATTTAGGGCAAAACTTTTTGATAACAAAGGTGTTTTTCAAAGTTGGTTGAAAGGCTATATGTAGAATGACATTAACATTTCATCCAGTCACAGAATTAGTACTTCTGTTGACGTCATAAGATATTAAGACAAAATTTCACATTGCTTTGATATCATAGATATATTAGGATATGATTTTTGAAAGCAGTCAAGATAGGCCTAAGTCTGCTTTAATAGTAATTGGCATTAGTTTTACAAGTGCCTTTTGCAGGAGCAGATAGACCAGTACAAAGTCCCAGCAATTTAAAAAAGAACAGAATTAAGCCATAGATTAACTTATTAAAAATTAATTTTATATATTTCATTAATATTAAAAATAAACCATAACACACATACGTACTTTTAAAACACAAGATAGTCCAATTTCTGCCTGTCTTCAGAAGAAGAAAGTACATAAAGAGCCTAAGACAGGCGAGAAGGCTGATGACAACCATGCTCCTCGCCCCACCGCAGAATGTCACCGCGTTCCTGTCACTCTTTGGGGTGTGGGAGATAAAGGAAAGAAATGTTGGAAAAGTATTGGCAGTCATAAGAAATCAGACTTTCAAATGTTGTGAAACAGAAACCCGTATGAACAAATGGGTTGCAAGTAGGAAAAATAGGACTTGGGACATGTAGGGCAATAGTGAAGATGGGGAGTGCTGAATGAAAAGGAAATTGTCAATCATAAAGAGATAGAAAAATGTGTAACAGTCAAATACTTAGGTCTCAGATGTCTCACCAATACCAAGAAGATTAAAAATTAAAAACAAAGTCTTCCCCACAACTATGGCAAATGAATATGAATATCATTGTACAAAGGAGCAATATTGCTACTATAAACATTTCCTTTACTTGCCAGTGAAAATATTGTGTAGGCTTTTCTGTCACTGAATCATTCGGGGTGGGAAGCTTGCCACATCAGAATGTTCCAGTGACACTGGAAATGCTGTTTACATCAGTGAAAAATGAATCTTCGCATGGTAAAGACTTCTTAACACCGCATTAAAAAAAGAAAAAAAATCCTAAAAATACAAGAGCAACAAAACAACCCGGAATCCCTTTAAAAATATGGATTACAAGACCCTAATTTTTCTCCTCCACATTCTATTTAGTGGTTAAGAAGGTATAGAGAGGAAAACTTCACTGTATAATGTTTCTAGAACTGGACTCTATAGAATTTACTGGTATTCTACCTGTTGAAACATATAAGCTTTTCAATAAACTGGAATTAAATATCTATTTATATCTTCCTGGCAATTCAGACTGGTAAACACAAATGACTGAAGTTTACAAAGGAAGTCATCAAATAGATGGGTGGATGTACAGATAAAGTAAGTTTTGGAAGATGTATCAGAAATTATAATATTTAACTAGGAATGTTGATGTTAAAAAAAAGAAAGAAAATGAATTCATGTGAAATGTTAACTTCCAACATTGCTGACAGGGCAATGTGTAAATGGTACATAATTTCATTGCTCTGCCATTATTTTTGTTATTTACGTAGTGTTTTTTAAGTCTTTCTGAAGAAAGGAAAATAACTTTGAACTAGTATCTGTCTGTTTATCTGCCTATCCATGCATGTAAATATATACATTGAATTCTGGCTTATTGCATAATAACATTCTGAAGAACAGTTCTATAATAAAACAACCCATACAACAGACAATGAAACCAATTGCATAAGAAGTAAAATGTTCCCCTTCATTTGAAAAAGGTTCTTACTTTTCCATTTAAGAGTTCTATCACAGACTAACAAAGCATATATTTCTGTTAGTATGTATTGATTTAGAAGTCCTCAAGAAAATAATTTTCAAATTATATTTGAAAGGGTAAATAGGTATTTTCTTAAAAATTAGTTAAGCAGAAATAAGAAAGCTTAAATGATATTCTTAATCTGAAAACAGTCCACAATGTATCAGGGAGGTGGAACAGAAAGAAGAGGAAGATGATGGTAGTGGCCCCATTAAAACATTTCTATTATATTATGTTATATTATATTATGTTTTGGTGTCTGTTACAACAGTATTCGAGTAATTTCCTGTCAGAAAAATCTTGCTCTTATTTTGGCAACAGGCATAGATACAGCTGCAAATGGAAACATACCACTGCACTGCTGAATCATGCATCACTCCAAGGCATGGTAACACTAAGTAAGCAATGCTGATGTGCAACACCAACGTGCAAAAATCGCAGTTCCACTCCCCTGTGGGGTTTGCTCAGGACATAGCATCACACAAGGCAATTGTCACTAGCCAAATTTCTGAGCTAGACCAACACCTTGATTTAGCTGGGTGCATGAACCATTACGGAGGTGGCTTTTTCTTTTTTCCCCTCGTTTATTGATCAGATACAAGTCCTCTCCTTTATAAGGGCCATCTGAGTTCACAAACACAGTAGTTGTTCTTCTGAGAATCACACTATTCAAAACAGTCAGTATCATTACTGTCAGTTATGGAAATGTCAACCGAGTCAAAACATTAAAATATTTTTTCTGAGATTGGTAATGAAGTAAAATTAGCTAAGCATCAGCTTTAATAATACAAATACAGAAGCAAGATCAGGTGTGGAATATGCTTATTTTGAAGTGTGTGAATGCATTTCCAAGGTACAAGACTATACAAAATGAGGTCCTAACCCTATAATCATTTAATAATATGCATAGTTTTTCTCATACTAATTTATTTAAGACTAAGTGTGTGCAACTGTTTGCAGATTAAATAGCTTGAATTAACTTCTTTGAAGACTTTTTCATTCTACTGTAATTCAAAAAATGACCTTTACAAGAATAAATACTGTTTTGGCACTCTCTTAAAACTTTCAGTAATTCTGCTTAGCAGCACTGCTAATTAATTATATTTGAAATGTGGAAAATGACAATTTCTATCTATGACAATTTATAGCAACTATTGTTATGTTGAACATTTTAAATGTTTTTCTTAGGCTGCATACTGATACTCTCAGTCTTGGAATGTTAAGATGTGATGTTATTTATTATTATATAATGTCATTTATGCTCTGTGACCATACTGTGACAATTACTGGAATTTTAGCAATGGGAAAATATTATATAGAAAAGATGGGGTTTTTATTTTTAATCAGGTTGTATACATGCTTAATCTTCAGGACTGTTTATTTCCGTTAATTTCTGAATGGTTCATTTCTAAACATCCTTTAGCCTCCTGGCCTACAGCTTAAAAGCTTTAGAAAATGCTATTCTTTGGGATTAATTTTATTAATAAATTTTAATTTTCTTTCCTTCAAGACACTCTTTTTAATGGTCTCGGACTTGGTGCTGTCATTGGCCTGGGAGTGGCAGCCCTTTTGTTAATCCTGGTTGTGACTGATGTTAGCTGCTTCTTTGTACGACAATGTGGATTGCTAATGTGCATCACCAGGAGGATTTGTGGGAAAAAGAGTGGTTCAAGTGGAAAAAGTAAAGAACTGGAAGAAGGAAAGGCCGCTTACTTGTGAGTATTAATCACATATTTTGGAAACTTCATTACAAGAAAAAGTTGGCTGTCTAATTTATATTAACTTTACAGCCATTTTGTGGTGTGGCAAAGGGAATTAATAAAATGTTTCTATTACTTGGAAAATTGTTCCTTTGAAATGTATAGAATTGTTTGTGGTCAAATGTTGCCTTGAAAGAAAAATGGACACAAAAAAGGCATTTACCATACCTCACTTTAAGACGGCCTCTTTGTGCAGCTTGACACAAAGGAAATCAGTCATAATTCAGTAATAGTTATAGGCACATCTTTGGTCCATAAGGAACAGGTAACAGATCATTGTAACTCCATTTCTACAAATCCATCTTTTTGCTGCTAATACCCAAAAAGTCATCTTATGGTTGTGGCAGTGCCAGTAAATCTGGGAGTGAAGGACACAGTATTATAGAAAATCCATGAAAGAGTTTTTCTTCTCAGATATAGCACTTGATGGAAAATTTTGTTTCTTGCCCATAGACTTTAGGAATAAAAAGTACTGTTGATTTTTAAAAATAGGAGTGCTGAGTTGGATGTGGGTGAAATGCTGGTGAGCGTGATTGTTCTTCATAGCAACAGTCAATGATTGCTAAACATAACTGGGGAATAAACAATCCTGATTCTCACAAATACATGTGTGTGGTGGCTACTTCGTCAGACAAATGCGAATGAACCGATCATTTATGTGCAAATATGTTCCTTTAAATGATAAGAGTGGATAGTGAGATCTCTGGCAAAACAGTTCAAGCACTGATTGCATAAAATAATAGTACTTTAAAGACCCAACATTTACAGAGTTTTCAAAAGGTAAGCTGGAGAGAGGATTACTTATGGTCCCTCATTTTAGGCAGTTCCATTTTTTTGCTAAAAAAAAATGCTTAATTTCCTCATTGTGTTCATCTGATAGACTTCTTATGCATACACTGTAATATTTGTGAGAATGCTGTCTTTGGTCATTTAAATAACATTTACTGGTCCAATTCCTGTGTTCTGTAGCTCTCACAGTAGTCAGGCCTTGCAGTTCATTCTCCTGCAGGTTCCCAGATCCCGTCCTTCCCCAGATGCCTGTAGAGTAGATCAGATTTTGCAGCCCTCATTATTCATAGCTGTATCAGGCTTCTTTGTTGTCGGTATTGAAGGCGTAAGTGTCTTTTTTGGTTTTAGTTCTGGCTATTGGGATTCAGAGACTGTGTCTTTCTTAGGTAACTTTATTACATTTCTTGGTTGGGTTCTCAACTCTTTTGGAGACAGCTCCATAGAACAAAACCAGTCATAAGCAGGCACGGAGTATTTACATCAAATAATGCTTCTGAATAGAAGTTATGCCATAAAATAGCTTTTTCCTAATTCTCCACAGCTTACAGTAAGCGAAGAAATAACAGCATTTTTTCTGTTGTGTGAAGCCAACGTGTCCAGGTCAATAGAATCAAGATGTGATGTTTCTGGCTCTGACTCAGCTGTCCTTTCCTATTGAGCACAGCACTTCAGTTTATGCTTTAATTTCGCATTCAAGAAGTGACCAAGTACGAATTGGTGAACAGACCCTCCTGAATGGAAAAGACCCTAGGGAGCTAAAGTTGCAAATGTCGCTTGACAGCAGTTTATATCTTGCTATCAACATCTCATACCCAAATGCCATTCCATGCTGTCCCAGAAAAGCATAAAGCTGGTCACTTAATATTAATTCCTCCATGACACTTCTTTTACAAGCACAACTATCTTATTTAATTATATTTCTTTCCTTGTTGGTGTGATCTTCAGTCAGTCAGATCTTAAAATATTCGGGATTGTTCTTATTTTAGCCTGTTCTCTGCATAAATAAACTGTCAGGCTAAAATTTCAAGACAGGCTTGAAGAGTCAAAATTTGAATTTATTTCATGCCAACTGCCATTCCCTAAAAGACACTGACATTTCCCTGTTTTAAATAAGTCAGTCTGCATTCTGGATTTTTGAGTGTGTTTATGGTATGATTCTTTGTTACATTTTGATTGTAGGATATATATAGTCATTAATTATGTTCCATATGTAATGAATGTAGATGATACAATGCATGTAACATACACACAGCCACATGGAACAGAAATGGCATAACGTGTTTCCTACAAATCACTTTCCCTTCTGTGGAATTTTTAATTGTTACACAGCTTGTACTTTCTGTACTGATCAATTCCTCAATCCTATGTGAATGCTGTTCACGAATAATGCCTTTTTTAGGCTTTTGGTCATGCAATAATGTATGTTTGTCCCTAAGACTGTAGATGTACAGACAAACCAAGTAGAACTTACCATTCCCTCCACCAGTCCTACTACGATCCATAATCTTTTCACAGACAGGA
Source organism: Pygoscelis adeliae (assembly GCF_000699105.1). NCBI lineage: Eukaryota > Metazoa > Chordata > Aves > Sphenisciformes > Spheniscidae > Pygoscelis > Pygoscelis adeliae. The sequence goes on from NW_008825109.1 coordinate 15,232,715, forward strand.
AGTAGCCATGACAGTTAAGTGCATCATCTACAGAAATGAGCATTGTATCCATTTGTGTATCTTAAAGTGGAATTTCACTTGCAGAGGTGAATAAGCACGTGCAGGTTTTTTTTAAAAAAAAAACAGAATCTTTTAGACTTAGAATCATAGAATCATAGAATCATTAAGGTTGGAAAAGACCTCTAAGATCGAGTCCAACCATCAACCCAACTCCACCATGCCCACTAAACCATGTCCCTAAGCGCCTCATCTACACGTCTTTTAAATACGTCCAGGGATGGCGACTCAACCACTTCCCTGGGCAGCCTGTTCCAATGTTTAACCACTCTTGCAGTAAAGAAAGTTTTCCTCACGTCCAATCTAAATCTCCCCTGGCACAACTTGAGGCCATTTCCTCTCGTCCTTTCGCCAGTTACTTGGGAGAAGAGACCAGCACCCACCTCGCTGCAACCTCCTGTCAGGTAGTTGTAGAGAGCGATGAGGTCTCCCCTCAGCCTCCTTTTCTCCAGGCTAAACAACCCCAGCTCCCTCAGCCGCTCCTCATAAGACTTGTTCTCCAGACCCCTCACCAGCCTCGTTGCCCTTCTCTGGACACGTTCCAACA
>NW_008825109.1:15234776-15263878 GCF_000699105.1 Pygoscelis adeliae
GAGTAGACCCCAGCACTGGGCGTCTGTGGAGCCAGTGTCCCTGAGACCCCCCGGCCGCCGCACCACCGCGGCCCTGGCTCCACCAATAAAGCTGGAATGATTGCATGAGGGGTGTGCGTGTCCCTGGTGTCCCTGTGCGCCGGCTGCGTGTCCCCTGGTGTCGTGTCCCATGGGTGGGCGTCCGTGCCTGCTGCGGGGGGGGTGTCCCACGGGTGCGTATGTCCAGGACCAGCACGCGTCTCCGGGGATGGAGATCATAGAATCATAGAATCATAGAATCATTAAAGGTTGGAAGAGACCTCCAAGATCATCGAGTCCAACCGTCAACCCAACAACACCATACCCACTAAACCATGTCCCTAAGCGCCTCATCTACCCGTCTTTTAAATACTTCCAGGGATGGTGACTCAACCACTTCCCTGGGCAGCCTGTTCCAATGTTTAACTACTCTTTCAGTAAAGAAATTTTTCCTTACATCCAATCTAAACCTCCCCTGGCGCAACTTGAGGCCATTTCCTCTCGTCCTTTCGCCAGTTACTTGGGAGAAGAGACCGACACCCACCTCGCTACAACCTCCTTTCAGGTAGTTGTAGAGAGCAATGAGGTCTCCCCTCAGCCTCCTTTTCTCCAGGCTAAACAACCCCAGCTCCCTCAGCCGCTCCTCATAAGGCTTGTTCTCCAGACCCCTCACCAGCCTCGTTGCCCTTCTCTGGACACGTTCCAACATCTCAACATCCTTCTTGTAGTGAGGGGCCCAAAACTGAACACAGTATTCGAGGTGCGGCCGCACCAGTGCTGAGTACAGGGGCACTATCACTTCCCTGCTCCTGCTGGCCACACTATTTCTGATACAGGCCAGGATGCCGTTGGCCTTCTTGGCCGCCTGGGCACACTGTCGGCTCATGTTCAGCCGGCTGTCGACCAACACCCCCAGGTCCTTTTCCGCCAGGCAGCTTTCCAGCCACTCTTCCCCAAGCCTGTAGCGCTGCATGGGGTTGTTGTGGCCAAAGTGCAGGACCCGGCACTTGGCCTTGTTGAAGCTCATACAGTTGGCCTGGGCCCATCGATCCAGCCTGTCCAGGTCCCTCTGCAGAGCCTTCCTACCCTCGAGCAGATCAACACTGCCGCCCAACTTGGTGTCGTCTGCAAACTTACTGAGGGTGCACTCGATCCCCTCATCCAGATCATTGATAAAGATATTAAACAGAACTGGCCCCAATACTGAGCCCTGGGGAACACCGCTCGTGACCGGCCGCCAACTGGATTGAACTCCATTTACCACAACTCTCTGGGCCCGGCCGTCCAGCCAGTTTTTGACCCAGCGCAGAGTACACCTGTCTAAGCCGTGAGCCGCCAGCTTCTCCAGGAGAATGCTGTGGGAGATGGTATCAAAGGCCTTACTGAAGTCCAGGTAGACCACATCCACAGCCTTTCCCTCAAACTAAATTCTACCCATTGATTCTTCCCTAGTCAACTTCTTGGCTACATATTTTTCTGTGCTACACTACCAAGATTTTCCTTGAGGATACCTACCAGGGGATGGTAGAGTTTTCCAGGTGCTTCCTGAATAGATGGATTATTGCAGTTGTAACAGCCTGTTTAACAATTATCTTCTCAGGAACAATATGAAAATGTGAGATATGAATTGGACAAGGATTTAACTAGGTCTTTACTATGGCACATAGCAGTCTGACTGCTCTCTAGAATATCACAGGTCCAGAAAATAGTCTGTTAAATATAAAAGTGATTGTTCATCTGTAACTCAGTTACCCTGTGTTTCCAGACTGCAGCTAATGAAGTTCCAGGATACAATTCCTGATCTGATGACAGGAATAGGGATGAAATATTTACATGGAAAGAGGTTTTGGTTTGGAAATATCAAATATATCTTGGCTATCCTTTGATCTGCCTTCTGAGAATAAAATTATATGCAAGTTAATTAGTACTTATATTGTTAATACTTCTGTAGCAGTGAGCAGCTATTTCCATATCATGGTCATACTGTTGAGAGCAGCACTGTGGAGAAGGACTTGGGGGTACTGGTGGATGAAAAGCTGGACATCAGCCAGCAATGTGCGCTCGCAGCCCAGAAGGCCAATCGTATCCTGGGCTGCATCCAAAGAAGCGTGGCCAGCAGGTCGAGGGAAGTGATTCTGCCCCTCTGCTCTGGTGAGACCCAACCTCGAGTGCTGTGTCCAGCTCTGGAGCCCTCAGCACAGGAACCTGGACCTGTTGGAGCGGATCCAGAGGAGGGCCGCGAAGATGATCAGAAAGATGGAACACCTCTCCTGTGAAGAAAGGCTGAGAGAGTTGGGGTTGTTCAGCCTGGAGAAGAGAAGGCTTCGGGGAGACCTTCTTGCAGCCTTTCAATACTTAAAGGAGGCTTATAGGAAAGATGGAGATAGACATTTTAGCAGGGCCTGTTGCGAGAGGACAAGGGAGAATGGATTTAAACTAAAAGGGGGTAGATTTAGACTAGATATAAGGAAGAAATTTTTTACGCTGAGGGTGGTGAAACACTGGCACAGGTTGCCCAGAGAGGTGGTGGACACCCCATCCCTGGAAACATTCAAGGTCAGGTTGGACGGGGCTCTGAGCAACCTGATCTAGTTGAAGATGTCCCTGCCCACGGCAGGGGGGTTGGACTAGATGAGCTTTAGAGGTCCCTTCCAACCCAAACTATTCTAGGATTCTATGATTATCAGCAAAAGCATAATGACAATACTCACTGCTCCATCTTCCTTACAATTCATTGTCCAATTAGCACAAAGTTTATTCATTTACTTACATGTGGGAGGCTAGCATTTGTTCCTAAAATGGGGGAAATATGACATAAAAACAAAGTTTCTTCTACCAGTGTGAGCAGAAGGGGCCAGATTCTTATCACATAAGGGTTTTTTACACTGTTCTGGCAGCTGGGATTGTCACAATCTCAGGAGATTAAAGTACACTTCTGCAATGTGTATACTAACATAAAGGCTGTTTACACTGCCAGAAAACTTCAAGCATAACTGGGCATCAAGTCAGATATTTATTATACTGGGTTAGGAAAGTTTACATCTATTCCCATGAAGAGCCCATTGTCTTATTATTTAGTCATAAACAAAATGCTCTTTTGAGATGCTAATCCATGAAGTTTGCAGAGTTAGGTAAGTAACCATGGATACAGGATGCTTTGAAGACTTCAAGGAATTGGGAACACGCTGTTAAATGTGTCTCGGTGGTGTTAGTCACTGATAATTAGTTCTGCCTTTTCTTTGCTGACTTTTGAGAGAAGGGATCTTGGTAATTAGTTATGTGCAATGTATGTCGTTAATATGATGAGACTAAGACTCTTGATAATTTTTAGGAAAGATGGATCAAAAGAGCCAATAGTGGAAATGAGAACAGAGGATGAAAGAATTACCAGTCATGAAGATGGGAGTCCAGTAAATGAGCCAAATGAGACAACTCCCCTCACAGAACCGGAGTAAGTAGCCTGACATTCCCCAGAGTTTCACACAAGCTCCTCCTGGCTGTGAGGACAGACTGGGCTTCCCGCGCTCTGAGAGGGAGATACAGAGCATCACCAGAATTGTGTGCTGTGGCAACGCAGTGTATAAGTGTGATTTATTTATTTATTTATTACAATAATTGATCCAATGGTACCCCACATACAACAGCTGAGGTTATCACTAGACATTTTTCTCTTCTTTCTGTGACCCAGAGTACAACCACATCTGGGTGTTATCCAGCCCTAGGATGGCAACACCATGATAGTGCCAATCCTGCAGCATATCTTTACACCACCACCTGTTTGGAGGTTAGCAAGTATCCAGGGAAATTTTTTGGCCCTCCCTGCTGCCCTGGCTCCCGAGGAGCTTCTCCTGTGCTCTTGGTGAAAACAGACTTTGTGTCAGGGCCGGGGGGCCTGCCCTGCCCTGGCCTGCCCTGGCCCTGCCTAGGGACCAGGAGCCCCACATCAGCTTCAGGCTTGTCAGCAGCCTGTGCTCAGCCTTGGCCCCGGTGGGACACAGACCGACCCCCTGCTGCTGCCCCCAGCTCTGCCCGCTGCATTCAGGGGCTGGAGGGTGAGGGCAAGGCTCTGCCTGCGCTCTGTGGCTCTCAGGCTGCACCTGAGCTTGCCCCTGATGCTCCCCTGCTGCTCGCGGCTAACCTCCAAACCCCATGGAGAACCACGGCCAGCAGAGGCAGGTCACAGCCCTTCCACCTTCTCTCCCAGCCCTGGCACCCGCAGACACCTCACCCCCCCAGCCCTCCTGACCCTGCAGTGGTGGCTGAGCAGGAGTACAAGGATTTTTTAAGTCGGGTGCAACTGATCTTTACCACCTACACAGCATTTATTAACCACTCTGCAGGAATAATCTCCTGACTCTCAGGAATGGCCTTAGTCACACACACATCCCCACACACACCCTGTATGTAGGGCACAATGATCCCATGCTCCAGAAATCCAGCTCCTCACAGGGTGGTCCGTTCCTGCTTTCATTCACAAAACTGAGAGCTTAGCTCAGTATTTAAGTCCACGTGGTATAATTGGATTAATAGCACTGAAGGGCAGCCACTTTGCTCCGTTCCCTCATGCCCCCTTCCTGTCCCTGTAAGCTGCTCTCAGCACAGAAACTGTAGTGGTTCTCGCCCAGGCTTGCAGGCTCCGGCTGCTTCCTGAGTCACGGGGACCAGCCTTGGGCTCAGGGATCCCGGGCACTGGCAGTCAGGTCTTCTCCTCCATTTTGCTGCTGCAGCCCCTAGAACAGTTTAAACTGGGTAGAGTACGTGGTGTTTGTACCTGAATAGCACTTTTCAATACCTGTGTGGAGGATAAGGTAACATTTGTGATAGGGCACAAGCAAGCTCATATTTTGCTAAGCTTATTATTACAATGAGAGCTTCTGATGTTTTTTTTTTTTCTTCTGAAAATTTAGTTTGAAGAGAAACTAATATTTCAACAAAGGTGATGACGGTACCATTCCTTCTATTGAGAGCCCACCTAGTGGTGTTAAAGGACATGAACTGATTGCTCAAGAGTTTCATTTCTGAGCCTCAAAAGTTGATTGATTTGAAATTACTAAAGAAAGCTCCAAGTTTCTTTGGTTTGAGCCCAAAGCTTTTCATGTGTGAAAATCTCCTACCTCATGAGATCTTAAAGCTGTCAGGGCTACGAAGACAATTCTGTAGTAAATATAGAAACTCACCTGTTGGTTATCTGATGGAATCACAGTTGTTTTTTAAAAGGAGAGGATGTTCTTATAAAACAGTCTTTTTATCTTTCTGAAAATTGCCTTCCTTGCCATTATCTAGAACTGCAAAAGCCAGAACCTTTAATAAGAAAAAAGCCTGTGTTATTGTCTGTCTTTGGCATTTGTAGTAAATGGGGTGTGTGTTAAGTAACTATACATTAAGCTATATACTTCTTTAAAGAACCTGTACCTGAAGACTTCAAACTTGTGGTAAATAAATAATTATGGAATTTGTTGAATGACTAGTGATATGTTTGCTCTTCATATTAGGCTTTATAATGAGGGGCACTGTAGAGAACCCACAGTTATCTAAGGAGTCAGGGGAACGTAGTTGTAAACATTGTACAAGTCCAGTGGGCCTTGGATATGTTAGTGGGTGAGGCACCAGAGCCACATTTTTTCATGCTTCAAGACTATTTGTAGCACCAGATCTTGCAAATACAAATGAGATGCACCTAGCAAGGGACTTGATACCAGGAAAGGTTAAGTTCTTCCTGCTTGTCCCAGTCATTAGAACAGCTGACAGGAGTGAAATATGAGAAAGTTAAAATAAAAAAAAGTTTTATTATCTTAGAGAAGGGGGAAAGAATCAGTCACTGGTGGCATGAAAAAATAACTAAATCATAGGAACAACTGATAAGGAGTTTGATGGGTATTATGTCCTTGGGAGAATAGGACTGCTAAGAGATATTAATAATGATGACAGTTTCCTTCTCGGTAATTTCTTCTCCCACAACCAATGGCAAAAGGTAGCAGTCCAAGGTACAGCTGGACAGAGGTCAGCTAAAGATTTGGCGCAGTGTCGCTTAGGAAACCAAAGATGAATAGAGCATCATGCAATCAGGACATGTGAAGGGACACTGGTGCTAAGGGAACATGGAAAGACCTTCTGCTCAGACACAGGTCATAACTGATGAAACAGAGAAGCAATATAAAGTATGGGTGGGATGCCACTAAAGGAAAGAAGGACGCAATAGGGTAGAAGTAAGTCTCTCAGTAGGAATAACACAAAAATGCATTGTCAACAACAGGTGCTATCAGCCATAAAGGCCCATGCTGGGCAGGGCGAGGATGACCAACAGGGATCTTGGAGGGAAGAGCTTAGCTTGCAGGAAGGAAAAGTTTCAAGGACATTCCAGGCAGGCAATGTTCATACAAGGTTGGATTCATTCTGACTAATTGTGGCTGTCTTCAATGTATACGAGATAAGTCTTCAGTTTAAATTAGATGAAATATTTGAATAATTAGCTGAATTATTTTGAATAATACCAAATTATACTCAGAACTTTAAATGCAATTTATGCATTTGTGGGAAATAATTAATAAAGAGGTGACTTCCTCTTACAATAATAGAGTATTTTCATTATATTGCTCAACATATTATTCGGCAGTCTATGTTTTACCTTATCTCAGATGATTCTTGTCAAAGCCGGGTTTGGGATCCATGTGTGACAGATGAGCACAGAGCACTTTTACCTGCAAGTCAACAAGTTTTAATAATGCTGGCAGGAAATCAATTTAAGCTGTGCATTTCATATTACATTTCTGTAATATGATTAAAATACCACACGCAATGTGGTACTATAATTACATCCCTAGTCTGACATTATTGTGTTTCGAGTATTGGTTGAGTTTTTCTTAGTATTAATGAAGCTGGGTGAATTCCCGTATCAAAATGGCTAGCAGCCATTTTCCTATAAAACAGGAAAGTAAATATTCTAGTTAAAGTTTTGTATGGGTAATATCAGCAGACTATTGCAGTTAGGCCACACGCAGTGCTAGAGGAAGTCAATATTATTAATGATTGATAACAGACAGCATCTGCTTAAAGCAAAAGAACCTTTTAAAGTTCTCTAGTGTTTTGGGTTTTTTTCTAAAAAGCTTTTATTATAAAATGCTTTAAGATTTGAAAGGATTAGTCTGTCCAGCTGAAAAATATAAAATTATTTTAAATAGATGTAGCTAAAGAAAAAATAGGTGTAGGAAAATTGGTGTAATTAGAACATTTAAACTTGATTTAGTTAATTAAAAGAGGAAAATTATTGAATCTGTTAATAAAGATTAAATATTAATTAATATTTGAAACAAATGGAGAGGAAAATTCCAAAATAACAAAGATGTTTTCATAGTCAAAGAGGATACTGTCTAACAATAACTGAACTGATAACTTCACATCATATATAAAAAAAAAAAAACCCACAAATTTTAAAGACAATAAGGGCAAAGAATTGTGGATGGACTTTTTGATGAGGAAAACCTGTAAAACATTTTATTTGTTTGTAGTTCTTTTTTTTTCCTTGCTTGCATTGAAAACAAGGCTAATTTTATCACATTGTTTGCATGAACATGGATTTCAGTAATATCTAGTATCTTTCAACAGGGTTCTAGCAAATCTTCCTATTTCAAATAATTTGAAATTATTTGTAACATGCTCTTAATCCACTTCTTCAAAACCAATTTATTTAAATTTCCACACAGTAAATTCTGTAAATTGCCCAGTTTTTACTTTGACTAAATATTTCCTCCCTTTTAGCACCATCTTTTGAGAAATTACTCTGCCTTTATATAAAACTAGACTAAATTAGGTCTTTCTTTTAATACTATTTAAGTGCTTTGCATTTAACACAGGTGCCTGCATACCTAAAATGCATCTCATGAGCTGCGCTTCCTCTGCCCCAGTGTTTTATCTTGTTTTAAAAATAGATTTGTGTTGATTCCGCTGTTTCCATTCTTTCAGGCATCGTGTTGTGGGCTGAAATCTGTTTCCTTTGGGTGTGCCTTGTGAAACAGACAATTACTAGGGACCTCCCTCTGTGCTCAAAGCCAGACAGCTGATATATATCCCACATATTTTACTGTAATAGAACAACTTAGTCTTCTCTTTGATTTCTCTCAGATATAGGTTGTGCTCGTTGTTTAACCTCTAGATAAACAGCAACTTTCTTAGTTCGTTTCAAACAGCCTAAATTTCATAAGACTGGGAATTTGGGTATTGCTTTGTTTTATTTGTTGTTATTAAACACTGTTATTACAAGACATTCCTAAGGGATTCCTCAGGCAGGTTTTGAACAGTATATTGCTCCTTGGGACATCAAAGCAATCACAGTGGAAGTTTACTGAAACATTTAACAGTTATTATTAATATATTTGACAGCTAACTACCGGCAGTAGGGAATCAATGATTTTCAAGACCTTTTTAAATGAAATCAGTGTTTTGTCTTTCCTGTAAAGTAAGGGTGGGGACTCTCTTTCCATTGGAATTAAGGATTATAAAACTATTCAGTTTTCACTACGTTAGTCTTAAAAGACCTATAAGTTATTAATGCAGCTAGATTGTGTGATCTAGCAAAAATAAATTGTAGAAGTTTCTAAATAATAAAATAACTTCCATTACGTCCTTGTGCTATAAGAAGTTCTTTCCTTTACCTATGTCTTGGCATAACCTCCAACGATAGATGTCGTCTCTCATATACAATTGAATTTACATTTAGAAACAGACATAAAAAAAGAGTATAATCTAGATTCATCAAAAGACTTGACTGTAAGTTTTTCACGGTATCCTAGGGTACACATACCTCTGTACTGTCTTGGGTCAAGTTATTTGGCATTCTATTGTTTCTTTTGTCTTATGGAAGAAACTGCATTTTGGGCAGCAACAAAGTTCTTATGTGCCATTTAGCTTTTTCTGGCTTTATAGAAATAGAAGGAGTTAATATGAATTTCTTTAAAAGCAAAGAACCTCAGTGCTCATAATAAAATAATTATACATTATTGACAATAAATTATGTTTTTAGAAACACTGTGAACTGTGTAAGCAATACATACGTTGTTGACTTAAACTCCAGATTATGTGTTATTTATGTGTTACCATGATTCCTCTTTTCTTCTGATAGGAAGCTGCCACTAAAGGAGGAAAATGGGAAAGAAGCTTTAAATCCAGAAACCATAGAAATCAAAGTTTCTAATGACATCATCCAGTCAAAAGAAGATGATAGCAAAGCATAATAAGATAAACTACAGCTGTCTGGATAATGCATTTGGATTGAAGTCACCCCGTGACCAAAACTTTACAGCTGACCATAATTTCTCGGGAAACTTAAGCTTGGAATAGTTAGTACATGTGTACATATGATGAAACAATTTCTGTCTACAGTTCCTTTCTATTTTTTTGTTAATGGTTTTAGTATGTAGTTTTGCTGACACCAAGTCCCATGATATAAATTTGAAAAATCTGCAGAATAAGAACTGTAATTTATTATATGACAAAGTATGTCTATTTAGAAGAATAGTTACAAAGCACCCCTAACCACAAAGAACACATCAGGTCTCTCCAGATCTTACAGTGCAAGCTACATACATAAAGTGCCATATACTACTGTATTTGTCTCCATTTATAATAAAACAAAAGTTTAGGTTGCCTTTAAAAAAAAAGAAAACCAGTCTCAGTATCATGTTTAAGACCTAGCACTGGCAGACACTCAGTAGTCATTCCAGCTGTGCTTATCACTTGAAGCAAACAAAAAAAAGACACTCTTCAACATAGAGCCAGCTCCACCTGCAGTTTCACCTGGGTTCTTTGGTAAAATAAAAAGTTGAATACCACAATGTACAGATTTAAATAAAATTAGCTAAATATTTTGTAGCAGTATGTTGGCCTCATCCTAACTACATAAGTGGGACTCTGAAAGGCTCCAGGATTTTCAGTGCTTCAGGTTTTCTGTACTAAAGTTTTGGAGGTCGCATATGAACTAAGATGCAGCAAAGGTGTGAAAAGAAAACTCTTTTTTGATCATAATCTTGGCTTCAAGTGAAACCTTACAATAAACACAAACTCAAATTGTTGGTCCCAACATAATTATATATATACAGTATTTGTTCTTCTTTTAGTTCTAACCATTTAGTCAAGGGATAGAACTGCATTTTGGTGTAGTAGATACATTTTCTCCCCAAATCAGTATATGAAATATTAAAAGTTGGCCTTATTAAAGTAGCACCTGTTCCTTTATGATTTCATACCCTTTGTCTTAACAAAAAAACCCTAAGAACAGATGGAAAGGAGGACTTTGGCTAAACAGTTAGGAACAGTTTTAACTTATTAATTAATAGCATCTTGTATAAATACATTTTTTCTTGTCAAGCATTCCTTAAGATAATCTTTTTTATTATTCTAGTTAACATGCACCACTCTGAAATTTGACTGATTTATCTGATGCAAAATTCATTCGTATTTATTATCATTGCTTTAATGGTGCCACTAGTTAGAGCAATATGTTTTGTTTCCTTTCCAGCAAAGTGTATCCACACTTACCAAACTCTTCAAAGTCTTGCTTTGGAAGAAGTAGATAAACCATATAGAAAACTAGATTGAAAAATTCTACTTATCAGGAGTAAATTGTAGAGTACCTTGTACATTTTCCACATCTACATCATACCTGAGGTTTAAGTGTACCTTTACTGAGCAAATTACACCCTCTCCATGCTATATCTAAATTTTGCTCGTATTTGAAGTGCTTACACTTTCCAATTTCCCACAGTATGTCATCAACCCTTAGCTGATATTTTGTAGTCATGGCAAAGTGGTTGACTTTTGTGCAGTAAAGCTGAAAGTGAAATGTAAAAGAGTGTCCTTAAATTTGAGGAAAATGGGTTAACCTTGTTCACCCAAGCTTTAGTGCATTTGAAAGAGCTGAGGAGGATATATTTAATTCATAGATCTTTCTTATTTTTCAAAACCAAGTCATTTTATGGTTTTTTTTACAACTTTTCCTCACTTTGGGAAATACCTACAATGAACCAAGTAGTTGAGGACAGAGGCATACCACTGGTGTGGCTAGGATAAGAGGCCAAGTTCCCACAAAACCAGTACCAAAGTGAAAAGAATGGGTAAGAGGAGATAGCAATGTGGGATGAAAGTCATGAAAGAGAATAATTTAAAACTGCTGCAAAGAAGTTTCTTTAAATGCTAAGGCACTACTTCTGGGTGAAGGAAAGATGAAGGCATTCCTTTATGACCTCTCACTGTTGCTCCACATACTGAGCAGACAGTACTACCAAATAGCTGCTTGTCTATTAAATTTCTGTCCTGTTTCTTTCTGAGTAAGTACACAGTGAGCAGGACTGTCCCCTATCCTATAATTAAGAGAACCAGATGTCTCATTTATATATATGAATATATATTCTTTCTACAAAGTATGTATTTGCAGCTGGGCTTTCTCCCTCTATCGAAATGCAAGGAAGGGACCTGGAAAATTCCAGCAGTTGAGAATAATGTGGTTGCTGTGGCTTGAACATCTGCAACCCACATCATCTTATGCAGTAGTTTTACCAGGATGAGGATGAAGGTAGGAAACATCCTTTCCTCTGCTACCTGCCATCACAAGGTTAGGTGGTGCCATGCATATTCACATAAGTCAAGCTTCTCTAGGCAAATGGTGCTTTTTCTGAAACCAGCATGATCATTTGCACAACAAGGTTCCTATCCAATGTGGGCAGAGCTAACAGTGTCTTGGCTCATCTGTAGATGCATTTCAAATTTTAGTACTTCTTATTGAGACTTACACAAAAAACCTTCATGGCCTAACAGCGATATACTGGGGGGTTTGGGTTTGTTTTTTTCTTTTTTTTTTTTTTCCCCTAATATGGCCTCTAATTACAATGTGAAGCAATTAGAGAATTTAAGAGGTCATGTCAGCACATTTATTATTAATACGCCTGTGCTACTCTTTACAAGTAAAATATACTGTAAAATTATTTAAATATTGGAAGCAAAAGCATTTCCCACTATATTGGATTACAAATCAAAAGCTATTTCTAGGAGCATTTATTTTCTTCCTGCTGTTAAGTCTCTTGCCAGTTGGGCTATGTGAGGGCTGAGAATTAAACAGTTCTAAATTACTGATGGACTGTTCCAAGCATACCTTTTGGTCTGTGGATTAATAGGTTCTCTCTTGTGCTTTGACTCTATGCTGTGCAGGAAAAAGCCAAACTATAACCACGAAAGAATGCTTAAAAACACTGGTATTTGCAAATATTTCCAAATGAGGGACAGCGCATAGTAATTTGTAAGATATGTGTAGAACTGGAATAACTTCATTTCTTTATTTTCTTTTCCTATTCTAGACTAAAAAGAAAAAAAAACAGGTATCTGTATAAATGTCACTTTTACTGTCTAAAAGTAATTTTAAGTGTTAGTATGAAATGTCAGAAGAGTTGACAAAATATAACTATTTGTAAAAGTAATCTGAATTGTTACACTAACATACTCCAGGGATGAGGATGGGAGGGAGCCATTGAAATTATTAATGATGCGGAATGTGGCAGTGACAATCTCTCTTCAACAAAAAATAAGGAGTAAAACTAAGTAAAATGACTTAGAGCTTCTTGTTATTATTTCTGTAGTAGACCTGCATTCTGATTTACCACAACAGTAACAAAAGTTTTAATTAATGTTTTACAATTTAGTATACAAATGTACTCTGGAGAGTTTTTTTCTGGATTTGTTTGTTTATTTGGTTTTTTTGACTTCTAAGATTTTTTTGTGGTTGCAGAAATATTTACTATTCTGGTGATGCTAATGCCTAATGTGACAAAGATTAATTTATTTAGGCCTCAGTCTTGCAAGAAATTTTGTGTGGCTGAAACCACCCCTCATATGGCACCCCTCTGACATCAGTGGGGTCGATGTGAGCCGGAGGATGGATGTACCTTCCTAGGAGAGCTTGCAGGATTGGGCCTACTTTCTATCTCTTCATAGATATATACAATGTAGTTACACAGTGACAGTCATCTACAAAGGCTGTTTGACAACAGTCCCTGGTATAGTAAATTCCACCTGCTGTCTTCAGCCTCTGTATTGATGTTCATCCAAATAAGTGGCTTTCTTTTTATGATGGTTATGTACTTTGATTATTTATTTAAGTGCCAATCATCAAACTGTAGTATAATAATCATGCCATTTTTCTGTTTCCTAGACCGGATAATGGAAATGTATTTGTGCCTTTTGATAGCATGCCACTCTGCTTTATTAAAGAAAAATCTTCAATAATTTGTCTACAAAGCCTGTTTAAAGTATTTGAAAGCTTTACCATGACATACTTTTCTGCTCAAATATGCTCAAATACTCATCTAAGGTAAACTGGAGATAGTATTCTCAAGTCACGTAAATATTTTAAACACAAAATTTGCAAAAATCTATTGAGATCACAATTGTAGTGAGGGTATAGTGGTTGTATTAGTGCTGAAAAGATTCAAATAGATGGAGCACATGGGAGGTGTGAGGTGTGTACGGGTGTTTTGACCAATTTATCAAGTTGAAGAGTCAGATAGAAAGTCTCCTTATTTCTGTTTAGGTACTTAGACCTAGAACATTAAAATCTGTTCTCAAATCTGAAAGATAATGTGGAACATCTTCCCACCATTTTACCTCTGGAGTAAAACTGCAGTGAATACTTGTTTTGCAGTCATTTGTGGCCTCACCATCTCTGTGTAAGCTGTCATAGGAAGTAATAACTTTGTAGAGTAATTGTTGTGTCTGTTGGGTGACATTCACTTCTGATTAAAGGGCCTCCAAAAAGTCCATTTACTGAAAAAGCTCAAGACCCCTATTACAAACTGAACTATGCTGAGAGCACTGCAAGAAGTGCCACAGTGGAATCCAGGTCTCACTGGGCTTTAAGACACAACCTGACTTCAGAAGGGCCTGACTTTCATCCATCCATCTCAGCAAGGCTTTGAATGTCCTCTGCCGATCGAGTTGCTTTTGTGAATTGGACTTCTAGGTGTAAGTGGAACTTAAATGTCCTGCCAGGCTCCTGCTAACATTTTGCACAGAGGAGGTTTTCCTGTCAGGAGTTTGTACTGATCAGGAAACGTTGATAAAAATATCTGATCACAGTTTTATCCCATACATTACTATATGCCCAGAAATAAAAGAAATAATAGAACATCCCTCTAAATAATTCATTGTGATTGCGATACTTCTTTAGGTGAAGATGAAAACATTCTAAGAATTGATGTTTCTTCTTAAATCCCTTTGTTTAACTTCAGATACTTGCGCTGATCGATGCAAAGCTACCATGGTGAAATAAATCTTTTTAAAAAGGTTCCACCCCCTTTTTCAGATTTTTTCGTATTTCCTGGAGTACCCAATCCACTTGACAGCAGTTGTGTAGTGGTAGGGGGAAACCACTTGCTAAGTTTTAAGTGATCTTCAGTATTTCTACTGCGCATATAAATGTGTTCTTATATGATTTTATTTGAACCTAAGCCAAAAAGAAGCCTTTCTATTACAAATTTGGCTTTGGATCAGGTTCTGAGAAATCACAGTTTACCAGTCTATCTTTCCTCTTAACAGGCATTGTGAGCCTCATGATGTTTGACTTTCAAACTTGAATATTGGCCATTTTTAGCCCAGAGAAATGAAATAAATATTTACTGCCAAATTTGTATTGGCAGCTTTTAAGTCACAGGTGAGATTGGGAGCGGGCGAGATGACCAGATGCAGTGCCAACAGAATTCAGGAAAGCCACTACCAGAGAGAACAGGTGCCAAAGAGTGAGCCGAGAGAGAGCTCGGATACTGGGAGCATCTCGCGTTAGCAGTGACAAGGGAAATGGGGAGCTACTGAAACAAGAGAGGCTGCTGGAGGGCGTTGCCAAAAGGCAGGGTACTGTGGGCTGTGAAAACCAGAGGAGGGGGAACATTAGCCCTGCTGTATCCTTCTACTCTACCGTGTAAGTAGGCTACATTTTTATACCTAAAATGCAGGGTTGGGGGAAGGGAAAACAAACCCTCAGAGTCTCTATAGATCACTAACAAATATATAAAGCAGTCAGACCCCCCAGGAAGATAATTTCGTTGCTCATGGTGTAGAGTTCTCACTAAGAATTTTGAACTACTTAGACAAGATTTAAAAAAAAAAAAAGCTTTCCTGCTACAATGAGCACTCAGTATGTATTTGTATGCTGTGTACAGTATAAGCTAAAGCATACCATATATTGTTTTTGTTATTCCACACGTTGTCAACAGCCCACTTGCGATATATACCACCTGAATTATATATTGATAAGTTAGCTACCACTGGAGCTAGTTTGTTTATTGTTTCAAAATCTTATGTCCCTATGAAATGCTGTGTATATATATATATCTCTATACTGTAAAAAGAAGTAATATCGCAGATGCTGGTTTTGTATTTATGAAAGACATTGAAAGTATGGCTTAAAGTATATCAATTATTTGTCACTCTTCACCATTTGTATATTAATAGTAAAGATACTTTTACTTTAATGAAGTGGTGTAGTTACATTTATTTTTACTAAGTGTCTTTCTGTCAAGGTGTCTGATTCATTAGGTGTCTTATTGCCAAAAAGAAACACATCAATTATTTTCCCCCCATTATAGAAGTACTGAATAATGCTCAAGCAGCCCTGCAATTTATTATTCTCTTTTCTGTCAAAATACATCACTGCTATTAAAAACTACTATTTTAGCACCCTGAGTCTCCAGCTGAGCTTGAGGCCCATTATGATCCTAAATGTTAGTGTTGAAAGATAGGTTTTTTTCCGAAGAATATGAGCACAACATTTTAAAGGTATTTAGTATATGCCAGCAAAAGATATTATCAGCAGAAGCTAGCTTGTTTTGCCAAACTTTGAGCCTTTCAAAAAGTCTTGTAACTGTGTTGTTAGCACCACCAGGAACTGGTGATAACAGGTTGGGCACAGTCTGCAACGAAATGGGCATTTACTGCAGTGCTGGTTTGTACTCCACTAAGATGGAGGATGGGCGAAGCACACCCCAGACAATACAGCTCAGCCACTTCCCTGAAATGGCAGAGGAACATCTATGATCTCTGTTTTACCACCAATAAAATGAAGCCTCCTAAGAGACAGAATTCCCGTGGAAACTTGCTAGATTGTGTATTTGTGCCTAAGCATCAGCTTTCTGAGTGCCACCTAAGCTCTAACAAATGACACCAGCCAAAGAATGGAGGGGCCATACATAGGAAAAAAAAAATGTTTTGCCCATCAAAGTTTCACAGCTGTATGTTCTTCCTTCTACAGATCCTTAAGCTCTGACCCTGCAAACGTCCTAGGCATGTGCTTCCCTAAATGTCAGTGGCAGCATCAACAATTAGCAAAAAGGACTCCTTTTATTGAAAAACTGAGCCTGAGGGAACTGGTTCAGTGTCCTGCTAACATCAGTGTGCCACTGAAAGTTTTTCATATAGTCATGTGCCTTGGTCGGAAAAAGCCAGACTTTACCAAATGATGCATAAATTTAGTTCAGATATCTCGAGAGTCAACCAGTTCAGTGCACTGGCTGCAAGATAGGGCCCCATTTAATTTACAGGTGACCAGTAAATACAACTATTGGAAATTACTGATAATGCAAAGATAATGTATGACATCTTCAGAAACAGACTCAACTTTTTAAAATTCAGCCTTGCCACTATATATCATGCTCTGATGTATTTCAGACATGTTACTCAAAATACAAGAAAAAATATTTAAAATTATATTCAGGTATCTTGATAAGGACAATTTATTTACCCATGACATTGCTAAATTAGACACAGATAACACTGCACCAATAAAATAAACAAAATGGAAAAAAAATGTGTCACTTACTTACACTTTGCTTTCTTGGCAAAAGATAACTTTCTCATTTGAGCCCTAGCAGATCCTGAAAAACAAACTATATTAGTGAGCTCATTCTTATGTGGAAAATGCATATGTCTGGGCATATGGTTAAAACTTCATTGGTGATTTATTAAACACTTACTAAAAAAAAAAAACCCTCTAAATTGAGCTTAGTGCCATACTTAGATTTCTGTAAAAATCCTTTATGTAGCAAAAAGATGAAACTGTCTTTCAGTCAGATTAAACAAAACAAAGCAATGAAACACATCCACAGTCAGTACCAATATAAAGCATTGTCTATGGTGTTGCTGAAAAGGCAGAATGAAACACATCTGGCAGCAGGGTGATCAGGTCAGGAAACTAATTTCTATAATTCATTCAGGCACTCTGATGATAAGGTGAACAAAAAAGTTTTGAATTAGAAGGAAAAGCTTTTTCTACTAAGAAAATGCCATCTTTTAGGACTAAACTAGTGAGGGAGAAATTATATCTTACTATTTTCAAATTAAGAAAGGAGTTTCATTGTCTTAGTCCATGACATGATGAAAGAATTTTACTTTGGCACTTATTTTTATCACACAGTGGGGAAAAAAGTAATCATTTACTTGTTTCCGAAGGACTAAATCATCTTTAACCACAAAAAGTAAGAAGTATGTACTGCTATGACACTTTCCAGAGCAATAAAAAATAAAAATTATGATTTTTTTAAAGAATTGCTTTCAGATGGATTTATGAACTACAGATACCTTTAAAAATAAAAGAATTTGGAGAATGTAATGACTCCTTGCGCTTACTGTACTGCAAGTTTAATTGACAGGGCGCTTGCAATGAAATTCAAACTACTGTGTGATAAGTAGGGCAGAATGAAAGTGGTGATGTATATTAGAGGTTTCCTATGCAAAGCTTTTCATTATAGACAAGTTTTGTAATGAGGCCATTCCCTAATGGGATGCAAGTATTAATTGTTGCACTGGAGTAATGGTTCTGCCCTTCTTGGTATTCATGACATGCCCGGCTGCAGCATTTTGTCCTATCCTTCTCTCTGTAAAGTATATATTCAGTAGAAAGTAGTATCTTTTGAAAAATTAAAGGTATTTACTCTGTAAAATACGATTTTTCTTCTGTGAGTAAAGGAAAACAAATAAACACCGCTTGCATAATGTGGTGATATAATACACAGCTATAATATCACTGCCATGTACACTGTCACTTGTATTCTTCACCAAGGCAACATAAACTCCTTAAGTTGAAACATCCTATGGCCATCTGAAGGATCCATGTTTTTGTCTTATGCTTTTGTCTTATGAACATGCTGCATATGTGACCAAGGAAAAGGATTACTTTCTGTGAGTTTGATTCCAGCATCAGTCCAGGATTTCTGAAGCTACTGCTCTCTATCTGCTGGCTACAGGCATGAGAGGGAAGCACTAATGCAGAGGCATAAAAGTAATTGAAGCCACTCTATTACTGATGAATTTACTGCTAACTCCACTAAGTAAAAAAAACCCTCAAATACACCACAGCAACTAGAAGTTAGTATTCCATTTCTCTGATGCTATTGAAAGATAGCCAGTGTCAAGGTGTCATGAGGGCTGGCAGCTCCCTGGTGCCGGGGCGCTGGGGGACCCATGTGGGGTCTGGGAGGGTTTGGCAGCCAGGGTCTCTCCCACCACACCCAGCCCGGGAGCAGGGCAGCCGAGGGGGCAGCTGGGGCAGCCCCAGCCCCAGTGAGCCCGTAGGGCTGATGCAGGGCCAAAGCCAAGCCAGGAAGTCAGGATCAACCTGGTCTGTGGATGCAGCTAAGATGGGGACAGGCTCATCTAAGGCGCTGCTGGGGCAGGGGCTGACAGCCCCCGGGAGGCTGACATGGGGTCCTGAGTTGGGGGGGGATGGGGGGGGGCCGGCTCCAGGGGGGGGTCAGAGAGAAAATTCACAGAGAGATAAGAAGTTTATACATTCTCAGACTTGGGTTAAAGGCTTAGAAGGAAAAAAAAAGGTTTTGGAGATGGGAATTGGGTAAGTGTCCATCGCCAACATGTTAAAGCAATAAGATGTTGATCATTCAGGCAATTCAGGTTAAGCACGTTTCTCAGCTGAGAAAAGTATAGCGCTACAAGTAGGTTAATCGTACTCTTTGCAGATTGATTTTGTTGTATTTTGTATGAGATCCTTGGGAAATAAGCTCCTTGTAGTTCATAATTTGTCTTAAGTGGGAGAGCAGAAGACTGACAGAGAGAAAGGCTGAAGTGCTGGATTAGGGGTCAGGGGATCCAATTTCCACTTTGGGTGCCGGTTGCTTGGATTGAGCAAATCAATTGCCAGCAGAGAGTAATGTTTCTTTTCCTCTCCTTGTCTATTTTATGCTAAAGATTTATGGACCCATTTATCTTACTGATTTCAGTGAGACTACTCACAATAAATGAAAGAACAAGCATAAAATGTTTGCAAGGTTTAAACCTTAGATTAAAAGTGGGTTTTGTTGGGTCTTGTGGCAGAGAAACCTTTTTGCTGTCACTTTATGAAGTGTTAGTGTGCTTGTGTTTTAATGTATGGGAGCATTCGGTTCTTGCAATACTAATATTACTGATCACACGTTTAGTACTTGAATTGTCACCTCTGATTATGAGGGCAATAGCCAAATCCTGGGCAGAGGTTGCGTTCTCTGTATGACATTTAAGTGGCAAGCTAGACAAAGGAGACTTATTATCAATAATAGTCATATTGTTAACTTTGCCCCAAAGAATTCTGAATTCTTTATCAAATTATGAGAAACTGAATGTCTATGCTTAGCTTCAAAAAACCTATGCTGTCTTGACAGATTATGCTGTCTGTTGAGACATACTGCTCTGAAGTGCTGCCAGTTACTTTTATCTGAAAGGGCAGCCATGAATTAGCTTATTGTTCAGAAAATGGAGACAATTTCTTCCCTGTACCAGACCACCCAAATTTCCATAGAAATGCTTAAGTAACATAACAGACAACAAAGGAAACACTAACTTAGTAGCAGTATTCCCCAAAATATCTTTTTGAGAACCTCCTTAACTATCTGTAACTGCAGAATTAACATCCTCTAGGATTTTTTTTTTTCTTACTAGGCCTTTCTGAAGGCAGCACTATAACTTCGAAGGTGTTAAACAAATGCAGGTGAGGTGTGACCATTTTGCAAATGGCTGAAAAAATCCCAGAGGTAAGTATGTTTAGGTGTTGTTATAACTTTCTTGTTTCTAAGAAAATGAGTTATTGGTAGAGGGACTGTAACAGGCAAGCTTTTTGTTAAACAGCAAGCTTTTTTGTTTGGATACTGCAGCTTGTTTTGCTGGAGTATCTAAAAGCCCTGAGCAGGCTGAGGGGGTGTGGAAACAGAATTACAGTCACAAAAAGTCAAGAGTCAAAAAAGAAAAAGTAGACGAGGGGAGAGGAGGTAAAGCTGACATAATAAATCAACAGGAAATCTGTACTGGGGGCAAGAATTATAGGTTTGATAATTTTTAATCACATTTTATTCTGAAAAGGAGTGGGAAGAGTGAGGGAATTAGCAGAAGGCCTTTAGTAAAATAGTGTAGAGTTAGGCAAAAGATGTATTAGAAGGTTAGTGAGAGAAATAAGAATAAAAGAGAGTAGGAGAAGTTTAAGTGAAACCAAAAAAAGTCCTTTGCTGGCAGAACATAGGGGTTTTTTTAAACAATGAAAAGCAAGTGAGAGAGAGATCTATCATGCTGACCTGGAGAAGAGTGAAATGTTAGATAGATACCATAGGAAACCTTAACTTGCTGTGCTGCTGTGTTGGGGGAGTGAGCAGATGTCTGTGTAAATGATTATTTTTGGAGGGTGTGTAGATTTCCTGATCTGATACTTTTCACTGATAACCCCAGTTAGTGATTAGGAGAAGTTTACCCTAATTCTTCATAACTTTCTGGATATATCTTGTCACTGTATTCCTAATTTTGAGTGGGAACAGGAGGCTGTTATACAGTGGCTGTATTTCCTGCTTAGCTGTTATGGTCTTCCTGAGTGTGCATAGTGATGGTAGCTGTCTCAAATTCTCAGTGAAGTCCTGGTCCTGCCTTACCTTGGTGTGCTGGTGAAAACTGATGGGCCTACAATGTGATTTATTAAAAACAGATTTCAGAAAAGAAGCCAACGAGGGTAAACCCTGTGTTCTCACCTTTTCCATTCTTCAGCCTTGATTAACGGTGAAGCCACTGAAAGATATAATTGACAAATTGTACTAAACCAAGCTGTTCTTTGTGGAGTTCTTTGCTTTCAGTGGGGTTTTTGCTTGTTTGTTTTGGTTTTTGTTTGTTTTGGTTTTCCCAAATATTCCTTTGGAATTCTGACCTGCATAATGTGGGCCTATTCTTATAGTACTGAAGACAAAACTGTCACTGAAACATTCTCTTTTTTCTGCAAGCAATTAATTTCCTTCCTCTCAGGCTCTATTTCACTAATTTAACCGACAACCATGTAGCATCTAGGTGTGCTGCAAAGCCCTGCCTGAAGTGGAATTTTTGCAGGGTTCAAATAAATTATATTCCCTGCATCTTGTCTTTTTATGGATTTTTTTAGTGTAGCCTTATAGATGGATTAAGCTCAATTTATGTAATTGGCTATTTATTCGACTATGTAAGTTTTTCTCTGTCAAACCTGAATGATGAAAAAGACAAACATGAGAAGAATACTGCTTCTTCTTTTTTCCTCTGTCTGTGTGCAGACCCTTTCTTGGGGCCTTGGACCATTCATGGACCTATTCATTCATGACCCTATTGCATGACTTCCAGTTCTTACCATACTTGTGGTCGTAACAACCCCATGGCTTTGACTTCAAAAATGTGTCAGGCAGACAGGTTGTGTTTGAATATGTATGTTTTACTTCAGTCGTTTAGCTGAGCAAGTAAGCAGATCATAGCAGTGTGCTGGACAAGGGTGTATGCATAATTAGAATATTTTGGTGGTACTTGAGTTCTTCTGAGCAACTGCTGCCTCAGACAGATGTGCCCTCTTAGTTGGGTGGACTGGAAGAGTATGTGATGGTGGGCTGCCAGGCTTTGTAAATGTTTACTCAATTTGAATTTTTATGGAAGCAGTTTAAGACTACAATAAGTATATATACAGGTTGTCTAAGGGTACGGGCACAATGCCTCTCTGTGGTAAGGTAGGCGAAGAGTCTCTCGTACCCCCTATACTGGCAATTAATTTTGGCTGGGTGGAACTGTGCTGTATTGCGGTTAGTCAGCAGTGATCGTGCAAGCTAGCTGAGCACTATTTTGAGTTTCTCCAATAATATGGATTAGGCCTCTAGTACACAGTGTGTACTACTGTGATTGCAGGAAGCCATAATAAAGGGGTTAAACTATTTAATTTGACTTACAATTTCTATTGGAACACACTTATCTATTGGAATAGGGTTGATTTATTTTTAAATTGATTTCCGTTTAATTGGCTTTTGCTAGACCTCCTTACAGAATGACCATGTAATATGCGTGTCTTAACAATCTCTTTACTACAGTAAAATAACAGGTCCCTATTTAAAAAATGGCTAATTTGTGGACCTTTGATTATTTGTACACTTTCTTTTGTTAACCCTCACTCATATCACTTCAAGTGAGTTCAAATCAGGCTGTGATTTTCTAGAAGTAAAATGCGCTGTGAATATCTCTCAATACCCTGAAAGCATTGCAGTAGGTAATACTATTAAGATAGTAATGGAAGTTGCTGTCTCCTTGTAGCCAAGGGTGTTTAGAAAAAAATCCAGTGTATTTAGTAATACAAAATACTCTCTAAAAATTAGTTACAACTCACATTAAATATAATTTCTGTCCTGTGTCATCTTTATAGCCAAACTGATCACTCTTTATTTGCCTCTTACTAGTAGTCTGTTAACAAAAGATTGTCAATCCCATGGGTGGGTGCTAGCATGTGCTGATCAGGAATATATTAGAATATAACAGAAACTTGCAATGACAGTTACAGTCTCTTCTCCTTGCTAGCTTTGTGCCACTGCACTAGTACACAAGCTGCCATCACATCATGCTGCATTTAGAACCGCAAGGAATTATAATTGCCTTTAAAAGAAATTTCATCTTGTAAATGAAGATATATATCTGGATTTCATAGGTTATTTTGGTTAAGGTTAAAATATAATAGCAGTATAATTTAAGGTTTTATTAGATCTGAGTTGGGATGAATGTACACTACTTACATATAGCCTCTAGGTGCAGCTTCTCTTCTGTATTTTTATGTTCCACTACATGTTACTCTGTCATAGTATGAAGAGACAGCATTTTCCCAAAGCAAAGGTTTTCAGCTTGTTAGATACAGACAGATAGATCTGGATGGTTTGTTTTGGGTTTTTTTCTTAACAGTTTAATTTCTTCAGTGAGAAAAACCTGTACTTGCACATGAATTAAGATAGATTCATCACTCACTACAAAATATTTCAGAAATAAATATCATAATTGCTTCCTTGTACCAGCTTGACTTCTTTTGCCAGCCAACCTCCTCAGACCATCCAGAACTGCCAAAACATCTGAGATAATACACATTCAATTACAGTATTATAAAGATGAACCATCTGTGCTAAGGTTTCCAGTGTTGCATGAGAATGAAAATAGGAATTTGCAAAATCCCAGATAGGTTGTTATAAGTCCCAACATGACATAAGTGAATTGAGTTAAGTCAGTCCCTAGCATTGTTAAATAGCCATCACAGATTTTACCACCTGCAATTACAACCAAAATTAGAAAGACCATGTCGGATATGCTGTGGAATCCACTGAGAGTGAAGGGAAGTAAATTGCTTCAGTGCATTCAAGGACTAGTAGCAATTTTATCAAAGCTTTGCTTTTCTAATGGAACCAAATTGAATCCACATTTAAGGAGTCTGGAAGTAGGTTTTCTTTCTGTTGTGCCTTACTCCACAGGCATGGAAAGGATAATGGACACTCTTCACTATTAATACTTATTCACCATACATATTTTCTCTTATGTCTTGCACTTAACTTCAGTAGATCAGACTTTATACAGGTATAACCTATTCCTTATACTGCAATCTCTCTGAGGTTCCTCTTGCATTGATAGGAATAAAACTGTGTGCAGAAGATGAAGTGCTGTATGTCCCACAGTTGGTGCTTTATATTCATTGATGGCTTATAAATACATTTACCTCTCAGTGAAGCTCTTGCCTAAGATTTTTATGTACATATATTTTGAGCTAGGTGTGCTATATTTGCTAAGCTAAAATAAATTTACTAGTATGCAAGAGTTGACATAGGATGATAATTTAAACCCATTTAGTTTTTTAATGTTCACTAGAATGATTTTTACCTTTTGTTAAAGATAATTAACATCCTCCACTTGTGCAGCAGCAGGGGGGACTGAACAGGACAAGAAAAGTTTTCACTGCCTAGTTAGTTATTATCTTAATGACGTTCCCAATGACTTAAATAGAAATGTAGTGTATACAAAATGTTAGCTAGAGATACAAAACAACTTCTGTTACATGCATACTGTGTTATGTAAAAAATGGAGCAGGAAGGCAGAAAGAAAAGCTTCATAGTGAGCTGCTGGAAAGAGAGTTGTTCCATAAGAAAGAAGTTTTGGGTTGGTTTTTTTCCTTTCTTTTTCCAGTCAGAAAATAACCTCTTCTTCTGTGATCCGACATTAGGCCATGTCAGGGTCTGTTCACTTGGTATGTGATTTCCTGTTAGTGAAGAGAGAATGATGAGATGCCACAGCCATTAGATCCATCCCTCTTTGTATGGATAAGAGGACACTTGATACAGAGTGGGGGTGTCCCAGCCGCTCTCACTGACCCTTGAGTTTAGTTGGGAGCACAACTGACCATCTCCAGCTCTGCCTGAACTCATTGGCTACAAGGTAATCAACAGCAATTCCCTCTCTTCTCACCCATTTCTTCAGCACAGCTGCTGCAGGAACTCTGGAGAGTACCAAGGTAAATTCTTTACACTCACTCACGTTGCAGGGAAGGTGGATGTTAATAGCTTCACACTGTCCTGTGATACCACCTCTGAGCAGGAAAGACCCAGCCTCTGAAAAGACTGCACTGCTCAGAATAGTATGGGCTGAAACTGAAACAGCCACTTCCCAACGTGCTGGGCATTTAAGGTGCATGTTCCTCTTTACACTGGGTACATTTAAAGCTGGAGCACTGTGAACCCTATGTCCCAGGTGTTTGTTCTCAGCCTGTCTCAAGGCAAGGCTTTCCTCCATCCGTATTTGTGATTTCAGCCCCTGAAAGGACACCTAAATGTGTGGGGTAAAGAGGTCTGTTTTGTGCCCTAACCAGATGATCAAGCTGCTGGTGTGTGCTGATACAGTCCCACCCAAGTCAAACTAGATCCAGCTGACTGCCTCGAAAGGGTCATGCCTTTGCAAGTCTTAATAGAGGCCTTGCGCTCCTCTACCACAAAATTTCATACCTAACTTAGTCTCTTTCTCTATTGCAGAGAACATAATTTGAGTTTTTCATAGCTGACAAGCTGTCATGTATGAAAAGCTAGTTATGATGGTGATGAAGCACAAACTTCTTAAACTGACCTTATATTTGAAAAGGCCAGTTAATAATACCTTATATTTAATAAGGATTAAAAGATACAGGAGACAAAGCATCCAACTGGCTTCTCACGAAGTACATGTTGACTGTACCATGTTAAAGCACAAGGATTTTGAATCATTTTTTAATTTCTCACTGCTGTGAGACTGGAGGTGACAGCACAGGCATAGCTCTGGATAAGGACTTAGAACCTTTACTTCTGTTTTATTGTATAATTCTTTTTTTTTTTTTTTTTGCTATAAGGCAGTTCATTTAATCTCTTTTTTCTTCAGTTCACTAAATGTTTGTTTTCTTAATGTCTTATCCTGTCCCTTGCCTATCGTATCTAATAAGATAGAAACTTTGGACTTCCAGCTCTTCTGATGTCTATGTGCAGAACCTAACACAATGGGACATGCAGTTCATTTGAGCTATTGTTCAATAAAATAAACCAAGATGTACATAGTTACAAATTATTATTATAGACAAGAAAGAATACACCATACGTGACAGAGGGAGAACCAAGAATTTATTGTTAACGTAACAAAAAATCATAATACCTAATCACAATATGACAGTTGTTACTAGTCCAGCAATACAAACACAGTCCAAAGCAGTACAAAAAAAGCATTAATAATAATGCCATTAAAATTGTTAAATAAGATAATTTTTTTTTGTGTGTTATGCCTCCCCATCCAATAACTCTCTAGGTCTGATGTTCAAGTGTTTGAGCCTTCCCCAGGCAAAGAGGTGGGGGCTGTCACAGCCACTCATCAGTGTCTTTGCCAGGATGAATGTGATCTTCACGGTCCCTTCCTCCTCAGTGCTGGAGTACACTTGGATTTCTTTTTATGTGTTTTCCCATCCCCACCTGTTCCCAGGGAAGGGGTGAAAGCTTCCCTGAAGCCTCCCAATATCCTCAGGGCCGTTTGTCCGGCTGTCAGCCCCTTCCCCGGCGGCACTCACAGCGCTGGAGCTCAGACAGGCTGGGCAATGGGCACTCGGCCACGGGGCACCTGGTAAACCCAGCTCAGCCCCGCTCAGGCCCAGGGCAGCCCAGCCACCCCCTGAGATCTGGTCTAGTGACCAGATGATCAAGTGAACACAAAGCCTGTGGAATGTCACAACTACTGACAAAATTATATTTATTTGGCTTAGATGTGAAGAAGAATGCTCCTGTCTGAGTTTGAGGAGGGTATAATCATTATTACTGCTGTTTTTAAATTGAATTGACTGACCCTTCTCTCCCATTTACTAAAATATTTTTGTAACAGGCACACCCTCATGCTGCTGCTGACTTAGGAAGCTTTCAGAATGAGACAGTGAACCTGAATATAAAGATATTTTGAAAGGTGATTGAATCAGCAGTATGACCCTGAGATTTTCAGAGGCATACATCAACATGCAATGGTTAATACTAGTCTCTGAATCTGCATGCAAATCAAACATTGACTGATAGTTCAGGAAAATCATCTGCATTTATTACATTTAGATGTATATTCTCTGCTGAAACGAGGTCGACTGCTGAACAAAAGCCTCAGCATTGTAAAATTCACACATATTATGGTGTGATAGTAAATGCTGAGCTGAGCTGGTTACAGAGTTACTGTTTATTTAATGGAGCATTTAGGGAGGTGGAAGCTGATACTCCATCAGATCATACCAGTTCTTTTTAGGACTAATCAAGTAGCGCTAATACAATGAGTGATAACTGTAAGAGTTATAATTAGTCCTCATTTTTTCTCAAGCAGTGTTTTGTTTTGATTGTGTACTCCTATTTATGTTTAAGAAAGTATTGCTAATCTTTTTTTTGTGTCTGTTAACATACAAAAATTATTTTAAATTCTTTTTATTATTGTGCTGTTCCATAATTAATGATCTTGCTAAGATACTAGGACTGTACTGTCATCCACATATAAAATACAGGGTATCTTATTAATATAATCTGAAACAGAAACCTAAAGTATATATATTTTTTTAAGGTTTTCCATAGTAACCCTAGTTGGGTTGGAGGCATTGGACCCTTTTGTGCTGGTTTTGGCTGGGATGCAGTTAATTTCCTCCACAGTAGCTAGCATGGGGCTATGTTTTGGATTTGTGCTGAAAACAGTGTTGATAACACAGGGATGTTTTAGCTATTGCTGAGCAGGGCTTACACAGAGTCAAGGCCTTTTCTGCTTCTCACCCCACCCCACCAGCGAGTAGGCTGGGGGTGCACAAGAAGCTGGGAGGGGACACAGCCAGGACAGCTGACCCCAACTGACCAAAGGGATATCCCACACCATGTGACGTCATGCTCAGCATATAAAGCTGGGGGAAGAAGAAGGAAGGGGGGGACGTTTGGAGTGATGGCGTTTGTCTTCCCAAGTAACTGTTACGCGTGATGGAGCCCTGCTTTCCTGGAGATGGCTGAACACCTGCCTGCCCATGGGAAGTAGTCATTGAATCCTTTGCTTTGCTTTGCTTTGCTTGCGTGCGCGGCTTTTGCTTTACCTATTAAACTGTCTTTATCTCAACCCACGAGTTTTCTCACTTTTATCCTTCTGATTTTCTCCCCCATCCCCCTGAGGGGAGTGAACGAGCAGCTGTGTGGTGCTTAGTTGCTGTCTGGGGTTAAACCACGACACCTCTCCATTTTCTTCTGTGTGAATAACTAATATTTTGTATTTGTTGCAATGCAAACTGTGGTACAGAAGAAATAACAGTAAATAATTGCAGTGACTTGGTTCTGTTCATTAACCAGATGAATGAATTTCAAGTCTTTTTCCAATTGCAAAAGAAACTCCATGTTAAACTCGTTCTTGTTTATGCTTCTGTCTTGGAATTGATTAACTCCTGAGATACTAAGACAACCTGAACTAAAATATTTGAGCATGGAAGGGTATTTCTGTGTACTTTTGGGTATGCAATTTCTGGGTATGTTTCTATGCATCTTTTTCACACGTCAGAAAAACAAGTTTCTTCTTCTCCTGAACATCCTTTTCATTTCTTCCCCTCATGAAGAAAAGTGAGAGGTAAAAAGACTGTCTCTGCATGGTTCCCCCACGGTGGTGAGGTACCACAGAGAGGTACAAGGAAGGAGCAGGCAAGGGTGCTGCTAGGGGAAGAGGCAGGCGTGTAAGCCAGTGCTGCCATTGTGAGAAGCAGCTGTGGACCCATATACCCAGATGTCATCAGGATCCTTACTTTCCAAAGAGAAAATTCTCAATGGGCAGCCTAAAGCTTAATGCTTTAAGCATTTTCAGAAATATTTCCATTCTGGAGAAATCTTTCATGTATACATACTTATATAAACACATGCCAAGTGCCTGTACTCGCTGACCATTCTGACTTTCTGGTGGGGCCCTTAGTTAACATGACATGGATCCTGGTTCATCAAGGTGGAGAAGAGAATGACAGAAGAATCTACAGGGATTTTATTGTATTTCTTTTACCCTCATGGCATAAATATTCTATTTTCCAGCTAGCACTCTCTCTGAAAATTAGTTCATCTTCATAGACTTCAAGAAAAACAGTATTTTCAAAGTTAATAATCTCTAAAATTCAGTGCAAACTCAACTCTACAGAAATGTTTCCATACATTTTTTTAAAAATGAGATGAGCAGGCTTCATGTTGTAAGCATATTTTCTCATATGAAAATCATGTTAATGGCAACCCTATAATTGTAGTACA
>NW_008825109.1:15263948-15267530 GCF_000699105.1 Pygoscelis adeliae
AAAAAAATCTGTGTATGTCCATTGGGACTCTGTGAAATCCTAAAGTGTAAACATCTGATAAAATACAAGTAGGGAGAGAAAAACATTAAAAAAAACCCCAAACAGCTTGAATTCAGGAACATCAAACTATTTTCTCTTCAGGTAGAGAGATCCATAAAAAGAATTAAGTGTTTTACCACATATGGAGGTGGATGGTTTTTCTATGAAGTGGTTTTGGGTTACTGGAAGAAAATGAATTCTCCAAGAATACAAGGAGAGAAAACATGTATTAATAATTCATACTGCATGTTGACAGGACTGTACTGTCAATTAAAATTTCTAGATTTTGCATTTGTGCTGTGAACTCCTCCAATAAAATAATTTTGAAATTGGCTTACATTTAATGTTTTACTTATGTAAAGTATTATTTTCCTTTCTTTGGTTTGAAAATTTTTGTTGATTCCTGTCTTATTTAGTATTATTTGGTCCTACTGTGCACTTGCTCCAGCAGGCAGTCAGTGCTGACCGTATAACCTGCTGTTAGGTTTGCTTTTTTTTCCCTCGGCTGAGTGGTAGTTCATCAGGAAGAAAGACTTGAGAAACTGTGTGTACATAGGTGTATATATATATATATTCTGTTTGCTCTCACTTAAAAGTCCGATCAGTAGTCACACCACAGAGGTCACACAGCAACCATTTGGCACAGCCTAAGAGTTTAGTGGCTACTAATGAACTTTTATAAATTTTAATCTGCAGTATGAGGAAGATTAAATGAAAATGTCTATTTGTAGAGAAGTTTAATGGTGAAGTTTTCCTCTCTAGGTTTGGTTTAAGATCATTCTAGAATATTTAATATATAGTCTGAAATTCAGTGCAAATGCTATTCACAGTCTAGATCTTCTATCCCATTTTGCAAATGGCATATTCAAATGTCATTGAAATAAAAGAATGCAGAAAGGAGCTTTTGTGTGTCTTGCTCTCCCTCTCTATTTTTTTTAACAGGATAATTTAGCCAATGGTAACTTCCAGAAAGAAAAATACTGGAATGAAGACTATGTTACAAGGGAAATATACATGTATGTAAGTAACCCTAAGCCAAGTGTCTCCAGCTATGTGACTTAAAGTTCCCCATCAATTTGTAAAATACATAAACTCATCTTTTAATGTCAAGAGTTTCCAGAGACACTTTCAAAGTTTCAATGCACTTATAAACTAGCCATAAATGTACATATAGGCCCTCTACACTTAGAGCTTGGTGACTAATTTCTAATGAATAATTTATTTGATGAATGTTTTCCTTTTTGTCTTTTGAATTGATCAGGGGTACAATATAAAAGAACATCTATTTATTGTTCAAAAATATCAGATTAATGGTTTGTGTAATATACCTTGCTCTGAAATGAAGTGTTTGCCAACAGCTTACAGGAATTTGATGAACTGGGCTGGATAGTACAACCAGAACATAGGTTTAAAGCTGCTTATAATATACCAATTTTTTTTTTTTTTAACCAGTAGCCATTTTGCAAAACGTCATCTAAAATAATAAGCAGAAAAAATGAATTTGAATGGTTTTTTTTAACCATTTTTTTTCTTCCTTTCAAGATAAGAGCAGGTTGTTTTTATTGTTTTTTCTTTCTGTAATTAGAAAGAACAGCTTTTCAGGGAGAAAAATACACCACCACAGGCAATTATTTTAAATATCTCTTTACAAATGATTTTTGTATTTCAAAACCAGCTTTGTTTTAACTGCTGGGTTTCTTATTAGGTTGCTAAATTGGTACAAATAGTTGTTATAGGTTTTTTTTTTTCCTTAATTTCCAAAATGCTTGTTTTGATGAAGCAGCTGCTGCTAACTACACCAAATCTCTCAGGAGCAGTTAACATGTAACACTTCTCCTGTATCCTAAGTTCCTGAATTCAGTTACATATTTTCATATATATGTCACAGAGATACAGTACTTCTTTCCTCCAAATGTGGATGATGTTGTTCTTTAATGGAATAGTGATAACCTGGGCTTATTTGCCAACCTTTAACATGTATAATTCAAAACTCGCCTTTTATTCTCAGATATTTACAGTTTTTTTCAGTGTTCCAAGCTGCCAATAAATGCAATAGAATTTACCAATAGCATATTGGTGTCATCCCACCCCCTGGCCCCACCGAGTCATTCACCTAGACCTTTTTAGGAGCTGTGCATCTGCTCATAGTTTGGCTATAAAGATTAAATCTAAAAAGTAGTCACACATACATATAGCTGCTTAGACCAAAAAAGTATGGACAAGTATACGATTGCAGTGATAACATATTCTGATGGTTTTCAAGGTCTTAACTTTCCATATGGCCATAGTGACTAGAGTAACTATGAGAAATGACTCAATGATAGTTGTTTTACTGAGTCAATATCATTATAGATTTGACTTTCACGTAATATTTAATTCATATACTAAGACAGAGATGCTTTACTCAGTTTATACACAAGTTGCCTGTGTTATTCTATGCTATAGTTTTTATTTTCAGCTCTTACCTTCTCATGTTCTTTCCTCTACCTGTAGCTTATTTCAATTAACCAGTTTCTTTTTCATCTTAAATCTTATTCCAAGTCTGTCATGTGAACAACTTTTGCCAAATTCCAGCTGGAGCCTCTGTTGTTATTGTGTAATTAAAAGTATATACTATTGAAATTTCTACCGTTTACTCGTCTCTTTCTCATGTATTCAGACTAAAATGTGGGAACATTGTTATTTTGCCCCAGCATTCAATATCCCTCTTCTATATTTTTAATCCATTTTATTAATTTGTTTATTTTTAACAGTGGTGGAGTAAATATACATTTTTGAGGTCATGCCTATGTGGCACAACAGATACTCACGTTAGCTTTGAATGAAGCATGATTTCTCTGAATCCTTAAATTTACTCTGTCCACAGGTAGAAATTATATAGGTGGCGGAAATGTGATACTTTGGTGTTTACAATTCAAAACACCCGGTTTGAAAGCTGTCTGGAATCTGTCCTTAAAAGCAGGCAAGGATGGGGATCTGAAAAAGTGTTTGTCTTCTCCATGTCAATTTGCAGTTCTACATTAACTGAAGTGTGTTATTTGACACGGTAACCTTGAGTCGCTTGTAAGATTTTATTGACAACTGCAGCCCTTTGCCAAATCTCTTTTTATTTTTACACAACTTCTGGCTGTCCTTGTTAGGATACATTTGTGTCAAACTGAGGAATGCTGATTAGGGAAGACAAGTCATGTACCATACACAGGCTCACTACCCCAGTCCCATTTAAATGAAGGTATAATGTCTTTTGGCTCTGTGGAGCAGATAAAATTTTAGATGCCTTCTTCTCCCTTCCTTCACTCTTCCCCCCACCCTATTCTTTGATAAGCAATAGTTTGTTCAACTAAAGGTAATGGTGAAAATTAAATATCTGCCAAGGTTAAAAATAAGCAAGTCTGCACAACTAGGCTTGGACTCTTGGTCGAGTGTTTATGGGTAAGGATGAGGGGGAAGGCCAACAAGGCAGATTTCCTGCTGGGAGTCTGTTATAGACCACCCAACCAGGATGAAGAGGCCGATGAAGTGTTCTACAAGCGGCTGGCAGAA
>NW_008825109.1:15269816-15294548 GCF_000699105.1 Pygoscelis adeliae
TGGTTAAACATTGGAAGAGGCTGCCCAGGGGAGTGGTTGAGTCCCCATCCCTGGAGGGATTTAAAAGACGTGTAGATGAGGCACTTAGGGACATGGTTTAGTAGGCATGGTGGTGTTGGGTTGGCGGTTGGACTTGATGATTTTAGAGATCTTTTCCAACCTTAATGATTCTATGATTCTATGACTCAAAGCAGGACAGCAGAGAGGAATAGACTTCTTTTGGAAATGTGCAGTGACTGAGTCTCAGACCTCTGTGAATCATTCTTGAAGGAGATGAACTAAAAGCTTCTACCTGAGCAAAATCCTAAGGCTGAATGTCAGGAGAGATGTACCTGAAACGCTTTCTCCATGGTACAGTCTGCTAGCTGTGGGACTTCAGATTTTACTCAGGGATCAGTAATTGCTCTCTATTTTAGCACATTACTAAGAGAGTTCTACAAAGCATGTTCGTTGGAACGTGTGTGTTTGTGTGTTCATATATGTGTATGTACATATATACATTTGATTGCCCAGTACCCCTAATCCTAGGATAGCAATATGTTAGGGCTGAAAAAAAAAACATTTTGATTAACAAGACCTAGAAAAACAGAACTATTACATTCTTATGTTCTCTGTCACACAGTTTTATTACGTTTTGCTGCTAGATAATACAAATTATACTGTCATTAAAGATGAGTGTGGATATTCTTGTCTCCATAATGTATAATGTACAACATCTCAAGGTGAATGACCAATAATGAAAACCTTTAGAAATTTGTGTATCTGAAGCTTGCTTTATGGGTAAGTATCTTGAACTCTGAATGTTGAAGGAAAGAATAGCTTGTCATACAAACTGTCTTAGATGAAACTTGTATAATTATGGACAATTTCCTGAGTGAAAGGGGAATTAAAACAAAACAAACAAAAAAACATGCAATGTATGGAACCAATAATTTCCACCACATTTATCAGGGGGAAGGTGTAAAGCGAGTGATATTATGCTAAATAGGTGGAATAGGCAGAAAAAGATGAGAGGCACCACATTAATGATAATTTTGTTAGAATCCTGGACTATAAGTAGGAATTGTAGGAATGTTCATTCCTTCCCATTTGTTGCTCTGTGGAGACTTCATTGAGGGCTATATGAATGCTGGCAGAAGTGGGCATACGTAATCACAGTATTGGAAATGGACTAGTTATTGAAGTGCAGTCGAAATGTTGGTAAGTGATTTTCTAGAATCCAGTGTTAGTTTAAGGATAGGTTGTAAAAGGATGCTGCCAGAAAAGTATCAGGAAAAAAGCAAAAGTATGTATTCTTCACATATGAGGAAAAGCTTGTAGTGGCAAGGATCCATAATTTTATAATAAAAATACTCTAATGTTTAAAAATTTTGGTAGATGTCGTGGTTTAACCTCAGTCGGCAACTAAGCACCATGCAGCCGCTCGCTCACTCCCCCCCTCCCGATGGGATGGGGGAGAGAATTGGAAAAGCACGTGAGAAAACTTGTGGGTTGAGATAAAAACAGTCTAATAATTGAAACAAAATGATAATGATAATAATATGATAATAGTAATAATACAAAAAGCAAGTGATGCACAGTGCAATTGCTCACCACCCGCCGACCGATGCCCAGCCAGTCCCCGAGCAGCGGCCCCCCCGGCCAGCTTCCCCCAGTTTATGTACTGAGCATGACGTCACATGATATGGAATGTCCCTTTAGCCAGTTTGGCTGTGCCCCCTCCCAGCTTCTTGTGCACCTCCAGCCTTCTCAGTCGGCAGAGCATGGAAAACTAGAAAGTCCTTGGCCAGTGTAAGCACTACCTAGCAACAACTAAAACATCGGTGCCTTTTCAATTTTGTTCCCATCTTAAATCCAAAACCCAGCACTGTACCAGCTACTAGGAAGGAAATTAACTCTATCCTTGCTGAAACCAGGACAGTAGAATAACAGGAATTCCAATTTGTGGATGTCATCAAACTAATG
Source organism: Pygoscelis adeliae (assembly GCF_000699105.1). Lineage (NCBI taxonomy): Eukaryota > Metazoa > Chordata > Aves > Sphenisciformes > Spheniscidae > Pygoscelis > Pygoscelis adeliae. Next base: position 15,271,782 of record NW_008825109.1, read on the forward strand.
CTAGTATATGCAACTTCTTCCTCCTGTCCTGCAAAAGCTTATGACAGTAAATTTTCTTAGGCTGAAAACCTCAAAAAGTGGATTTTGCAGTTCATTGTGTTTTGTGAAGGAATTCCATTTAGTTCCTTTCAGAGTCACGTTTTCTTTTTCCTTTTATAAATACAGCTGTTGGAATGATTTATCTCGTGTGTTTGGCTGATATTAGTAATAAGTTAAGCATACATACCAAGTCATCAGCTCCTTCTATTGTTGATGGAATTCTGAAGTTTGGTGGCCTTTCAGTGGTTTATAGTTTTGTGTTGTTCTGCTGTATAAAATAGCTTAGCATAGAAACTGTGCTTCTGAACAACCCATCTGCAGGTATTGATGTAGCTTTTTAGCTTTTCACCTTTTTTTTTTTTAATATTATTCTAAGAAGATACAGGCTGTCATTGAAAAATCATACATCTGTAAATGATTGAGCATTATCTATAAAATAGTAAAAAGCCCATTTACAGAATCGTAGAATGGTTGAGGTTGAAAGGCACCTCTGGAGGTCATCTGATCCAACCCCCGTGCTCAAGCAGGGCCACCTAGAGCCACCGTGCCCAAAACCATGTCCAGACAGCTTTTGAATGTCTTCAAGGAGGGAGACTCCACAATATCTCTGGGCAACCTGTGTTAATGCTTGGTCACCTTCACAGTGAAGAAAGTGTTTCCCTATGTTCAGACAGAGCCTCCTGTGTTTCAGTTTCTGTCCATTGTCTCTTGTCCTGTCACTGAGCACCACTGAAAAGAGCCTTCCTTGCAGCCTTCCTTTAGGTATTTATATACATTGATAAGATCCACCTGAGCCTTCTCTTCTCCAGACTGAACAGTCCCAGATCTCACTTAATCGTCTTTGTGGCCCTTCATTGGACTTTTTCTAGTATGTCCATGTCTCTCTTGCAGTGGAGAGCCCAGAACTGGACACAGAACTCCAGGTGTGGCCTCACCAGTGCTGAGTAGAGGGGAAGGAACACCTCCTTCCACCTGCTGGCAATGCTTTGCCTACTGCAGCCCAGGATACCATTCACCTTCTTTGCTGCAAGGGGACATTTCTGGCTCATGTAAATGCCTTCACGTGCCTTCTTGCTAGCTGCATTTTCCACTTATTTCTTTTTCCTATCTACACAATTGGAAAAAAAAATCTGCTGATTTTCTTACTTCTGAAGAACCAAAAGATATCTGAAAAATGATGAAGCTTAAACCCTTACTCAGACAAGACAGAAATCAAAGATAAAATTTTGAAGAGGTTTGTTTCACTTTCTTTTCCATGAATAGAAGGTATATTATTACAAATACAATTATAAGAAGCCAATGCAAAATGTTCAAGTTACAAGAACCTTTCCTGTGGTTTTAAAACAAAACTAGAGATGACATAGCCAGACCTCAAAAGTATTCTGAGAAATTGGTTCAGAAAAGCATCTGGTTTTGTAGCGGTGCTTTTGAAAATTCCAAAATTTAAATTTAATGGAGCTATTGTAACATTTGCCAGAAAGTTAAATGGAGGAACAAGAAAATAAAATTGCACTAACCTAATGGCAAAGTGAACAGTACTCAGCTTCTGAATCAGCCTGTGCCAATGACATCTCAGTGCTGAACTTCCCAGAATAATTCAGACATAGCTTTCCAGGAGCATCTCAGTTGTAGATGACATGATTTATTGCAACAATGCTTCTGCAGATAATACAGACAACCGCAGAAAACAGTACTTCAGTCCTCACGGCTTTGGTCCTGCTACTGTTTACATCGGTTTTGACAGAGATGAGTTGCAAATGTGTTTGTTACTCAAGCAATTTATTAGTTAAGTGTCAAAATATAAAAACATCTGCACATATTTGAAAATATATAGAAGACTTCCTTCTTTGCTGACAATATTTAGAACTCTAAATTGGCAACTGCCTACAGGTTGAGGCATAAATTAAAAAACTGACTAAGAATTATATCTGTCAGTATTCATTGGCATGAATAAGCAAAAATAAATTTGGGCTTTTCCTGGCAGGATTTAGCTTTCCTTTTCAACAAAAACTGAGATGTATATTAGTTTAGAAGAGTTCTTGTCTTCCTTCTTGTGCTTATGGTGGTAGTTTCAAACTTATTGTTGCTTCTTGGATTCATTATTTAGAGTCTAAGTCTTTAAAGGAGAAAGATTTTGATGCCACAGTGAAAAATGAATAATTTTTACTATTGTCATATGTTTGTGCTCTGGTAGTGCATGGAGGCTAGGTAAGCTATATTACAGGGCCCCATTTTATTAGATACTATTTACACATGCCTCAAAAAAAAGGTCCACTTATTAAGAGCTTGGTCCAGTTTTGACAAGGTGTAATTGTGCATTTATTTTATTGATATGTCTTCATCCATACATTATTATTCATTGGGATTCAAGTTCAAAAATCTGTGAACTGGCTACTTTGTAAATTTTAAATTGTACATGGTTTTACATGAAAAAGAATTCATGCCCTTTTTTGTCCCTAACAAAGTTGTTGATACAAATCCTGATACTAATGAGGCATCCCAGCAGGGATTTAAAGGAATTTTATTAGAAATTATGGTAATTCGATGGTGCAATGTAACAAGTACTATTGTTGTCATGTTATATCCTGATAAATATATATAGTTAATTGTGTCACTACAGTAAATAATACACTGCATCAGACCTGGTGTGAAGGAGAGAGATTATCTGTTGTTGTTGCTCTTCTGATTATTTGCATCTTTAAAATCTCATTTGTGTAAATTTCTGCTTAAGTAAATTTAAAAAACAGTTCTTATTTTCAAATTGCATCTTCAGTCATTTTTTTTTGTAAGACACAAATGAAAAAGAAAAAAAAATCTTTGCTCCTGCAGATCATATGCTGCTCAGCAGTCTTAGCAAAGGAGATTGTTGTGTAAAAGGAGATTTTTGCAGAACAAAGAGCTACTCCCTAACTAACATGCATCAGAGACCCTTCCAGCCTTGTATCTTGTTTTCTTTGAAACTAGCTAGTTTGTATTCCTTGATCTCAAATGCAGCAGTAGCTCTGAAAAAGGTAAATGAACTCTCAGGTTATTGGATTCCAAATCATCATATTATTACTTCCAGTGACTGCTAGCTTATATTTATTGAAGCAAGTCCTTCTGGCCTTACGTCCAGTTTGGGACATTATCTCCACCTAGGAAACTGTTCAAGCCACTATTCAGAAAGGCACCTAAAATATGAGTAAGAATACTCTTGTACCCTTTCCTGTGTTGGAATGTTTCTGTGTTACCTAATAAACAGATAATTAATAGAATATCATATATAAATCTATTGGAAACTTAAGCTTACATGCAGTGACATCAATGATATGTTTTGATCTGATGTCCAGTAGGAGTTGAGCATTCATATTAGCAAACAAAGCAGGAGGAAATATGGATGCCCAGAAGCCTGTTGATCAGTCCTTGTCCCCATATAGTGACTCTAAAATGAAGGCATTTCAAGTGAGCAAACATTTTAAAACTTTGATCATCAGGGCCGTGATAAATAGAGTGCATTGCATTTTTCTCCCCCTATACACCACTTTAATTAAAAATAGATATTTCTGTAGTGCTGCAGTTCTTCAAAGTTTTGATAACTTTGAGCTGACTTTCATCTCTGTTCAAGTAAGTTCATCACGGTAATAACATTTTATAGTCTTTCCAAGTTTTCATTTTCACCTATTTTATGAACACCTTCATAACAACGTAAAGGGCTCTTCTTCTATGCCAAAATGCTAATCAAAAACCTCTTCTATTACTAATAAAAATGTAGGATTTTTTCCCCTTTAACTGAAGTTTCTGTGTATATATAAACACATTTCCTGATGAGACTATCAGGAAAAAAAGATAAAAGGATTCACAAATCCTTCTACTAGCTTGTTATTTAATATTTCAAAGAATATGAAATCCATGCAGTAAAGCACGTAGCATGTGAGTTTAAGCATGTGCTTATGTTCCTTTCTATTCAGCACAGTACTAAAATAATGAATTTAAAACTAAATATATGTTTAAGAGTTTAAGTAAGTGTTTAATCATTGTTCCTATTAGGGATACTACTTTGACAGGTGGGCTCTAATGATTGAACACCTTGCTGAATTAGTCTTAAGCATCTGCCTAATTTAAGCAGTAAATCCTATTGAAGCCTATGGGACTTATCCTGATTAAGTCTCTTAGTGAACTAGGGTGAAAGTGAGAGACTGATAATCCTGAGCAACCTTAAAGTCTGGCAAGCAGGCACTGAAACTTGTTCAGACAGTGAAATATGAATTACAGCTCCCCAGCTAGTCATGTCTATAAGCACAAATTTCAAATGGTGCCAATCTCTTTATTTAGCAGATGAATCATACCAGAGAATAGCTCTAGAATAAATCTATTAAAACAGGTATCTACATGTAATCAAAAGAGCAAAAACATATTAAACTGATTTTATTCAGTACCTCTGTTCCATGTTTTCTTCTCCTGTGCTCTGGAGTTTGTCAGGATTCTGCTTATGTGTTTCTTTTCCCAGTCTTCTTTCCTTCTGTCTTTCAACATTGTCACAAAATAATCCAGAGAAAATGAACCAATGAACAAAAGATAATACTATGTATGTTTCCTGCCACGTGAAATGGTATGAATCTCTATAATGCCAGACAAAATTCTCTTCCCTGATATCCTGCACCCAAAGAACAGAAGGTTAGTGGCCTTATACAGGTAGGTAGAGGCAATATGACCAAAATTACTCTGTCCCAACATAGGTGGAGCTTCAGGAGACTCATGTTCTACAACCCAGTAAATATGATATTGCCACTGCTTGGGGCAAATATCAGGCTGTAGCAGGTCCCAGGGGGTGGCTGGGCTGCCCTTGGCCTGAGCGGGGCTGAGCTGGGTTTACCAGGCGCCCCGTGGCCGAGTGCCCATTGCCCAGCCTGCCTGAGCTCCAGCGCTGTGAGTGCCGCCGGGGAAGGGGCTGACAGCCCCAGGCAGTCCCTGCCGGACAAACGGCCCCCAGGGATATTGGGAGGCTGCAGGGAAGATTTCACCCCTTCCCTGGGAGCAGGGGGAAAGGAGTAGGCCATAGTATGCAAATGTATGCAAAGAAATCTGAGTGGACCCTGGCACTGAAAAGGAAGGGACCCAGCATCACACCCCTCCCTGTGAGAGCTGAGGACATTGATGAGTGTCTGTGACACCCCTCACCTCTCTGCTTGGGGAACACTGAAACTGTTGACTGTCAGACCCAGATGGGCTTTAGGAGCATGCGCATAACATAGGAAGGAAGGACTAGGAAGGTCTTTTTTAATATAAGCAGGCATAAATATATGTATAACAATTTTAATCATTGTGACTTTTCAGTATTAGATAATTTGGACTAATAGAATGCCAAAACATTAACTAGACTGATAATAAATTCTCAGTTCCGCATATATGGTGTGCTCATTTTTACCTATAATAGGATTTTGAGTAAAACATTCCCTCTCAGCAGGTGTTAGAAATGCACATTTAATTTTTTGCAGTCGTGTATGAAAAACACCTTATTCCCAATTCACAGGGAAAGTGGGGAGAAACCCTGCAAATTCACTTTAAAGAAGTTAAAACTGAGAAGGTTGTCCCATTGCCTGATTTTGGATCTTTTTGGAGTTTAGGCTTCTTTTTTATTTGATAAAGAGGAGTACGCTTCAGCTGAAAGCTGTCAGGACTCTAACTACCATCTGGAATAACACTTTCCATAGATGTTTTGTTGTCTATTTAGAGTTCCTAGGGATCTTAAGATGTAATTACAAGATACATGTTTTTGGCAGCTATTGCTCTTGTTCTTCTGTTCTGTTCTCAGAATGACGTTGACTGCTGCAATGTTGGGTTTTTTTGTTTTGTGGGTTGTTTTTTTCTTAAAAAAACCCACAACTGGTTTTGAGGGCGGGTATGGTGGTGTTTGTATTTGTAAAGTATCTGTGGGTGCTGTTCAGAGACCACTCTCACTTAAATGATCTGGTTTGAGAGTTTTCAACACTTTTATACCTCCCCTTGCCTCCCCCCAACACAGGAAATAGTGTCTGTTGGTCGTGGAGATTATTTTAACCTAGATCTTTTTAATGATCTACTCAATAGTTCAGTCCCAGAAGGAGCTGTGTTGTTAGGAGCTTTCTCTATAACAATGCAGAGGGAGCTGTGGTCTTTTTTGGACTCCATATTTATTTTTGCTCCTGTAATCTATAGTATATGGAAATTGCTAAAAACCTTTAAAAACTGTCCCTTAGGATTTCTTTTGTTCCATCAAGAGAAGCAAAAGTCCCTCATCATCCAGACAGTTGCTTTCAGAGAGATCACCACCTGTCCAATTTTCCTGCCTTGGTGTGTGATGCTTAATTGAACACCTGGAGGGACGGCATGTCCTTTCTCTCAGGTTCAGGTCGAGAACTCTTAGCTTGCTCCAACAAAAAACTTGAGTTTCAAGTGTGTGTACACGCATGAGTTCTCCCCCATTCCCCTGACAATTGATTGTTCCTGTGTTTTAATTTTAATTAATTCCATGTTTCCCATCAGGCAAATTTAAGAGTAGGCCTGTTTCTGTTTAAAGTTCTGTATGGGTATTAAGAGACGGGAGGAAAACATACAAACAAACAAAAAGCACAGAAAAAAATCATTACATCTTTTGGGGAACAGTGAGGGACGAATATCCTGGTAAAAACTTATTTCTGTGTGCTCCCAACAGGGCTCTTGGTGTAACAGAAATATCTTCCAAACCATTCAGGCCTGCAAAAGTTTCTTATATAAGCTTGTTTTGGAATTTTATCACGGCTGAATACTTTACCTTTTCATTTTATATATGGAACCAAACTGTGGAGCTGATTTAGTAATTGCTTCATTTTTGGCATGACAGAGTACAGCTGGAAGGTGGGGGAAAAACATTGGTTCCAAATTAGAGAATTTGTTTTTCTTTTTTCTTTCATAATTGGATATTGCAAGAGGCTCAAGGCTAACTGAATTTAGGAAAAATAAGACCAAAAATACCACCAACTTCTTGGGTCAGATGTAAATGTATCACTTCAATAGTTAGCTGTTCATTTGCCTTTCTTCAAAAACTGAAATTCAGACATGTTGGTATGCTTGTTTCCCACCTTGCAACCTGTTCTGTAGGAAAAAGAAAAATTCCCGAACTCAGCTCTTATTGGAGCCTTGCATTTTGATGTCTCACACTGCCCTTGTTTTCTTTGTGTCCTATGAAATCAAATACGATTTCCCAATTATGACAGAAAGAGAACAGCTGAGCTACTGCAGGCTTTTTCTCTTGTTGGATTTAGTAAACAAGGTACTCGATGATTGTAGCAGATGTCTCTGATTTGAGCCTTTTACCTCTTTCCACAGAGCAAATGCTAGGGCTGATCAAAACCTGGATACAAGCCCGCAGATACCAGGAATGATGCATTAGCATGGCCAGCAGCCCTAGGAATTCAGCCATTATTCCCAGCAGCTTAATTTTCTGATCAATCATGCATGTTCTTGTTTTTTAATAGCGTATTCTGCCATTCTCCCTCCCGGCTCGCTGCTCTCCCCTCTCCAGAAATTTATTCATTTATATTTGAATGCACCTTTCCCTCAGTCCCCAGGGGACTCACCTGTACCCTCATGATCTTTGCTGGGGACATGGACAGTGGGATTGAGTGCACCTTCAGCAAGTTTGCAGATGACACCAAGCCGAGTGGTGTGGTTGATACTCTAGAAGGAAGGGATGCCATCCAGAGGGACCTTGACAGGCTTGAGGAGTGGGCCTATGCGAACCTCATGAGGTTCAACAAGGCCAAGTGCAAGGTCCTGCACCTGGTTTGGGGCAATTCTCAGTATCAACACTGACTGGGAGAAGGAAGGATTAAGCACAGCCCTGCAGAGAAGGACTTGGGGATACTGGTGGACAAAAAATTGGACATGAGCCAGTAATGTGTGCTTGCAGCCCAGAGAATCAATCATATCCTGGGCTGCATCAAAAGAAGCGTGGCCAGCAGGTGGAGGGAGTTGATTCTCCCCCTCTACTCTCATGAGACCCCACCTCACGTATTGCATCCAGCTCTGGGGCCCCCAGCATAAGAAAGATATGGACCTGTTGGAGTGGGTCCAGAGGAGGGCCATGAAGATGACCAGGGGACTGGAGCACCTCCGCTATGAGTCCAGGCTGAGAGAGTTGGGGTTGTTTAGCCTGGAGAAGAGAAGGCTCCAGGGAGACCTTATTGAAGTCTATCAGTACTTAAAGGGGGCCTACAGGAAAGATGGAGAGGGACTCTTTATCAGGGAGTGCAGTGATAGGATGAGGGGTAACAATTTTAAACTGAAAGAGGGTAGACTTAGATTAGCTATTAGGAAGAAATTCTTTACTGTGACAGTGGTGAGACACTGGAACAGGTTGCGCAGAGAAGTTGTGGATGCCCCCTCCCTGTAAGTGTTCAAGGCCAGGTTGGATGGGGCTTTGAGCAACCTGATCTAGTAGAAGATGACCCTGTTCATGGGCACCTGTTTCTTCTGCTGCTGCTGCTGGTGTGGTGAGAGGAAGCGCGGCTTGTACACAGTGCCTCATCGCCCTGCAAGGAAGGTGGTGGTGGTGGGAAACGGGCCCGATGTGCTTCACTGTGAATTGTATGGGGTGCGTTTGCTCTTGGTTTGGTGTCTTTTGCAAAAAGAAAAAAAAAAAGAGGTGAAAAGTTACACTTGTTACTAGTGAGATTTGCCTCAACCTTGTTTCTGCCCCACCCTCCTTCCCCCTCTGCCCCAAAATCCACTGATTTGGCAGCTTTCCTGGTGTCAGGGTTCTCTGTTCTGAGTGACAACTGTGAGATGGTAGGGCTTGTAGGGCTTAAGCAGTGTGGTGTTTGTGTTGTGGAGGTGGTGTGGTTTGTTTTTTTTTTTTCTTCTTTCTTTTGTAGATGTTGCACTTGGTCTAAGCTTTGGTGAGGTTGCTGTGCTGGCAGGGTGGTGAGCTGAACGTGATGAACCCCCAGATGTTATAGCTGCTCAGTACTTTACTTGTGAGGCCTGGACTTCTGTTCAGGTAGAGATATTGGCGGAGGAGAGGGAACACGGGACTGGGTAGATGGGGAAGAAGACAAGAAAGTGCAAGTATGTGTGTGTGGAATATATGAAAGTGAGAGGATGAAACCATGACATGCAAGGTCAGTAAGTAGTCATCATGGGAATCGAGGTGGAAGGACCAGATTTGCTGACTGAATTCAGTTTGATTGTGAGGAATTTGTGTTTTATGGTGAAAATTGGAAAGCATAAGTGCAAAACCAGAATTTATATAAAGTGACTAGGGGTGAAAGAAGCCAGTCATCAGAGGAGAGGCACCAGTTTACATTCTCTAAACTTTTCTTACTGGGCCATAGGAATCTAATCACAACCTATATCTGCTGTCTTTATTGATGTTTCGGTAGTAACTGTTCCAGGAGCATGAAAGCAGAGCAGATATAATAAATTTGTAACAACTTTGAAATTTTTCTCCCCCACTGTTGCGGCTCAAACATAGAATGGTGAGCAGATACGGACTCAGCCTTACCTTAAGCTAAGGTTTTAGCAGTTTTGCCCATTGGGCCAAAAGAAAAGGGCTTTTGTTTTTTTTAACATCCACTTGGTGAATTTTAGCCTTTCAAAACAAGGAAACAAGCTTCCGTCTTTATGGCTGATAATTGAACTTGGGCTAAAGTTGACTCACGCTTCTGGTTAGGCTGCTGGCTTTTGTGAGTGAAATGCTGCACCCCCTGCAAAAGAAAGCAGAGACAGAGGGCTATAGTAACTACCTGTTGGCTAACATAGCCCCAGAAGTGTGTGGTGCTGGCAGGGCTGGGGATGTTTCGTATGACTGATTGACTGGAATGATTAAGGCTGCCATTGAATAATTGTACAGAGTGATCTTCAGCAAAGACATTAAAGGCTTTTTTCTCCTAGTAGAGCCTTCAGGAAATGTGGCAATATATATGTCTGAGTACCACTGTTTACAAATTAATACACAATGTAAGCATACTAAGTTCTGGCACGGCAACTCTTGTACATCGAGTAGCACAAAGAGTCAGCTGCAGGGGTTTTGGCTTTGTCATGAGCTCGCACTGACTCCAGCCAGTTCACTGTTGATCTGCTGGGCTTGGCAAGCTGGGATAGATGGAATATGAGACTCAACTACGTAAAGTGCTAAGTACTGTTTTTCAGTAAACATTTTTTTCAGGTCTCCATTTGTTTATTAATGACATCTGACTGGATGAAATTAAAAATCTTGTTCCAGGTTATTGTTCTTAAGAGTATAACAGCCATTCCCCAAGTTGGTGTGCCTCTAGAGGAATGGTAAATATACCACAGAAAGCTCACATGGGGCACACTTTTATATTTACAATACTGTATAAAGACATGTATGCTCATTTGAAGATTGCTTTGAATTTGGAACTTTCTGGCTTCTCTGTATGATCTGAGCAATATATTCTTTTTTTCTGATTATCAGGCTTTTGAAGCATCAGATTTCCCAGTGAATAGTTATCAGTTGCCTTGAAGGATTTAGAGAGAAAAAATTTCTGTCACGTTCATAAACTTCTGTGGCTCCTTGGAGGGTAGGTATTGGGCAAAAATAATCTAAAAGTGTATTACTCCTTCAAGGAGCAAGAATAATGATAACATACCTTTCTTTTTTCTTCATGAATATCTTAATTTGGTTTTGTCCTCTTCCAGTTTATGTGCTCCTTGTTGACTTGTTAGTATTACTGTAGATCACTTTCAAACAGATAAATGGGGGATATAAGAGACAAAGAGGAAATGATACTACTTATAAAAATAAAGCAGAGAATTGAATTATAGCTTCTTTAAAGGGAATATTCCTTTTAAGGTTGTTAGAAATAGAATCATATGTGTGCTACTAAGTATGACTAAAATAGGGCAATGAAATATCCCAGCGCTTGCTACACAAACTCTTTTCTTATTCTTTTTTTTTTTATTATTTTTCTTGTTTTGGGTTTTTTTTTTTCTGTTTTAGGATTCATGTTTTCTAGGTAAATCACATCTGCTTAATGAAGTCCATAATGGAATCCTGGAGCCGTGTATCTTTTCCATTTCCTAAATTTTGCTTTGCGTTTGTTCCTATATGTATACGGGGTAACTGTGGTGGTTGTACTGCATGTCTTAATTCAGTGATCATTCTAAAGCTTATTCTCAGTAGCACACATATCCATAAGAAAGCTTTTGCATGCTTAGCCTGCTTTTAAGATTTATGTTGTGGAAGAACTAACAGCATATTGAAATGGGAATGACCAGTGATACTGAATATGCTCTTTAACTGGAGAAAACCTTGTACTAAACATGGTTAGAAAATGTCAGAGGGATTAGATGATATAGTTGCCTGGTCTAGTGTGCAACTATAGCGTACTTTTAAGTTATGTGGCCCCTATACTATTGCTATTTTTTCCCCTCCAACCAGCAGGTTAATCTGGAGATGCATTAGCTACTTTGCATAGAGCTTTTTTTAGGTAAAAAGGCAGGTGTTCTTAACAAGCTAAGGTTTGAGATGGCAATATTTTTTTCCACTGATATTATTAGACTGCTGAGGATAAATGCTGAGCTAATTAGTGCTATGAGGTTTCCCAAGCCTTTCTTTACAGAAAGGGACAGGTAGTGCCAACCCGTTAGGCATTGAGTGGATGGAATGTGGCACGTCATCTAGAACGTTTCCTTCTTTCCTCTTGAATCAGTTTGAGTTTGTCCAGAGATGGTATCGGCTGAATTCATTCAGGAAGTACTACAGTTTGGAAAATAATAAGGAATGTGGTTGGAAAGCATCATGTCATTGACAGTAAAGAATGTGTTCTCATTACTTCCCTCATTGGTCTGTGTGATGTTGAAGGTAAAGGGGAAGTAAAATATGTGTTTGAGTGACTCTTTGGAACAGTAATCTGGAGAAAAAGGGGAGGTTATAAATAGCAACTCACAGGGCTGCTTAGGTAAAAGAACATGGCAGTTGGTTGCTTTTCTTTGCCATGCTCATGAGCTATGCATATGTGCAAATGCTATCTTGTCTCACATGGGTGGTGTTTGGAAATTGTGTCCGTAGATACAGTTTCCAGGAAAAAAAAATTGTGCTGTCTCAGCTATCTCCTGTGTTTTTTGAGTTTTGATGTAGTTATCACCAACTTGTAAAGTTATTCTTCAGAAAACAAAACCATTAATATTTTAAAGTATCCAAAGAACTGAAAGATTCCTTTTCTTTTTTTTTTTTTTTTATTTTGTGAATGTATAGTTACCGTGTTCTCAGATATTTTGCTTATGTTAAGTATTGCATGGAGACACTTAGAGACACTGATATCTGAGTGGATGTGTGGTTTTTGAGGATGGGATGGGACTTATGGATAACATTATCCAGAGACATCAGCAAGTTTATTTGTCCAAACTTGTTTTTAATGAATTCTCTTTGGTCAACTTTTTGTCCTACTTCTATATGCTGAGAGGGGAGATATACATATATATATATATATATGAGACTGTGTGTTCTGCTCATCAGCTGTTCTTGAAACCATAGTTCAGTTTGAACCAAATTTAATGGAAGGCTTGAGGACACAAAGTTAAGAAAATCTTGGAGGGAAACTAAAACTGAGGATTTAACTGCTGGAAGGGCAATTACCAGTTGGGTCCTGCCTAGGAGTAAAAGCCAAGTGGCTGACAAGGGCAAGTGTCTTGACCAGCCAGTCAGCATACACAGAGCTCGGTGTTGTGCCTGCCTGCAATTGCCCAAACTTGTCCCAGCATGCAAGGACTTAGGGCTGAGTTGGCAATACTGTGAAGGACTGAGGGAAGCACTAGTTGATATGAATCCATAAGAACAGTCTTGATTAATTTTGCATCATACAAATGTCTTGCTTTATTGATGTTTGTTAGTGCAGAGATAGGTGGGTCTATTTTGTAGATAATGACTTGAATATTTCTTATGGCTTCTGTGATCATTTTGCCTAAAGAGGGGATGATAGGAGGTCTAGAAACATTTTCTTAACCTTGAACATTTCTGTTGGACCTCTTACAAAAAGTTTAATTTTGTTATTCCAACATCATGACTTCCATTAGTTATGAGTGCAAAGATGAATAATTTTAAAAATGAATCAATTTCATAAATCCATGGCATGTAATGAAAGGAGCTTCTTGTGCTGTAAGTGAAACACAAATTGATGTTGGGAATATAATTCTATGGAAATGAATAATTCAGGGTATGTTGTGAAGAATGAAGATATTTCTACAACTTTCAAATGTAATGTTGGAACCCCAAAAATTTGAACGATGGTGAAAATGTACCATTTTTAAGAGAAAATTAATTAGGCCTTCTCTAACCCTGGCATGTTTGAAAAGGACAAAATAGAAACAGCAGATGAAATACTAGTGGTTGACATAAAAATGACTGATAGTGAAACTTTATTTGGTAGTAAAACTTTTTTCTTCTGAAATGACAGGTTAATATCATTTGCAATAAAATGCATGTTTTCTCAGAAATTTTAGAGGTTTTTGTTTCAAAGCCAAAATAGAGGTGTTTAGAATTACTTAGCTTTGTGAGAAAAATTGCACTCTTTCAGATGTCTTCACAACTGTGTGCTGCAATATGAGATGTTGGTCTAGCATATATTAATAAAATGAAAACTTAACACGATTGTGATGCTTCTCTTGTTTCCTCAAATCTTTGGTTGAAAAACAGAACTATACTATGGATAAAAAAAATATTTGTTGACAAGGAGCTTTGTGGGGAAGAGGAGCGGATTATAGCAAAGATGAAAATTGAAGAATAGAACTGTCTGTAATACTTTGAGGGGAAATTGGGTGTGTTTGTGTATGTGTTCATAACTCTGAAAGAATAAAAAGTACAGTGAGAAAAGCAGGGGAGGGGCGAAGAGGTTAACATATGAAAGGAAAGAAAGCATTAAGTTTCATGAGTCACTCACTTATTGTCTGTTAGAAATACTTCAAGCAAAGAATGAATATCTTCAAAGGGATTTTAGCTTCCATTGGCAGTGAATTTTTGTGAAGAGGCTTCTTATTTTCCCTGTGGAAACATATCTAATTTTAATCACTCTGGTAAGCAATTGATTCCTTTTATGGGCTTTAATTCAGCATGCTTTATGAGTCCAAACCTTTCTTCCTCATGTGAGTTTTGGCTGGGTGAGGTGAGAGGAATTAGGCCCTAAAATACCATGATACTTATTTTAAGGGGGTTCTAAATCATACAATAAATGCATTTAGAGGTTCCTGCTCTCCATGGCACGCATATGTAATTCCTGTAGACATTAATGGAGATTCTTACCATTACTTTCAAGGTCAGGATTGTATTAAATGCTGAACTGGAGCCCGTAGAGTGTCTTTGCACTTCAGTGGTATCTCTGTGACTTAGGTCAAAGGCAGTTGCTGGTAGCTTTTTACCTGTGAAGGACAGAAAGTGTAAATTACAAGGGTCAGCTCGAGTGCTGTTGAATTAGGCTGTGTGTAGATTTTGCTCTTAGACAGAGACCTTTCAGTCACTACTCTCTATAGGAAAGTGAGAAGAGCTTATGACCGTTCCCAGTGATATTCCTTTATTTATCAGGTTTTTGGAGCTTCTAGGCAGCCTGTCTTTATGTAAGATAAGCTGCTCTCGTAGACCTTTTTGATACCAGATGAATCTGCCTCTTAATTTCTGGGAATGAATTCAGTGCTCAGCTAGATCAAGTGTAAAAATTTGATGGTTATAAGCATTATGCTTGTGAAGAGGAAAAAATCCAGGAGTTGGTGCAGTGAAAGCATTTATTGGGGACTTCTATCTTGTGTGTTTTAGGGGAGAAACATGCAATGCTGTCAAGACCAGTGCTCTCAACCAAAACCATAAACCATTTATCCCAGGTTTCTGGGATAACAAAGCAATGTGGGATATCTGCAGTTGTTGGCATTCAGGGTGAACTTATTTATGCTACCTAAATACATTTTCAAAATGTATTGCTTACTGTTGGCTGGCATTACTAATTATACCCATACTGCTGAAGATGGCTTTTATTATGTAACAAAAAACTATTGTACCTTGCATTGTTTCCCTTGGGCTCCTGAGACTAATACCACAATTCATAATGGAATGCAGAGAATATACTTATGCAGTCAAAGCACTTTGGTTAGAGGCACAGAATGAAAAGCAGTGCCATTTTGGTGACAATGCTTCAATTTAACACTGGTGTTTCTGCAAAATGTCATGTGTGTCCCCATCACCCCCAACCTTCCATCAAAAATAAATCCTAACAAAATCAAAACTGCATATCATAGTTTATTTCCATATTTTTTATTGCACTTCAGCAGTTTGAGTAAAGGAGAAATAAGCTTATTTTGGCAATAAACTGAGTGCCTCCCAGTAGCCAGTTAGGAAACCGAGGCACAACACTATGGTTAGTTGTATGTATAATTCATCATAACACAATACTTGGGCTGGAAGATAAGCCTGTAGAACTAAAAATAATTTTTCAGTATCTAGTATACTTAAGAAGGAATTAAGACACTTCATATGCCTTTGGCAAAAATGAGCAACAATGTGTAATTATGAAAATGTTCTTAAAAAAATAAAATACATGAACCTGATCTCCCTGCCCCCTCGCATTATAGCATCTTCACAGTAATTGTCAAAAGGATTCTAAAGAAAAGTTCAGGCATGAGGTGGGATGGAGGAATAAATGTTTGATTTATCAGGAAGTATCTAATTATACATGCTGGTGAAGAGCTTGATGCTGAAGACTGTACAGACAGTATCACCACTGAAGTTATTGGGAGGTTTGTCTGTGTAAGATCAGGAGAAATCTGTATCTTGATTTTTAAATCCTGTCTGTTGGAGTTAAGCCACTGCCATCAATGGCAGCAAGAAAGTTGCACTGTATGTTCAGGAAGATGCAATGTTCTTAATTCAATCTAGTTATTGGAAGTTGACAATATTTCACACTTCAATTCAGATCTATACTCAAGTACAGGAGCCGGAAACATGTTTGGCTTGCACTTCTATGCTACCCACAGGGGAGCCTGAATGTTTTTCAGATTTTGTGCAGAGCAGGGGGGATTATTTCTGTTAACAGTTTCAAACAGCAGCAAGCAAGTCTAACCCTTGCATTTCTCAGGGAATAGTTAAGCATGTTTTGAAATATCCCATCTCAGTGATTCACATGCAGTGTAGATGACATAGATAAGATTAGTTAGTATTGGATAAGGTCCTGAAACATGACAGATTCTGTGTGAATGTGTGCAATGTGATTTTTCATTTTTAAGCACTTACTCTGTATGCCAGATTCAGCTGCTTGCATTGCTTTTGTGCTGGGCACATAATTTAAAGCCTTGATTATATACAGGAAACCTAGCAAATAAAATGTTCTCCCGTTCAGCTACAGCAGAAGCAGCAGTACACTGCCTCTGTACCGGGGCTGTTGACTCCTCACAATGCTTTTAAGTGCCAAGTCACCAAAATGTTCTTCTGAGCAGGATAAATGCAGATTGGGCAGGATAAATTGTATGATACAGTGCTTTAAATGTCAGTTGAAGAAAGCATTGCATATACCTTTTGGTTTGTAATGTTCTTGTGACAATCTGGGAGAAGTATTTATGTACAGTATATGAATTTTGCCTGGTGTTATGGATTCTGTGTATCGGTGTCAGACTGCAAACTCCATTCTGAGTGTGCATTTTGTTTCCTGCCATGTCTGTCTTCTGTTTTCATACTGAGCTAAACTCACAGGAGGCGGCAGAACAAAATCTTGTACCTGGCATGGAGCTGACAATAGGGGATAGTCTAATTTTAACTGTCTATTCAAATGAAATATGTTTTGGAGAAAAAGATGGCTATTGCCCTTCCTAGTTCCTGCATAGGGTAAAATTTCGGCCTGAACTTGAAAATAAATGTAAGCAAACAGTGTATCACCTGGCAGGAAGCTGTGATCTCTCTTGTCTAGAGAATTTCTGATCAGCTTTGACAGGTCAACTGGAAAGTTTTCACAGCCAGGTTTTAATAGGAAATGAAGATGTGGTTAGATGTATATGCATTCTATCTTTAGCTTAGTTTGATTAGTGTAGGTAACAGTTACACTGGATATTACTGACAGACTTCAGTTTGTCTAGTGGTCAAAATTCATTGCATAATCACTGGAGAGCTGTTGCTGTGTACTGGTGAATGGTAAGATATCTTGTGACAACAAAAAAAGTTTTTACAAATACATTAATGACAAGAAGAGAGCCAGGGAGAATCTCCATCCTTTATTGGATGCGGTCTTGGAGGTCTCTTCCAACCTTAATGATTCTATGATTCTATGATTTCCTTTTTTATATTGACAGTGCTACTGTGTGCTAATCTATCCTTCAGTTACCCTTTTACTTCTCTTCATTGTTGTGGCTACAGAGATTACCTAAATTCCCTTATAGGAGAGAGATCCAGTGCTTTGTGGAGTAAACTTTGCACAGGGTCAAGGGCTCTGAATTAAAAAAGACTAGCACTCAGAAGATGATCAGAAGTAGTACGTGAACTGAGGCAAGGAAATGCATTTGTATTTTTGCAAATCTTCTGACCCAAAGTTGTTTTGGGATTTGTTGCAGACTTCTGTGCTTATTTGCTTTCATTGATGCATACATCCAAAATGTTTGTAAGAGAAAACTTTGTTAAGTGCCTGAGCAGTGAAGATGGTTGGGTCTTGGCATTCTTGTGGATCTTTGACAGGTGGAGAGCCTGTGCCTAGGAAGGCACCTGGGAATCAAAGACAGCAGAGTGGTTGCAGCCTGCTGAGATTGATGGAAACTAATCACACTTGAGTCTCTGAAGGAATTGTAGTAACACTGGCAATGCTCACCACAAATACATTTACAAGCATCCTGGTGTGGTTTTGGGAGGAGAAAACTCATTATGCTCTGACAGATTTTTGTTCTTGTCTTTTTTAAACAAAGGTCAAACAGTCTGAAAATACTTACTCCCTCAGTGTTCAGAGAAGAGCAACAGCATGTTAGAGTGAAACTGTAGGAAAGGATTTTAAAAAGAAATCACTGAATGCCCTGAGTTTTCTGGTTATAGAAATCCCTGGGTGGGGGTGGGGGGAAGAGAACATCAAATGGACTAAATTATCCAGTACTTTGATATACATGGAAGAAAACTCAAATATTCTGGTTGTTTTAGATTCCTGTCATTGTTCCCTTTTAAGGTATTGATTAGATGAAAATATCTGTGGTTGTTATGTAAAAGAGCTGGGGAAGCTGTCTGTCAGGGGACATGCTGTTGTTCAAACAGAAGTGGTCTGACTAATGAATAATTGAAATGCATACTCCTGACTGTTGTAGAATGACCTTTGATTGGAGGCCTGACAAAAACTCTAAATGACAAAATTGGTTATGTTCTTATAAAATAATATCGTTCTTATGTCATCTGGCTTGCCTGTGACTGTTGTTGCCATGTTTATTTTAAGATGTGCTCATAGTGATGTGATTGTGGGCTCTCAGTTTTGCTTTTCAATTTTATCCCCTTCAGTTTTTATGCTGACTGCTGATCCATAAGAAGGCTCTGTTTGAGCTTCCTGGCTCATCTAAAGAGGAAGCTCAGGCAAATTGGCATCACCTGGATCACTAATAAGACTCAGAAGGATCCAGCTAGACTTTGTTTTTTCTCACTGCTGGTCCCATGCCCTCCCTGCCCCCCAAAGGAGGACATCTCCTCCTTTTAGCTTCCCATTTGAAAAAGCTATTGTGTATTTAGCTAAGCAGTCATCTGATTTCTTGTGCAACTAATGCAACTTAAGGTGTTCAGAGAGAAGCTATGTGTAGCAGTGAGAAAAATGTAGGTCTGTCTATCATCTGACTAGGGCATGTGCAACTTTGCTGACTGGTTTTAACAGGCAAATGGTGTAAATTTTGAAATGGGGAAATAATCCAACAGAAAAGTGTTTGCACCTCAGGTTTTGGCTGGCCTTTTAGGGCAGCATACCAAACTTACCTGTGTGTAAAGACCTTCAGGGTCTGTTTTAAATACATCCAAGACCTGAGAGTGTTGTATGCTGCTGGAGTTGTGTCTCAGAGGCTCCTTCAGAGTCCAGTGAGCCTTGGGAATGAGGATGGTGGGATTCCAGAGCCCATCCTCAACATCTGCAGTGATTAGGGAAAGCATCAACACAAAGTACACAACCTACCTAAAAGCCTTAGACGGATCATCTGTTGGATCAGAAACATTGTCCAGTGAGTTATGCATGTGAGTACTCGTATTAGTTGTGGGGGAGGGGAAGCTGAGGAGACTGTTTCAAACATCCTGCTAATTTCTGGTACTTGAAAGGCTAGAGAAGGCCTGTTTTCCAGAACATAACATCTTTCAGTGATCAGAACCTTATATTAGTTGAGTCTTCTGGTCCCCCACCTTCTTCCAACCTGGGACATGCTGGGGAAGGTGGGGTCCATGGCAGTCTATGGGAGTGTCCTGTGCTCTGACTGGATGGCAGAAGTGGTCAGGTACAATGGGCAGGAATTTCTGCTTGGTAATTACGATTAGTAACAACATACACGATCACAACTGAGCAATAATCTTCTAAGATAATGTGGTAAGACATGGTATCCTTTACAATTTTTTTCATATTAGACCAATCTATTGCTTCATTCTTCTTCTACTAAATTATGTATTGATCCTGAGTAATTCTCTAAAGAGACACCAACCTACCTACATTTTCACAGCGGACTTGTCTTTTAATGTATTCTGAATCTTTCATCTTTGAGCAACAGTGGTATTCAGTGGACATATAAGAAATATGCATTTACTCTGAGTGGATAAATTTCCTTTCTTCAGTAAAACAGTGCATTTCTCGAATTGGCTACTATGCTCAAGATCAGTATGTCTTGAGGACATACGTAAAGTTGTCTCATGCATCAGAGTGAAACAAGCTCTACATGTTTCAGAATTTTCAAAGGCATCATCAGTTCTGTGACAAGAAAGTGGTTTTTCATAACAAATGTATATTTACTGAGGGAGGTGGGGGTGGGGATTATCTAGGGGGAGAACTTGAATTTTTATTAATTTGAGGTAAACTGTTTTCAATTCCTTTGTATTTGCTATAGCAGCTGAAGAATGACAGTATATATTTTATGTATATAAAATGTAGGTATATGCCTGTGCACTTGTCCATGTATTTTGAAAGACTGACTAAAAATTAGGAAGGATAAGCACATGAAAAAGTGGGGGAAGCAAGACTTCTTTATTTATCTTGCAGTAAAATTGTCACTGTCCTCCATAGGTTGTGAGTGTGTTTAAAGTATGTATTTCAGAGCTGCCTTCCTGGAAGGAGAAAAGAGCATAATACATTTCAGTTACCCGACATATTTTCAAATGTTATGTTTCCAGATTAGCTAATCATGTAGGCTCTGAATGATCAGTGGAGAGAAAAAGAAACCTCCGATTGAAGGTGATTCATTCCGTTCTTTGATAGGTATTTAAAGATAGGTAAGTTAGGTGAGATGAAATCTGCTCAAATAGTAGAAGTGATCAAACAAGATCTATGGGCAGTAATATTTGTTTAGTCCTTTATAAAGACTGCTTTTTACTCTTGTACCTGTAGTATGTCACTGGAGTTGGAAGCTGTGGGAAAACAGAAATGGTGACTTTGTGTTTGAAATAAAATAATATGATGTGAGTTAGCCCTGAGCTAGTATTTTAAATAAACCAGGATGCTGAGTAAATTTCAGACCTGTTGTGTTGTGCTGTTTCAGACATGCAGTAAAAATATTTAAGTATTGCACTGGCACAGACACTGGGGTGGTTAGAGACCTTTTTCTGTAGAAAAGTCTCTATTTTTATGTGTCAAAATGGTTACCCCTTTTTCTTTTAAGACTTGTTCTTTACCTGTCTTTTTGCATGTATTTGGGAAATGTTTTGATGTTGTGATTTAGTAAAATACCTGATATCATCATGTCTCATATGTATGTGATGTCACACTGATAATACTGGCTATAAATTTTACACTTCCTTTCTAAGTAGAAATGGCTACCTCTGTAAGTCTAGAAATGCCTGTAATGCTACAAAATGAAGGAATTACTCTGCATTCAAGCCCCTCTTGCACTGAGGTAGAGATAGTAGTCAGACTTTCCTATCAGAAAAGGACAGGTGAAAATTCTCTTACCATCCTTGGCAGGCTCATACCAAGAGCACCGTGCCTTGGCATTTTCCTCTGTTTGTCTGCAGTGTTGGGAGGGATGCTGGAGGTTGAAGGAAGCAAGCCCAGTGCATACTATCTTCCAGCTTTCTTGGGCTGTTCTACTGTCTCCTGGGGGAAATAAGTCAGCTTCGCTTATAGCAAAAGATGGGCTACTTTGAATTGCATCAGCATCAGAGTTTCTTGAACATTTTCTGACAGTGCAAACCTGCTTTACAGACACTGTTCAGGTAGTCTGATCTTTAAATACTTGAAATAAAAAGAGAAATGTTTTGTCACCAGTGAGATTGACGTAGTCATCACTGACCTGTCAAAGACTGATGGAGGACTGTAGGATTTCTGTGTATTTTGAATTTCTGTGTATTCTGTATTTTCTGTGTTCTCAAAGGGCATTTGTTCTCACTCCATAGTTAAAGATGAGGGTTTTTTTTATATGAATATAGGACAGGGAGACTTATGACAGATGCAGGGCATTTACAGCATGTTAGAAGTGAATTGTCAAATTTCAAACTCTTTCAAATGTTATTTTATGGTAGAGGTTTTTTTACTGATGATGTTTCTGGATTACTTAAATTCTTAATCAGTTGCATACATTACACCTTTAGCTACTTTAACTTACTACTTTTTAGTTGTTGCTCATAATATTTTTTATTAATTGTAAATAGGTTTTTTATCACTAGTTTCCGAAAAACAGGGAGGTCTGAGGTTTGAGAATCTGAAAAAACCCCCGCCATTTTGTGTAGTATCCATAAGGAGGAGACTTCCTGTATAACATTAAGAAAGATGAATTTCATTGACTTAGCTCCCCCTAAATGCTATTTTAAAATGCAGTCTCCTGGTAAGGTAAGAGGCTCTGTTTCTTTCAGATAACCTGGCTTCATTGTTTGGGAGAGCTAGACATTAAGTCCATCTGTTCCATGAGATTCATCTTACTGATGTAGTGACCTTCATTTCATTGCTAAACTCTTAATCGATGAGCTATTTGGAAGCCTGTACTTCTTGAACCTTTTCATAAGTAGCACAGGTGTGCATTGTGCTTTCACATATGTGTTGTTACACAAATAATGACATCCCCTTCTCCCTTCTTATAAGCCCTGAATGCATCTCAATTTGCTGAAAATAGGGTGAAAAATAGTGGAGTATCTACAATCTTGTATTATGCCTTTGAGAATTTAGGAGAAATTAGTGAAGTAGATGTGCAATAAAATGCAGGAGACCACAACAAATCAGGCAGTATTAAGGATGATGGGGACGGGGGGCGGGGGGCGAATAGACTGTATACATCAAATTTGCAATGTCCTGAAAATGAGGAGCAACTTTAAACCAGTTTCAGAAGATAACATTCTCGAATTTCTTCAGAAAAGTATAAAACAGCTGAAGTGTTGATATAGGCTTAAAGAAAAGCTTAAATGAATAAAGAAAAATACATTTTGCTATCTTTGCCTGCATCACTGGCTATAATAGCTGCCTGCTGCGGCTCCTCAAGAGTTGATGCCACTGTTGCTGCATTCAGCTTGCTGCAGCACAACTAAAACATGGGGTTGTTTTGTGTGTAAGAATGTGTGAGCAAGCATAGTCCTGAGCACTCACAGAAGCGCACCCACCCCCCCCCTCC
>NW_008825109.1:15294618-15305638 GCF_000699105.1 Pygoscelis adeliae
TGCTGCTGGGGCATCCAAGCAGATTGCTTGCTTGCCACCTGTTGGATGAGGGAGCATGCCATGTTTGTAGCTACTGCAAAGGCTGCTCTGAGGAGCTGAGAAAGGAATGTCTTTTAAGTGTTTTGCCCCCTCTCCTTTTCTATTGCTTTTATGGTATACTGGTCACATGACAGGCTAACATATGTATTTTGGCAGGGTAGCATGCATATTTTGACATATCTGACACAGTGCTTAGCCTCTTCAGTCACATTACTTGTTGGTATTTATTTCTACCTTCTTTCTTGTTAAATTTATTAGATCAATACGTATTAAAAGCAATAACCAAGGTGCCAGTGAATAGCGCTGCATAAAAAAAAGTGACCCAAAGCTGAGGTAAAACTTAATGAGCCTTTGTTGGTTCATTATCCTTGGATTGTTGTTTCTTATACCCTCTGCAATATATGAAAGACCAGTTCTAAGACCTCAAAGGCTGACAATATGAATTTTGTCAATTACTTGATATTAAACATTATTTCAATGTCCTCCAGAGAACAAATTCTGAAAGGATTTTAGCAAACTATTTTTCTATCAGTACTTTTATGATTAGACTTTATTAATGAAAAAAACCTTTAAATTATTCCTGTTAGCTACAAAGGATCATCAGTGTGAACCGTTTGTTTCTGAGATGTATCTCAAGTGATAGACAAACTGTTGATTAACTTCTGTTATACGACTACCTATATTCAAATACCTTATTTCAACTATATGAGTTAATGAAACCTAGCAGTATACTTACTGGGGATGCTTTTATCACAGTAGTTAGTATATGAGCCTTTGATTAATAAAAGAATTGTCCTTCTGCCTATTTCTGGAAAATGGGGGGAGAAGAGGGCAGAAAATTAAGGGCAAAATCAGAAATGTTCTGTGGAAAACATCCTTTAAGAAAATGTTCATTTGAAACCCAAACCAACAACATATTTGACCAGTGATCAGTGCAATACAGTTACCTAGCAAATAAAATGTATTTTCATATTTTTAGCTACTTGGAAAAGTCAGGATTGCATGAAGGACGTCTTATTTTTGCTTTGTTTAACATCATGGTGGATCGATGTAGGTGTGAACAAAAGGATTCACTAGTGTGTCATTGGGCACGAGGTTTTCATGAAGATTTGCAGCCCAGTGAAACTCACTGTGGGATCCCAAATAGCATTTGGGTGGGATTGTAACAACTGTAAAGATTTTGATCATAATAATTAAAGCAAAGTATAGGCAAGGTAGAACTCTGTTCAAGCGTGTACAGAAACTGTTGTTCGGGTTGCTCAGATAAAATGTGCAATTTGACCTGGGTAATTGTTTACATGACTCAGAATGAAGAAAGCAGAATGCTACAGTAATACCTGCATTGATTGTTGTTTTGTGAGTCCTGATCTGGGTAAGCTCATACTTCTCTTAAGCCCCACGTGTGATACTTTCTTAAGATTAAGTGGCTATAAAAATAACACATACTGTGCTGTTTATCAGTTGTATTTAAAAATAAAAAAAAAGCAGGAGGACCTATTTCATCTGGATGATGAAGTACCCATCTGTGAATAAAAACAAAGTAAGCACTGATCACTCTTACAGAAGCTGTTCTGTACCTTTGTACTGCAGTACCATGTATCGGGTTTTATATGGTTTGCTTTTCACATGCTACTCTTCCACTGCTACATGCAGTATCTTAGCTTTGCTGTTGTGAGTGGTTGTAGAAGGGCGTGCTGAGCTCTTCCTTCTTGCCTTGATGTTTTCGTAGTTATTGAGTTTTTGCTTGTTACCTTTATTATTATTTACCTTTGCTTGTAACTCTTGTTTAATGAAAGATTTTCATCAGCCAGATCAAGAGGTAAGTCTATATAGGGTATACCTGAAAGTTGGTAGCTACATAATAGCTGAAACCCAGACAACAATCTCACATATATTCAAGAGCAGCTTTTTTACAAAATAAAGACAACTTGCAATGGTTTAGTCAGATCTTAGGTGGTTTTTCTAGTGACTCTTAAGTTCTTGGCAAGAAGCCTTGTAGGCAATTGTCTCCTTTCTGTGTGAGGGTGGTGTTTGTAGTGTCTATGTGCTGCTACTTGTGAGTGTGGTAATGTCAGACATTGAAAAACAGTGCTGTGTGCTACTGTCTGCAGTGAACTGTACTTCTTTCTAATTGTGAAGATAATTTCTCATTTGTGTATGTAGCCTTGATGTTCCTGAATGTTTTCATTAGATTCCTGTGGCACTTTTGTACTGTGGAGTATCTTTTCAAACTGTCAATAGATACTAATAGATGTAAACAAAGCGTGACATTTTGTATATCTATTTCAAGGCTTTATGAAAAATACCTGTTTCTACTATGTCCTGGCTGTTATTTTGGACATCTTCTTCATCACTTCCTTCTACTTGGAAACATTTACACTTGAATATCAGGAGCACCCATATCTGAATCCCAAAGCTTTGCATGAGCTGTTCTTTCCATCGTGTGTGGTATCAAGTTGTAGTCAAGCAGGATTTTGGTTGGTTTATCCATTTCTAGCTTTCTTTATTACACTGTGCATTGCGTGAAACCCTGTGTGACAAGTAACTTCCCCAGGCATGTGTTTGGATACTCATTGAGACACAGCCTGTGAAGCAGGAACATAGCTGAGTCCTGTCATTTAGAGTTCACAGAAGGACAGAATGGTTGAGGTTGGAAGAGACCTCTGGAGGTCATCTGGTCTGCTCAAGCAGGGCCACCTAGAGCCACCATGCCCAGGACCATGTCCAGATGGCTTTTAAATATCTCCAAGGTGGGAGAATCCACAGCCTCCCTGGGTCATCTGTGTCAGTGCTCAGTCACCCTCACAGTAAAAAAAGTGTTTCCTTATGTTCAGGTGGAAGCTCTTGTGTTTCAGTGTGCCCATTGCCTCTCATCCTGTTACTGGGCACCACTGAGAAGAGCCTGGCTCTGTCATATTTAGCACCCTCCCTACAGGTATTCGTATCCATTGAGATCCCCCCTGAGCCTTTACTTCTCCAGGCTGAACAGTTCCAGCTCTCCCAGCCTTTCCCCATAGGAGAGATGCTCCAGTCCCTTAATCTTCTTAACGGCCCTTCACTGGACTGTCTCTAGTATGTCCATGTCTCTCTTGCAGTGGGGAGCCCAGGACTGGACCCAGCAGTCCACATGTGGCCTTACCTCAAGTGCTAAGTAGAGGGGAAGGACCACCTCCCTTGACGTGCTGGCAGCACTCCTCGTAATGCAGCCCAGGATGTCATTAGCCTTCTTTGCTGCAAGGGCACATTTCTGGCCCATGTTCAACTTGGTGTCCACCAGGACCTCCAGGGCAAAGATGCTTTCCAGCTGGGTGACAGCCAGCCATATACTGGTGCCTGGGGTTGTCCCTCCCCAGGTGCAGGACTTTGCACTTGCCCTTGTTAAACTTCATGAGGTTTCTGTCAGCCCATTTCTCCAGCCTGTCAAGGTTTCTCTGGATGGCAGCACAACCATCTGGTGTATCAGCCACTCAAAGTGGGAATTGAGGAGACGCAAACCATTTTAGAACCTGAAGTGAAAACACGTAATGTCTTGCCCAGAAATCTGGTAACTGTCACAGCAGCTTGTCAGAGTGCATTGAGTAGACTTGGCTCAGAAAGAAATGGGTCCAGTCTTTCAAGTATAGATATCCAAATCCTTGGCTCCCAAATTAATCACTTATTTTCAAAAATCCAGGAATGCAGCCCCAATGATTTCTGAGATTTGCTGGTTTAAAACCACAGGAAAATAAATCCTTTGATTTATGTAATTTGGAACAGTTTTAGTTGTGTCAGGAAGCTAGGAAGTTTTGAAGTCCTACCCACAGAATGGAAACAAAAAAATACCTGTCTGCTCATACTCAGTGTCATAATTCTGTTTGTGGGCAATTGTTACATATTATGAACACAGTTTTTGCTCTGATTTTATTGTTTGGATGATGCTGATAATTATTTACATGGCATTGTAACGTGTATGAGTCTTGAAAATAATTAAGAGTAGGAGACAGGAAGGAAAAAAAGTAGAAAGTACTTCAAGCAACTTACAGGTAACCCCAAAGCTCAAAAGAGTAGGAGTAAGTTCAATAAAGAACAGATGCAGAATGACTGTTAAGGCTGGATTGTTTGTTATAACAGATGGAATTTTAAGAGAGCAGGGAGTGTGGGGCTGCTGGCACATTTTCTTTGGCAGGCAATTTGGAATTAAGGCCTAGATGGTGTCTGGCCAGTACAAGATTGTCCAGGGACATTCACATGAATAAAAACCTTGTTTTCTTTTCTGGTTTATCCTGGTTGGTCAAGGGAGAAAAATGATTATAATCCATATGATTTGAGGTGTGGCAACATAAATCACTTATAGAAGAGACAAGAAAAGAAAGAAAAATAGCCTGGTCATGATTTTTTAGTCTTCAAGATCGCTGTATCAATGAGGGGCCTCTTGCTGAGTACAGGAAACACTGGATTGAGTCAAGTAACTGATGTGGTGCACTGTATACCTGAATGTAAAATACTCCAGCAGCAATTTGTGCCTTTGCTTGTTCAGATGCAAAGTTCAAGGTAGAAAGAATTGGTAGAAACATCTGAAATTTACTGAAATTTAAAACTAAAATTCTTTTCGTTCCGTGTAAAGATAATTGGGTTACAGATTTGATTGTAACAGTAAAGGGTAAAACTTTTAATTCACTCAAATCTACAAATATGCAAGAGTAGAAAAGATCAATTTTTTGCCTCGGATACATTAGTCTGTTGGAAATTTAATTGACAAGACACACCTGAGAGCAAGGTTTAATATACTTTGGAAAAAATATTGACAGTGTGGTTTCATAAAATCAGATGTTAATTCTATTATTAAAGATATTAATGTATGTCTAAAGCTTTTAAAAATTCATTGAGACCAATTTAAATATTTAATTTAGTGACATTGACCCAACCATTATAAAAGTACACAAAGCTATTTAGTTCTTGTAAATAAGGAAGCTGTTTGCACATAAGACTCTAAAGCTCACTATCTCTGAAGAAAGACAGATTGAATAGGATGTAAGGGTTACAATGAAGTAAATAAAACTGAAATTACTGAACTTGTTGATCTAAATGCAGTGAATACTAAGTCTCTTAATGAATCGTATTTTATCATCGTTTTGCCTCACTTTAGACAACCTTATCTTTGTTGTTAGAGACATGTCATGCACGCTTTATTTTTTAGCATGACTACTCTCTGTTAATCATACTAGTGCAGTATCTGGCAATCTACCACTGGGGTTGCTTCTTGCCATTGGCAAAAATTGCCTTTGTGTCTACAGCAGTGATTCAAGCTGATTCTTCCCCTTTTCTTGTTAATCAGAGAGTGAGCATGTAGTTAGAAATGGGAAAGATGGTACATCCGGCAATACTGTCCTTTGAAGTTTATCTTTTTCAGAGAGAAGTACCTTCTTCCTCAGGCCCTTCTTGGAGGCATTGTCAGTCACTGTGAAGCTTTTCCCCAGCTGTATGCCTGGTCAGAATGGAGAGAAAGAGCTTGTTCCTCATTACTTTTATTACTGGTGCGTAATCAGCTTCCTGTAAGGATTTTTTTCTTTATCTCTTAGGGCTGCTGCTGTTTGCTCTAGGCAATTCCAGGCTCCATGTGGGAATCTAGCGGTAGACTTTTCCATTAGCTCTTTGTGACTACAGAATATTGTCAAAAAGAGCTGTAGCTAGCAAGGCATGTATGTTATGTCCTCTCCTTGATGCACAGAGGGACAGTGATGTACTTCAGTCCTTGCAGCTAGGTTTCACCTTCTATCTTTCTCCTACCTAATGTGAGGAATCCTAGAAAGAGTGATGACTCTTTTCACTCAGCTGAACTCTGCAACACCTCAGAAATCTTCCTCTCCTGAGACTGCTGTTATTCCATCCAGGCCAGCATACAGTTGTTACTGTCTCCTAGGCAAGACAAAACATTGCTAGTTTTGTTTTTCATTGGCTACCTGCAAATGAATGGGTGTTTTCTTGGATTACCTGTGCTTTGGGAGCTCAGAATCAATATATTCTGGGAAAAAACCACACTGTATCTTGATTTTTCTCATCAAGAAAGTTGAATGCAGGGCCAGCAAATCTGTATTATGTCTAAAATTCTGCACACTTTAAATTGCAATATTGGTATAAATGGTATACGGCAATAGATTTTCTGGGCAGATCTGGTAGTGGTGGTGGGCAAGCCCTATAGATGACATTACATGGGTAACAGCATTACAAAAGGAACATAAATTATTGTATTCAGTAAGGAAATCCAATTAAAAAACAGTTGTGCAATAACAATTAAATATAATAGCTCAAATTATCTACTGCCTAGAGAAAAACTTGCAATTTTGGTACCTTACTATACGTAAGTCTTACTCTGTGCATTAACAGAAACTTTCTGTAACCTGAAAGGAAAATACACAATACTTGAATTAGTTGTGGGTGCAGTGGTAGCAGAGTCTCTCATTAAGTGTTCATTTTTTCTGTTAGAAGATCAGCTTCCCAAGGGACCTACAACTTACTTGTAAAAATTATTTCTAACTGAAACTTCATATGTAACCTATTAACCTAGAAGCATGTGTAATAAGTTGCGCTTCCGTGAAAAAAAAGAAAAAAAGTAGAATATTCCTATTTTATGTTAATCTTTGCCTTCAAGTAAATCCCATACGACATCAATTTACAAATAGCTTTGTCTAATAGCTTTTGGCAGTTTTGTTGCATTGGGATTTTTTTTTTAAGGGTGGAGAGGGGAGGCAGTAGATAATGTTTAACTGAGGAAATTCATAGTGACTTTTTTAACGATACTTCTCTGCAATTTGTAAATGTGTGGTTTCC
Organism: Pygoscelis adeliae; assembly: GCF_000699105.1. Classification (NCBI taxonomy): domain Eukaryota; kingdom Metazoa; phylum Chordata; class Aves; order Sphenisciformes; family Spheniscidae; genus Pygoscelis; species Pygoscelis adeliae. Next base: position 15,301,465 of record NW_008825109.1, read on the forward strand.
TGATAAAGTGTGTAATTACATTCTAACAGGTAATCAAGTAGTTCTTGTTAATGATGTATACACACAAATATATGTTTTATATATATTATATATGCTTTGTATATAGTTTATATACATACTATATACAGTTGAACTGCTGAACTCACTGAAAGATTTCTGCATGTGTATATAAAACTATGTGTATGTGTATAAAACATGTAACATAAATATGTGCACAGTTAAGCCAAAGTATGGAAAAACTACTAGTAAAATGATATGTGTTTTTTAAATGGATTTTGGTACAAATTGGCTTGAAACAGTTGCATAGAAATTAGATTCAGATACACAGTGCTCATCTGAGGATATAAATATACAAGCATTCATTTTGTAAATGCTTGTGTTTCCATATCAGTATTATTCTCATAGGAAGAGTATTCTAAGTTGCTATTCATAAACCATATAGACAGTCTTGACTCATCCAGTGTGCTGTATTTTTTGTTAGACAGTAGGTTGAATATAGTTTTTTAACCCTCAATCCATTCTCTTTGGCTACTACATTGAAAATGATTTTTCAGCATTTTTCATCATTTATTGCTTTATCCTTTTATGCAGTGTTGTACATTGAATGCAAAAAATCTTCTCACACTCATACACATTTGTCCTAATTACATGAATTAATGACCAAAGTTATGGTGTGGAGATTTTTTTTGTAATATTTAATGGCCTGTGTAATCACTAGGGTACGATGTGGAGAGGTACTTCAGTTTGAAAGTAACTTAACTACTAACTCTGAAAGGGCTGATGGTCTTTGTTTTGTTTATTATTGGCAAAGGTGTGTTTTGAACCACCCTGTTATCTGTTGGAGGGGACAGCACAGTGGGGCACAAGCTATGAAGGAGGTTTCTAGAGTGCATTGATGATAACTTCCTGACACTGGTGACGGAGAAACCAATGGGGGAAGATGCACTGCTAGAGGTGGTACTTAAAACCAAGGATGGACTGGTTGGGGATATAGATGTTGGGAGCAGTCTTGCTGCAGTGATCATAAGATGGTGGAATTCAGGATCCTGAAGAGCAATAGCAAGGGAAATCATGCCTGGTGAACCCAATAGATTTATACGATGAGGTGACTGACTTGGTGGATGAGGGGACAGCTGTGGATGTTACTGGTTTCAGCACTATCTCCTATCACATCATAATTGACAAACTGATAGAGTGTGGACTTAAGTAAATGGGCAGTAAAGTGGGACTGAAAGCTAACTAAACTGTTGCGCTGAAAGGGTTGTGATCAGTGGCAAAGTCCAGTCCCTAGCAGTGTCCTTCAAGGGTTGATTCTGGGTCTAATATTGCTTAATATCCTTATAACTGAGCTGGATGATGGGACAGAGTGCACCCTCAGCAAGCTTTGTAGGTGACTCCAAACTGGGATGATAGTCTAACCAGATGGTTGTGCAGCCTTCCAGAGGAGCCTTGATGAGCTGGAGAAATGAGTGGAGGAGAATGTTACAAAGTTCAACAACAGGAAACATGGAGCCCTGTTATTGGGGAGGAATAACCTGGTGACCAAGTACAGGCTGGGTCTGGACAGTCTGGAAAGCAGTTTGGACAAGATGGTATGGGAGGGGCATGAGGTGGTGGTGGTGATATCCTGGTGGACCCCAAGTTGCCATGAGCAACCAATGCACCCATGTGGCAAAGAGGAGTGGAGATGCTCACAATTTAACTGGCCGTTGTCCTGGGCACCCTGCCTTGTATGCCAGCTCTCTGAGCTAGGGATTGGACTAGGCAACCTCCAGAGACGCCTTCTAACCTCAGCCATTCTGTGAAGATCCTTACCTCTACAGGCCTTACCTCTACAGGCTACCAGCTGTATTTTGGTGATAAGCAGGTTCCTAAATGCTTTCTGATAACTAAAGCCTTTGTTGCTGTTCTTTCTTTGTCAAAGATTGGAATAATTTTTTTTTTTTTTAAGTTTCTTCTGAGGACAGATACATTCACATCTTTAAGTATTCAGATGCAGTAGTAATGGTATCCATGGAAGTACTTTAAATACAATGGTGCCTTGTGCTCTATTTGATTACAAGTTCTGTCTTACTGTATCAAATGTCAACATAGATTTCAAGTATTTGAAGGAAGAATCTGTTATGAATTATTAGCATATGTAAAAATTTGAATATGTCAGTATAATTACATAATTGCTGTACTATATTATTCTTTTTGTCTTTGAATATTTCAAAACAATGCAATCAATAACATTAATCATAAAGGTTGGTTTTGCTGTTATTTGTGTTGCAGTTGTGCTTAATAATCTGTGTCATGCATTGCCCTACTTTGTTTCTGTGAATATTTTTTGTGTAACCAGGGGTAAACAATATATTGCTTCTTTGTCTCAGTTAAATCTTCTCTGCTGCATTTACTGGGAAGGGCAGAGCACTGCTTTTTTGTTTTGTTTAACAGAGAGAGATATTAGTGATTCTGTGTTTGTTAGTGTAGCTCTGTGACATAGCAAAACTCCACGCGTGGATCATTGAAGAGTAAGGTGCAAAATCGCTGGGAGATGTGGTATTGAACATGTGAATTTAGAGAGTAAATGGCTGATACATCTGTGTAAGTACAGAGTAATGATATTTCAACTGCTGAAGCTACTAAGCTGCTCAGTATATTGGCAAAATGTTTTTGGAGGGATAAGTCGTCTTGTACACAGAACTGAGCTCATGCATAGTGTGATAGTGTTCTGTATTTCTATCCATGGTCTGTCAAAGAAGTAAGGGATAATAGTGACAAAATGCAGGGGTAGTCTCTGAAAGGGGTAATAAGACCTGTATGTTTTTGAGGCTCTGTGGAAGGAGATGAGATTTGAAGAGGAAATTCTCACCTATTATTTCCAGATTTACATTATTTTTAGTTTTAACATGTAGACATTAGATGGAGGAGGAACAGAAAGATTCCCAGTGTCAAAACAGACACCTGTAAGGCCTGTATCCTCCAAGAAGCCATGGTATATAATTAGTAGTCATCATTGTGAGGAACAGTAATGAGTTACTGTGTATAGAAACACAAGGAAAAGTATGTGATATACTTTTGATATTTTAGAGTGAGAAAAGCTTCTAGCACAATCTAAACTATTCCTTGTTTGATGATAATAATGGTAGCCTAGAAGATATTTATACTTTTATTTTAGAGATCAGTGAGACAAAAGGGCTAATAGCAAATATTTCCTAGGTGTTTCACTAACATCACAACTTTGTTTAGTTTGCTTTTACTAAATTCCAGAAAGCATCAGCAGAAGTCAGTTAACTCTAGTAAATTTTCAAACAGGGTTTTGTTTTTCTAATTGAGAATAATAGGTAGATATATTTATCTTCTCTGATATGTTCTGTCTGTCAAGTGTGAAGGTCTTTATCTGTGCATATAAATATTGCATGCATAAGTGAACATTTTCAGTAGGTGTTCAGTAATAAGCATTTTCACTGTAAATTGAAATAAGATACAATTCTTCCCAAAGTAATTTTAAATGGCCTTTTAAAAAATAAACTGAATGATGGTCTTCCTAATTAGTCACCAACAAAAGCAAATGAGCGACTATCTGCCTGTCAGTATTCCCCACAGTAATTAGTCTCCTTTGAAATACTGCATCTGAACCAAATACGAATTCCGAGGCACTATAAAATACCTTTTTTAGAAATATTTTATGTTGTAATCTCCTGTTTGTAAGTACTGCCTGAGTCATACTTTTGAAGATGGATGATTTGAGTTGTGTATGGACACATGAGAGTTTTGGAACCTTAGATGCAGTATTGTATATGATAATGTAAAACTTCTGTTCCCTGTGGGTACTGTGTTCAGGTTAGGTTTAAGATGGAGCAGCTATAGTGAATGAAATCAAAGGTCTAGGAAATCTGTTACCTTTGGAGTTGATCAGAATTGGCAGTCTTGAGGAGAATTGGTAGACCATCACCACAGGAGAATCCAGAGGTGAGTCCCCAGGACACAACTGTGCCACTTAGTGACAGAGAATCCAAGATCTTCTCGCTAAGTGGGATGAGCAAAGCAGATGGATAGCAATTTTTATTCTAGCCCACTTCTCTCTTCCCCAGTAAAGGCCTCTGGTTCAGTTATAACCAGCAGCATGGACTCAGAGGGAGAGGACATTTACTTGATCTCGGTAAGGAGTCCAAATCCTGTCTGGTAGCCT
>NW_008825109.1:15305680-15307982 GCF_000699105.1 Pygoscelis adeliae
TGTTTTCATGCTTTGTGGCTTTCTAACTCAGATGGTTGACAAAAGCTGCCAAGTGCTTCATTGGTCGTTTGAATTTGACTTTGCACTCACTTGACTTTATTAACTTGGTTTACCATCACCTTCAGGCTTCTGCCCAAGTATGTCATAAGGTTGTAAAGTTGTAAAAAGTTAAATCTTTGCTGTTTTGTTTCTTTTCATTGCCTACCTTGCATACCAAAAGCAGAGCATCCAACATGTCCCAATTTTACTAGAATTCCCTCCTCACTTTAATGTATACACAGGACCATCTGAAAACATAGATAAACAAAGTTAAAATATTGTGATACTTTGTCATGTTAGCTGACATAGCAATGCTTAATATTGCTAGGTCTGTATTTAGTATACTTAACTCTGACTTTTGCAGCTACTGGAGGATGAAAAACCCTTAAATTTAAAAATAAATAAAACCTCCCCATAACAGTTATCTCTGCTTTGTGTATTTTCCCAGAGTATGCCAGAATGATCTACTGAGATAGAGCTATGATGGTATATTGTCAAGGTCTCACTTAACTGAACAATACTTACAGGTAGCTATACAATTGTACTTTCCTGAGAATACTCCTTCCAACTTCCAGAAAGCTCTTGAAGGACTTTGAACCGTATTTTCAACTTAGCAAAGTTTCAACACTGAAGTGAGGATGTAATTCATGTTCATAATCGAGTGTTCCTAAAAGCTCATTAATTGTTCTCATTTCTAAAAAAGATGATGGGTTTGGGTTTTGCATTTGATGTGAAACCCTAATTTAGGGCTATGCAGTGCATGTACAAATGTACAGTACTACTAGAAACAAATACAGGTGTCCAGTATATTTTATCCTAGATATTTATGTGGGACCTTGTCGGGATTTTATCATGTCAGAATTATGTAATTAATACGAAATAGGCAAGGATTTATGAAGTTGAAGGCTGCATTGAAATCAATTCTATTTCATAAAATAAGTGATGTCTCTCCCCGAGTCAGAGTACTAAAGTTTTGTACCTGGAGTACTGCATCTAGCTCTAGAGCCCTCAGCACAGGAAAGACATGGACCTGTTGGAGTGGGTCCAGAGGAGGGCCACAAAAATGATCAGGGGGATGGAACACCTCTCCTATGAAGAAAGGCTGAGAGAGTTGGGGTCGTTCAGCCTAGAGAAGAGAAGGCTTCGGGAAGAGCTTATTGTGGCCTTTCAGTACTTAACGGGGGCTTATGAGAAAGATGGGGACAAACTTTTTAGCAGGGCCTGTTGTGACAGGACAAGGGGGAATGGCTTTAAACTAAAGGGGGGTAGATTCAGACTAGATATAAGGAAGAAATTTTTATGCTGAGGGTGGTGAAACACTGGCACAGGTTGCCCAGAGAGGTGGTGGATGCCCCATCCCTGGAAACATTCCAGGTCAGGTTGGACGAGGCTCTGAGCAACCTGATCTAGTTGAAGATGTCCCTGCCCACGGGAGGGGAGGGAGGACTAGATGACCTTTAAAGGTCCCTTCCAACCCAAACTATTCTATGATTCTATTATTTTATGATTCTAAATCTGTTTGAATTCCAATTGAGAACAGAAGTGAGCCCTCTGAATGATTTCACGAAACAAGAAGATAATGGTATCCTGAAACTCTTTAATCAAAGCGACTGTTGGGAAGATGAGAGTACTTGGACGCGTTGCTCAATTTCTTGCAAATCTTTGCTCTGAAGAGAGGCAGGGTTTTCTGCATTTCTGGTTTGTACTTTATCAGAACCACTGAGCATTTTGAGTATAAAACTGAAAATAGAACCTGTGGATGGGTGAGGTTTTTAATAATCAGTTCCATCCTGAACATTCTAAGCTGTTTTTTTAACGTACTCTTTTATTGAGGCTGATTGGTTTTAATATAAAGTACATTAAGATCCAAAGCACTGGTGTGGAGGAAAGGTTTTTTCAATGAAGCATGTTTCTCTGTTTTCCTGAGTATTAAAGTACTTCACTGTCTCTCATCAGAACTTATCAATAAGACAAGGGCTAAGGATAATCTCCATCCTTTCTTGAAGCAGGAGGAAACATAGTGACAAAGGATGAGGTACTTAATGCCTTCTTTGCCTCAGTCTTTAATAGTATGACCAGTTGTTCTCAGGGTACCTGGCCCGCTGAACTGGAAGACAGGGACGAGGAGCAGAATGAAGCCCCCATAATCCAAGGGGAAGTGGTTAGTGACACCAATTAGACACATACAAGTCTATGGGGCCGGATAGGATCCACCCAAGGGTACTGAGGGAGCTGGTGGAAGTGCTCACCAAGCCACTTCCAA
>NW_008825109.1:15308123-15351568 GCF_000699105.1 Pygoscelis adeliae
TCACACGGCACGTACAGGACAACCAGGTGATCAGGCCCAGTCAGCAAGGGTTTATGAAAGGCAGGTCCTGCTTGACTAACCTGATCTCCTTCTATGACAAGGTGATACGCTTAGTGGACAACGGAAATGCTATGGATGTTGTTTACCTGGACTTTAGTAAAGCCTTTGACACTGTTTCCCACAGCATTCTGCTGGAGAAACTGGCTGCCCATGGCTTGGATGGGCGTACACTTCACTGGGTAAAAAAACTGACCTGATGGCCGGGCCCAAAGTGTTGTGGTGAATGGAGTTAAATCCGGTTGGCGACCAGTCACAAGTGGTGTTCCCCGGGGCTCAGTATTGGGGCAGTTCTGTTTAATATCTTTATCAATGATGTGGACGAGGGGATCGAGTGCACCCTTAGTAAGTTTGCAGGCAACACGAAGTTGGGCGGGAGTGTTGATCTGCTTGAAGGTAGGAAGGCTCTGCAGAGGGATCTGGAGAGGCTGCAGTGAGCAAAGCACAGAAAAGCAAAACAAAGAGGCTGCAGGATTTATCTTTAAATTCAAGGGGTTTTCATTCTACAGTGGCTGCAGAAATCAGAATTAAGTATATTTAATATAGAGCTAATAATATTATGTGTTGCTGTGTCAGCTAACATGACAAAAGTATCATAATATTTTAACTTTTTTTATTGATTTTTTCAGATGGACCTATGTATACATTAAAGTAAGGAGTGAATGCTGGTAGAATTGGGACATGTTGGATGCCAGTAAGCTATTGAGAACACTCATGGTAGAATAGGTAAAGTTATGGTTAAAATCAAGCCAGCACTTTGGCAAGATTATTTTATCTTTTTAGTGTTTTGCTAATTAGCTAGAGATTTCAGAAAGGTGTGGAGCACTTAATAGTAATGTTATGTCTTCATCAGTTTATTCTCTTCAGCCACAAGAAACTGACTGGACTTACATTGAAGGCTAAGGTCAAATTATTTGAAATGATTTTCAGGAGAGAGGTGGGGTAAGAGGGGGGGAAGCTTGCATTTCTATAATACCAGTATCACAAGTTCATCTTGCAGTTAATGCAGTTAATGTGTGTAGAGATGGTTTTTTTGTAAGTGGCCTTCCAGCATCAGATCTAGCAGTGTATGCATTTCTGTGGCCTTTCCTGGTTTTGTATAATTTCTTAAGGCTCCTTTTCACATGTTCTTTTAATTGAGTATGAAGTGAGTATCAGGTTGAAACATTTCAGGATTTCTCATGATACAGCAGAATGTATGCTTCTATGTAGAAGGTGGCAGAGGAACTACTCATGAGTAGAGAAAATTGGAAGAAACTTATAATGGTTCATGTTAAAAAAAAAAAAAAGTATTTCTGATGCTTTTTTTTGTGTGGTTCTTTATCAATGGAAGATTATCCTTTAAAAGCTATTGGCATATGAACTCCAGAACACCAAAAGAATACTTTTTGACACTTGGAGAAACATAACACGGGAAGAAAAAAGAAAAGATTCTAGAAAATAATCTGGAGGGGAAGGTGTGATCTGAAGAAAAGAGACAAGAAATACTGCAGGTGTTGACTGGAGAGACTGGAGGCAGAATGCACAAGCTCTTACTCTGTTTCTTTTTTTAAACTCTTCTGTCATCATTTCATCTTTACTTTCATCTTCAGTCAACTTCTTTTTTTATTTTGGTCCAGGCTACTAAAACAAATATGCTATTGAAGGCTCCTGAATGAGAGTTAAACATTCATAAGACTAACCACTTGTTGGGCAGGTAGGGTCAATCAGCAAGGCTCCCACAGAGAAGATGGTAGCTTCCAAGTGAGATTTGGGCACCTATGGTGCCCCAGTATTTCATTGCCGCTTGGACTAATGCTCTAGATAAATGAAATGTAGAAACTGAGTAGTATTGATATCCAGCCAATACTTGACCTTAAGGCACCTTGCACTTTGTGCAAAGTTGAAATAACGAATCAACTTTCCTGAATTATGTCAGCAAGTCTCTTTAAATGTGTACGTGCTCTCTCTTTCTCTCTTACTCATGAATAGATTCCTGGGAAAAGAGTCGTTTCTCATTCACAGCTTGTGGATGGAGATGGAGTATGTGTTAGCTCACATGCAGATATGATGCCTACGTAATCCATACAGCACAAATTGTTGAGTATCATCCAATATGCTTACCTGAAATAGTTTTTACATCTCTTTGAAGTCTGGCATGCTGGCATTAAATATAGGTTACGATGACTACATTTTGTCACACATTTCAGCTTTTGAATCAAAATGATACTAAGGAAACAGATCCCAACAGTCTGGCTTTGTCAAAGCTGCATTATTTTTAAGCATACCATGTAAAGTCAGCCATGTCTTGTTTTAGTTATTAGTCCCTAAGAATTATCATCATCTTACTCAAGAAGTTAGACTATTCTATACCTGTGCTAATCATGAAAGTCAGTCCTCTCTCCCACAGCATCTATTTTTACCTTTTACTTTCAAAAAGATTTTTGGAAGGGTGCATGCATACACTGCTGGGATAGCTTAAATGGACATTTCGTATTATCAGTGCCCATTTTTTAAGTGACTATTACTATAGAAAAAATTATTTGTATCTTTATGCACTTCATTCACAATAACATCAGACACAGCACTCTAAAGTGGTAGATATTGATGTATTTAAGAGTAGAGGACAGTATCACAGGCTTCATTAAATAAGTAGGAATAAAGGCAAGGTGTCCCAAAGTCATCTAGCAGGCTAGTAGACTCAGTGTGATAACTCCAGGAAAGGGAGAGCGTGATAGATCTGCCATGTGGCCCATATTCCATTACTTTCTTTCCTCATTGCCTCATGGGCCTGTAATATTGTAAACCTAAGAAATGTCATTGTTCAAGGGAGAAGAAAGACGAGGAGAAACAAAGGACAGTACTTCTGAAATTTTGTTGTTGTGTCTGAGAAATTTTCCTAATGCTTTTATTTTTCTTGGAAGTAGAGAAGGACTGGTCTCCATTTTCATGTATTTAATTATTCACGTATTTTACAAAACAGGAATTGAGACATAGAATAAAATGTGAGTGGACTAAGGGTGCTGGGAAGTTAATCCACAATTTCTTGCCCTTCCTTTGTAACTACATAAGCTTGAGTAAGTCAAAGAAGGTCTTCTGTTACTTTAGTACTATTCTATACTACTATAATAAAAGAAAATGCTTAGAAATTAATCCAGGCTTGCAGGTTGTGTGATTACCCACATCCTGTGACAAAATGGACATGAATTGCAAAATTATTTTCAGACTGAGTGATTAGGTCTTGTATACCTTATCTCTGGAAAGTGATTCCATCTAGCAAAGATCATTGCATCCTCAGCTGTAAGGTATTAGCTTTTTTATTTTTTTCAGGGAGAAATCAGTGGGAGCTATTGCTGATGGCAAGTTATTTTTTGTTGTTTTTTTCTCATGAACAGGACTTCTGCTGTTGAGTAAGTATTTCTGTCATTGTCTATACTGCTGGCATTTATTTATACCTACTATTCTCCTTGGAGTATGGCTTCAGTTACACAATTTTGATTCTGAGCCTCTAAAAAGATATCAATATTATCTTTCATGGTATGATTAAAACTACTTTCAGTGTATTGTGTACATGCTTGGAAAATACGATGAGAAAGATACAAACAACATGGAGGGCATAGTGGAAAGAGAAACAAAGTGCATAAATTACTGAAAAGACCTTATGAAATAGCTTCCAAAGAAAAGATGAAAATGAATGTGTACCCAACTTAGAAGTAATAATACTGGAAACCTTAGTGCTTACAGGTATAAATGCCATAAGAACAGTAGAACGTTCTAGTCATCCTTCCTTCAATGTGATGCAATATGAAGAAATTTAGAGTGAGACTTTCCTAGTAATACATTTCTGACAGAATTAAACAAAATAAAACAACCCCCCAGCTGCCTCTCATATGTTTAGCAGAGTCTGTAAAATTAGCTTAAAGAAGTGGGCTGTAGGTGGCAGGGGGAATGAACAGCTGTGAAGTAATAAACTGTTAAGGTACAGCCCTAAGAATCAGTTGTTTTTTTGTGGAGGGTTTTTTTTTTTTTAATACGTAGTATCTCTGTTTATGGTTAGGCTATGTCAGGGTCACCAGTTATTAGAACAAAATTCCTGGAATGCAGAAGATGCTTGCTGGCCTTCTGCAAAGAGAAAAGCACAAACCCTAAGGCAGCACTGGTATCTAGGTATTTGTTAAAGCAGGAAATACTCAATTCATGGGTGTAGCACTTAAATAATAGGAATTTACTGTAAAAGCATGAGGCTTGTTGAGAGTGCAAGGTGAGTGAGGGGATTGGAATTTCTAGAAACACTCCTCATGTGCTAACTTTTTCCCTCAGAGTTAATTGGCTTTACTAGGAAGCTATGTACATTCAAAAACACCATCCTTGAAATAGTAAACATGTTTTGAGTAGCATTGTACAAAAAGTATTTTGGTTCCCTATATAAGACGCATTTCAAAATTAGGAAGTAAAATGTGGGTACCACAAACAAGTTGTATTTAACCTATTGAACTGAAGGACTTGAAGTTTAATGTTTCAGATTCACATCTTTTCCTGAGAGGGTGTGATCTGGAAACACACAAGCATGTGGGTTACCTTATGATAAAACAGTTTCAGATTTGGAGTCTTGGGTTGTATGTTCTGTCCTGTGCTACAGGGTTCCTAGCAAAAGTTTTTTTCTTACACGTTCAAAGGCTGATTGACCTTTAGCAAACCTTCACTATAATCTTTACTCCTTGGGCCCTGGGCTTGCAGCAAGAGCTATGACAGAATTTTGAAATTCCATGTCATAATGAGATACATATGTGACATTGTCCTTATCCTCGTTTTTGGGCAGAAGTGCATGGTTGAGGAACGATTTCTGATCACTTTTAATAGGCCCTCTGTTCATGGAGCACATACTGCAGAATGAGCCTTCACCAGCATTTACATATTAATCCCCCAAAGCTCTCAACAGTATTATTTATCACTGTTTACTGATGGTCACTGCATTTCAGCATTCTCAAAGTAAGCGTTGCATTTAGGCTATTTAGAGACATGGGTTAGATTGAATAAAGAATCTATAGAAATGAGCATTCTTTACAACATTGCTGGCAACAGTATATGGGAAATCATGCTAATTTTCTGTTAAGTAGATAGCTATTATCTTCATTTTATTGAAGAGCTTCCTGTAATTGAGTTAACTCTGTAATTCACATTTCACAGTCTCAGGATCTACTGTGGTAAAAAAAAAAAAAAATAAATAAAATCAGGAAATCAGTAATAATGTCATTGGCAATTAGCTTATTTTTATGAAATATCCTCTGGCAGATCATGGATTCCATAATGCTATTTGTTACTTAAACCTATTTGAGTTTTTTTGTTTTTTTTTTTTTTTTTTTTTTGTGGTCTAATTGATATCTGTTTGTACCAGTTCAGTTCTGCATTAGTTTGGGTGCATGTTCACTATGGTCATTGCCATGTCCATGGTTGAATTTTAGTCACTACAATCATGACCAAAAAGTACGAAGAAGTGTTTGTACTCTGAAGTGGTACTTAGCACAGATAACATGCTATTGTGGCTGTTTTTCCTGGGACCTGAGTTAGCTTACTCAGAACTGCCTTGGATTCTCTTCACTGTGCTACTTCGACAAATCCTCAAAATCAAAGTGGTTTTTGAAGTATGAAACTGGTTGTACTAGTTTTGGCTGGGATGCAGTTAACTTTCTTCACAGTAGCTAGTAGCAGGGCTTACACAGAGTCAAGGCCTTTTCTGCTTCTCACACCACCCCACCAGCGAGTAGGCTGGGGGTGCACAAGAAGCTGGGAGGGGACACAGCTGGGACAGCTGACCCCAACTGACCAAAGGGATATCCCATACCATATGATGTCATGCTCAGCATATAAAGCTGGGGGAAGAAGAAGAAAGGGTGGGGGATGTTCGGAGTAATGGCGTTTGTCTTCCCAAGTAACTGTTACACGTGATGGAGCCCTGCTTTCCTGGAGATGGCTGAACACCTGCCTGCTGATGGGAAGTAGTGAATGAATTCCTTGTTTTGCTTTGCTTGTGTGTGTGGCTCTTTTTCTTTACCTATTAAACTGTCTTTATCTCAACCCACGAGTCTTCTCACTTTTACCCTTCCGATTCTCTCCCCCATCCCTTGAGTGAGCAGCTCGGTGGGGCTCAGCTGCCTACCGGGGTTAAACCACAGCAAATCTAAATAGCTACGGGTTTATAATAGCTTTAATTTATTTTTTTTTTTAACAAGAGATATTCTGCTAGAACTCTAGGACTTTGGAAGAGATTTGACTTACGAGCATGAAGTCACCATTTATTTTTCCATATTACATTCATTCTCACCTTTAGAGGTTAATAGGGAATATACATTACTATTTACTCCTAAATAATTAAAATTTGACATGCACATGTTGTTCTTTAATTACTATTTTAGCTTTTTTTTTAATGTGAAACTGAAGTTGCTGCTAAAGATAATGCAAGTAAGTATACCTATCAATAAAGTAGCAGAGTTGATTTTATTGTCACTGAACATGCTTACTCTTCTTCCACTTCCAAAATTGCTCATTCTTGTCAAGTTACTTTTGCAAACACTGTTCTTTACCTCTGCTCTCCATATATGACTGGGGCTTTTAACTTTTTTAATTGAAAAAAACCCAACAAAACCCAAACGTAAAACAAAGCGTGGCCATCGATATGTCCGTGCTGCAGCAGGTGCACCTTGAAACATCTGTGGCTGTGCATAAGGCCATGCTGGAACACCTTGAAGCATCTGTGGCTGCGGATAAGTCCACAACACAGCAGGTACACCCTTGAAGGGACTGTCGCCATGGGTAAGGCTGCACTGATGCAGGAGCACTTCAAAGGGACTGTGGCTGTGGATTAGTCTATGCCACAGCAGGTATACCCCTGAAGAGACTGTGGTTCATAGATAAGGCCACAATAGAGCAATGGCAAAGGGAGGAGTTCATTGCAATGTTAAACCCCGTGGTCTGATCCAAAAGGACCTGGAGTGGAGAGTGTAATGGATATGCCTTTAAACTGTTGAAACCCACGATTTGAGTTGTATGTTACAGGAAGTACTATAGCAGGAACCACCTGAACCGATGGAGGAGAAGCCTCACAAGAAGCAGTGCAAGTGCAGCAGTGACCTGACCTGAGCTGGCTTTGGTGCCCAGTAACTCCACGCAACACACCACCTCTCCTGGCCTGAGTGACCACCATCACAGACGGAGCCCAAAGTCATGGACTAAATGAACTCAGTGGACCTTTTGTGGACATTTGTGGACATTTTACAGTCATTCTACAGGGGTGGTCCATAGACTGAGGGAATGATATCTGCGCATTATATCAAAGAATGGGAAAGGGTGGTGGTGGTTATGAGGATGTATTGAGATAGTGTGTCACCTGAGCATGACATAAACTGTATGGAATAAGGTGTGGAGAATGTACTGGTTTTGGCTGGGATGCAGTTAATTTTCTCCATAGTAGCTTCTTTGGTGCTATGTCTTAGATTTGTGGTGAAACCAGTGATGATAACACAGCGATGTTTTAGCTACTGCTGAACAGTACTTACAGAGTGTCAAGGTATTTTCTGCTTCTCACACTGTCCTGCCAGCGAGAAGGCTGAGGGTGCACAAGAAGCTGGGAGGGGACACAGCTGGGACAGCTGACCCCAACTGACCTAAGGGATATTCCATACTGTATGACATCATGCTCAGCAATAAAACTAGGGGGAAGAAGAAGGAAGGGGGGAACATTTGGAGTTATGTGGTCTCTGTATTCCCAAGTAGCCATTATGCGTGATGGAGCCCTGCTTTCCTAGAGATGGCTGAACACCTGCCTGCCCATGGGAAGCAGTGAATGAATTCCTCTTTTGGCTTTACTTGCATGTGCAGCTTTTGCTTTACCTAATAAACTGTCTTCATCTCAAACCATGACTTTTTGGACTTTTATCCTTATTCTCTTCTCCATCTCACTGAGAGGGAGTGAGCGAGTGGCTGTGTGGTACTCTGCTGCCTACCAGGATTAAATCACAACACCGGAGATTTCTTTTTGTTTTAAAATATATGCAGAACTCAAAAATATTCTCTGGAGCATGCATATATTCCAAGGTGTTGAACACTTATCTTTGCATTAGGCTGAGTTACCTGACAGATGGCCAGTTCGTGCAATGGCACGGCTATTTAAAATTTTCCTGCTCATCAGTTCAATGTTTCCCTTTTGTCAGAGGAGTTACCAGTCCCACTGTTCAACTAGTAGAGCCACTTCTCTGTGCGCTCTCTAATTTCTTTCAGGCAGGTTAGCTTAAATGGCTTAAACCAGTGATTTAAGCTAAACCAAAGTATTAAACCAAAGTATTTATCAGAAGTAGGATAGAGAACTCTCATGTGATTTCCTCTGTCATCAATGGAAGCATGTAGGTGGTGAGTGTGGTGCCATTAAGGTACAGAGGAATCTATTAATCTCTAAATCTTGTCTTAGGCCATATGGCTTTGGTCTGTTTTTATGACAGTATGTTACTGGTTGAAAAAGTGACACAGAAGGTTATTTTAAACAGATTTTTTTTTTTTTTGTCTTGGGGGGCTGGGAGGATTTATTACAAGCATAGTTATTTTACACTGAATGACTGTATATAACATGGAATTTTATCTACCTTCTTATGATAAAACTAGTTACCCTGCAAATCACAAACATGCATGTCTGTCTGCATATGGGTGCTAATAATAAAGTTGATGTGATGTTATCACAGCCACAGCTTTATTTTTATATTAAGATACACCTCCTGTTTTATCAGAAGCTTTGCCTATACTAGAAAATGTGGTTGTGGTAGGGGGGTTGTTACTATCAGTTTATTATTGCAACGGATAATTGAACGGAAAAAAGCATTAAACTTCTTCAGTTGTGATTATATATGTAAACTAACAACTTTCTCCAAAGAGATTCTCTCCCTCACCCTACCTACCCAACTTGGTCTGAAATGGTTCCTATACTGTCTCTTCTGTGCTGTGCTATTTTGGGAGTTTAGGTAGGAAAGTCAGGAGGGAATGAGTAAGCATGTGGAGTAAAGAAAACACAATAATGCCGTAACCACATTTTGCCTGTACCTTCACAACATGTTTCAGGTCCAGTAATGGAAAACTTTCAATAATTCAAGAAGCTGTTAGAAATCTGTTTTATTCACTTCAATTATTCCTCGTTACACTTATTGGAAGGTTTCTGTTATAACCCTTTAAGAAGTAGCTATCAAGGTTAAGGCACCCAGATTCAGGAAAACTGTGGTCCTTTTAGCTAGTCAGGAAGGAGGTGGGCAGTTCAGGGGAAACCTGTTTGCCTCTGCAGTTTCTCTCAGTCTCAGTGAAAGAATGACTGTGAAAATTGTCCATTATATCTTTGTTCTTGTGATACAAAACAAGTCCACGAAAGCGTTAAAAATAAATGTTTCTTTTTTTGTACCTGAAGAAGTTTCTCATCTAGCTGTAGCTGGAATTAGTATAACTACTTTTGCTGCTTCATTTAATCTCCTCAAAAGGTTCTTGACTATAAAGACTCTAAGACTCATCGAAGCAGGTGTCAGACATCGAGTGCCCCTATGACAGTCATCATGGTTCTGATAACGGCATTTTTATGGGGAGGGTTCTTTGAATGTACAGAAAGTGGTTTTCCACCTGATCTGTAATTCCTTTGGCATTGCTGCAAAGACACTTTTGCCATCAGTAACTGTCTTCATGAGCTATTGTGGGTTCTTGGGACTGACTTAGTATGCATTCACCAACCAGACAAGGTTTACTTGCTATAAATAATTCTTATGTTTCTTGAAAAAAAATCATAATAAAATGAAAAATGTATCAAACAACTAAATCTCTTACCTCTTACTGCATACATTGCTTTGGCTTCATTTATAAGATTTCCTAACACTAGAGGAGAGAGGAAAGCACCTATGGTTATAAGCAATTTCACTGTAGTGGTCCTGTCTCAAAAATCTTAATTTACCTCTTTTTTCTCAGTTAGTTGCACTTACTGCTTTCTGAGAACAAATGATGATGCCTTATTCCTTTTATGAGGAGAAAACCAATCCTGCATCCTGTTCTCTGAACAGTATGTTAAAAGACCTCTCCCATGTTTTCGGTCAGTACCAGAAACCCTGATGATCATCTTCTTCCTGGCTTAGAAGCCTTAGCCTTTCCATAAACACATTTGTGTCTTCTGAATCGTTTACTGCTCATCAGTTGTTACATTTATCTTGTATTTGATGTTATCAAACTACATTATAGTACTTTATGTAACATAGATCAGGTTTTTGAAGATGCATGTGGGTAGTAGAAGTTGAAATTAACTTTATTCTTTGTTTCTGCAAGACATTTGGGACTTTTAGACAGTGTTGAAGCTTCAGGTGCCTCCAAAAGAAAAAAAAAAAAAAAAAAAAAGACAAAGTTACTTAGAAATTGAAGAAAAGGGGAGAAAATATAAGAAAAAATAACATAGAACTCCTGTAATTTTAATCACATGCAACAATTTATGCTTTGGGATATAATTGTCACGTATCACCTTAATTTGGAATAACAATGAAAAGTAATGCAAAAAAATGTGCTGTCTTGTATTTCTCAAGGGTTAGTGTGGATATAAACATTTCCTGCAGAAAGCAGATAATTTAAAAATGTTGACAGCTAGAAGTAATATTGTGTAAAGTAGAAATACAGTGGAGTGAGGAATGGTGTTGCTACATAAAAGCTGTATTTACTGTTTAAACTATTAGTCCTTTAACATGCCACTGAAAGGTCAGTCTTCAAGAGTAATGGAGAAACTATTGGAATGAAGGCTAGGAAATAAATTGCAAAGGATGTACTGTGAGTGCATTCCAGCTCTACGTTGTTCACAAAGTGGTGATAAACTAGCAGCTAGATTTGTTCATTTTGGTTTTGGTTTTTTTTTGTTTTGTTTTGTTTTTTAATAATAAATAGGAGCTAAGCATTTTCTAAATGTGTAGCTTTCTCCAAAACCACTGGTGAGTTTTGGGATTCCTACAAGTTCTTATATGCTTTTAGTCAACATCTTCCTATATTTTCTAATTTGATTCCATTAGAAAAATACAGTAAGAATGGTTCTTTGCTTCATTTACCAACAGGGGACAGCATGGGTAACACCTGCTGAGTGGATGTTCCCACGGCATGCCAGTACCAGAATTGAGAAATTTGGTCTTGGACAGGTGCTCAGCATAAAGCTGTGCCTTTCTGCTTAGGATTTCTGTTGCCAGTATACATTATATAAAGCCCACCCTACATGAATAGTTCTGATCTACTCATATGAAGACCTATTGATTTTTCTTCTATTCATTAAGGTCAGTTATATTAGAGACTATTAAATGAGTTTGCAATTTTTCCACCAGATTTGATTGACCAAACCGTACATACAGCTTTATGGCTGTTGCTTATGTGGAGTGTCCAGCTTGTCAGCGTTAAATAATCTGTATTAATGTCTCCAGAGATGTGGTAGGGACACCTCTGCATGAAACTTTGAAAACATGTTCCCTCTACTTATTCCCTAAGTGCACCAGTGTGCTCTGGGAGTGTTTTTTCCCCTCACTCTGTTTTAGGATTTGGCTGCTGGTGCTCAAGGTCAGCTCTGGTATACTGCAGCTGTGTGACACTGGATGTGAAAGATTTGTCAATGTGTGTGAACACCCGATGGGGTGGGGTGCAAGGCAACAAAACCAGACTTTTGTCAGTGGTTCTGTGTGGCATGACAGGAGAAGAGGCTACGGGCTTGAAATGAAACAGAGGAAATTAAATAACAAACCCCTTTTTTTACTGTGATGGTGATTGAATAGC
The DNA here is from genome assembly GCF_000699105.1 of Pygoscelis adeliae. Lineage (NCBI taxonomy): Eukaryota > Metazoa > Chordata > Aves > Sphenisciformes > Spheniscidae > Pygoscelis > Pygoscelis adeliae. The sequence continues at coordinate 15,319,965 of NW_008825109.1, forward strand.
TGAACAGGCTGCCTTAAGGGGTATTTTCATCCTTGGAGACGGTCACAATCTGACTGGCCATTGTCCTGGGCATCCTACCTTGTGTGCCTCTTCTCTGAGCAGGGGATTGGACCAGGTGATCTCCAGAGATGCCTTCCAGTTCTTAAATGTTCTGTGGTCTTGTATCTGTGGACACCAGGAAGTTGTCTGATTAATAGTTAGTGTATGGTGAAAACATGGCATAATAAATATGTTCACTCAAAGCATGTGACAAATACAAAGCATTTTTTTCCCTGTTAGCTTCCATTTAAACAAGAGAGGAGGTGACAGTTGGAAAATAAGATACACAGAAAATACATGCTTAGTTTGAACTTGCTCATTTTGTAGTAGTGGCAGGGTTCACTTCTGGCTAGATGAAGACACATAAAACATGCAGCAGATGTTATGACAGGCTTTTTATTTTGTTGATGTCCAAAAGATGATTCCATAATACAGACCTGTGGCTGTAATGTTGTGGATGTTGAATTTATTTGCTTTCCACAGGTTCTCTGATGCTTTGTATTATTCCAGAAACTGCTTAGATAGAGGAATAAGAATTACTCGGAACAAATTTCACTGATGCTCGGCTTACAGTACAAAGAAATTAGCTATTACGCAATGCTCTGCCAGTAAGGCTTTAAATCATTGAAATACCTTCTAAAATGAACACCAATGTTTTTTCAAATCAGTCTGGGAAGCAGAGCATAACTCATATGTTCTTCAGTTGGTGAGGCATTTAGAGACCGATGATATCCACCAAACAGGGATTTTTTTTTCTTTTGGGATCTGATTTTTCTTTTTCTTTTCTTTTTTTTTTTTTTCCTTTCTTTGACATTGTTACTTTCTCGGCATATTTATAGATTTTTTTTGGCTTGTTATTTTTGCTCAGAGAATTGTGGTGTAAATCTAGGACTAGAACTGACTTATGTAGTATATGATTTTGACTTTGTAATGTCCTTCATTTTTAAGGATGGAAGTCCATAGATCTATTGATGAATATCTATTGCAATGTAACAAATTTCATTATACTGAGAAATGATGTAATGTTTTCAGAAATTGCAAAAATGGAGATTTCTTCATTGAAGTTCTTACTCTGGATATGGTACCAAAGTGCAGTGTCTTAGTTCCTAGTCTTCTTACTGATCTTTTAAGTGTCTGCTGAATTACATGCATGACAAAAATCTGTTTTAACTGCAAGCTAAATATTTTAATTATGTTAAGTAACCTCAACATTACATTGCTAATACTGATGAACTGATGACTGGTCTTGGTAAAGACTTCATCCGAAAAACAGGAACTCAATTAAAAGATTTTAGAAAACCTTGTTTCCAAATTCTGAAAACCTAAACATTTTAGCTGTATTTAAATGACTTCAGAAAATAAACAAGCAGAATAACCTTCTGAAGAACAAGGCTAAATCATAACATATCATAATGCTACAAGCTTAACACTTTATATCATTACTCAAGTTGTCGATATGGCAGGAAAAAAGGAATTAATATAAGTTAAATAGTTGAATGCCTTTGTTTCAGTCATAGAAACAAAAAGTTTTGATTGAGCAGAAATGTTTTTTAAGTGTTGAGATCTGTCACATTTAGTGGCTGAAACTGTTTCACAGGAATCAGATTTCAGATTATAATCTCAGTAACACTCTTCTAGGTGTTTCTACACCAAAACTCCAGGGCCATGTGAGCTGACCTTGGGAAGCATAACTGGAGTCTGGAAGTACCCAGATACATTCAGTGTTGTTGCTCCAGAGCTAAGCAGTATTCAGTTAATGTATTTGTTGTTTCAAACTAGTAGGTGTCAGGAATCTTTGTACCCCACTGAACGCTTTAGTTAAAATCTCTTTAGCAACATTAGTGTATCAGCTGTCACATCTAGCTCACTTTCTTGTTTATGGTGAAATAAAATCAAGTTTAACTTAACACAATGTGATCTTTGTTCCCTAAAGAGACCTTCTGCTACGGTATACTCTTGGAGTAAACATCTTGAATGTAAAATTTTCTGAAATGGCTCTCCCTACAAATCTGAAATGGCAGAAATAAGTCTGAAAGCTGCATCTTGGACCTGACAGAAGAAAAACAACTTAAATTCTGTATGAGGAGGAACTTTTCTATCTGTGAAACAGTGCAAGGCTGCTGACAGAAAAGAAAATACACCCTGCACCCTATGTTAATCTCCTTTAAGGAATCAAACATAATTTTAAACCATAAAGAAACACTGTATGTAGGAATATAATATATTTTCTTTGGATTCTCATCTTCAAAATTTTATTGTTCAGCACTCTTCAGGAAACTTTCCCATTAGCTGAAAAAGCAGAAATATCATGAATATGAATATTCATTTTTTTAAAAATTGTAAATTATACTAAATGGTGAAAATAGGGTCCTCCTTTACTTAATAAGAAAGCTTTCTGCTTTTTAAAATCAACCAAATAATTCAGCTGGGAAAAAAAACAAAACAAAACAAAAAACACCTGCACTGAGAAAAGTAGGGTTTGTGAGACAAATCAACAACAATCTATCTGTTGTTGCTAATGCTCTGAGGTCACATGTAATTTAAGTGTAAATTACCTGAAGACTGCTTAACTTTCATATAGTTCCAATAGTTAACTGTTTCCCAGAGATTACAGGGGATGGATGTGTCTCTAGAGTCTGCTTTCTGACACCAAATGCAGGAACCTTAGTGTATGTCCTGAAAAATGAATGTTGTAAGTCTGTCTTGGCAAGGATTAGGAGGTTTAGAGAATCTGCTCCAGGAAACAAAATGTTCATCAGTGAAACTTAATGATTTATAAAAGTTTAGCAGTATAAAAGCTGGTCATGGCAGTGTCATGTGCTTTATATATATATGCATTGAACTTATTCTTTGTATATATTCTGCCCTAAATAATCAATGCAGGAAGAAGAGTAATTCTGTATGTTTTGTTCCCATTGTTTCTAAAGTAATTTTCACTTAAAGTAGGGGCTACAGGCTTCACCTTGTATTTATGGGTTGTATATTTATGGGTTGCGTATTTAAAACCTGGGAAAAAGCTTGAGGCATTCTTTCTTGAAAATGGTAGTAAAAGTATCACATTTCATTTAATGAATAGAGCAGTCTTATGTAACTGCTGTTGTCTTAAAAGATTATTAATGTGGATGCAGAGTGCATTGATGTAGATGGAGGGTGCTACAGCAGAACACACTCTTAAGGTTCAGAGTAGGTAAAGTATGCCAAGAGAATTGTTAAAAATCCTTATTGGAATTGTTTACATAGGTTTATTCAGATTAGAAAAATCTGGGAAAATGGTAGTTCTTTTTTGGTTGCAAAAGGAACTACTTTGGTAGGTAATCCTAAAAAGAACCTTACCTGTATTTCTGATGAGGCTTTGTGTATTGGAGGAAAAGAATATGACCATGTAAATGCAAATGCTTGCTCTTGAAAACAAGTGCAGGGTAAGTTTCATTAAAAAGAAGATACTTAAGTTTCTTCCTAAGAAGTTTTATTTTTGAGAATCAAGATATCTTTCACTTCCTATAGCAGCGAGGTCTGTTAGACGTGATGCTATGGATCTGTGCATCTACTGTAAAGTGCAGCTCACAGACTATGACCTGTAGTCTCAGACTATGCCCAAACTGCAAGATGGCTGCTAAGCGTGTCATTTAGCCAGTACAAAAAAACCCAAGAAGATGTCTGTTATATTTTTCAATACAGTATTTGCATGTTGAAGAACTGGATTTTACTTTCTAGGTAAGAAGAATTAAAATTGGAATAGTATGAGATATTGTGTAATTTTTTGTTCACGTACATATGGATATTTGAAGTCTTCAGACAGTAGAAAGATTATTTTAGTTTTTTTCATTTTAAATGTACATACAATACTGTCTGCTTTCTGCTGTCCTTCTCTGAATGATAGTGTTGATTAGTTCTTTGTTCTCAAATGCTGGATAATACTTTGAGTAATGCATTCTTTTAGTGTACAGTGCACCAGTAACAAGTAAATAAATAAATGAATAAAGAACACGTATGGGATTGTAAACACTAATACTATCAATAATGCTACATGTTGCATACATGTCATTTCCTTAAGCTGAAAATAGAGTTATATTCTGTTTTCACCTGAGACTTTTCTGACTAAACTGGTTTGAAACTGTTCATTAAGCTTTCCAAGTATCTGACAGAAATATTTTAGAGATTAGTCTATATGTAGTATGTGAGGCTATGTATCTCTACAAGTCATGGTTAGTCTTTTATTCAGTGAAATTTTCTAGCAAAATTGGTAACAAACAGACTCAAACCTTCATAAAGTTTCTTTCTTTCATTTCATTTCATTGTACTTTAAACACAGTTCAGCCTTTTTCCATCAAAGATTGTTCTGTTGCCTTAAATACAACTAATATGACTGAATTATAGAATGTATTCATTCATGTTAATGGACAATTTTGCACTGTTGTTATACATCTGTCCTCAAAAAACTCCTAGCAGAATGTTACGGGTCAGACTCTGACCTACTTTTTATACAAAGAGCTGATCGCTAAAAATTACTGCCCCTAGTGGCAGTGGACAGTCTGTGTTTGTCAGATTGTGTCAGCACTACTGTCCTATCAAAAAACTTATGAAAACTCAAAACTTACAGCATGATAGACTTGATCATGAAGTGCATTTTCAGGCAGAATTCGAAATGACATTTGTCTTTTTGTTTTTACCATCTATACTGTTCCCAAACTGATTTATTTGTACCTCCTTAGTTACTGTTCTTTAGCTTTTGTATAGTTTGAGTTAATTATGTATCATTCTGGAAAAAACAAAGCGGTGATCAGAAACTCACTTAATACTGCTTCTACACAGAAATTAGTAGACAACCAGCTTGACAGGAAAAAAAGTAAAAAAATGACTTAATGTTAGGATTAGTATCATGCTACATGACGTGGTACTTCATTTTCTATAAACATTTCTTTTTTCATCAAAAGAATATGTATTTTTTATTTTCAGCTCTTTTGAAGAACATGTAGCATCTAAAGCTGGCATTTCTCTTATATATGCAGTAGTATTTGCATATTCAGAATATCTGTATAAAGAACTGCCTTGTAACATTTCCTCGTGCTTTAAGCTCATTCTTAGAGAAAACTGCAGTCAATGAGTTGAGTTCTGACTCTGGTGTACGTGCCAATGTACTGTACGTTAAAGGAGGTGTAACTTGTGGACGTCCATTATAGAAGATTTGCAGAGAAAAACTCTTAACCCCAACAATGTTAAAGGCTTATTTACATTTTGATTACACCAGTACATGGTAGGAGTTTGGGATTATGAACAACTTCACTACAAAATGGTAGTTGGCTTTAGATTCTCATTCATCAACAGCAGTCAAATGCATTGAAAGAGTTTTTTCAGCTTGCCAATATGTTGTCTGGAAATAGTGAAAGGTAAAGCTTTTACCTGAAGCTGCTCCAGAAGGAAAATGTTCTTTCATTATCAGTGTGGCAATCTGCATGATGCAGTCCTTGTATTTGCTTACTGCTGTAAGATTACGCATACATCCCACTCTTAATGATGACCACATGTAATATATCAGATGTGTTTTACGTGTGTGATTATAGCAATTATAAGGTAGATGTAAAAAAAGGCCCTGGTATCCTATTGTATGATACTTGCTATAGAGCGATGCTAAACTTAAAGGCATATGGAGAGGGAAAACCTGCCAAGGAAAACAGATTTCTTTCTCATGAAATGATGTGGAGTAGAATGGTAATCTTTACAGTGGAAAGAATGCTAGGCAGGTGCGTAAAATTAGAAGGTGGAAACTTAGAGATGAGTCCAACTTCAGTTTGAATAGTTACTGATAAATCACTATTCATAACAGATTTCCGCTGAAACTAAAAATGGGGATCACTTCATTGAATTGTGATTAAAAACAAGATCAACAGAAACTGGACGGTGGCATGCAGGGTGTCCCAGTTTTCAAGTCAGTGAGACTACCAAGTGTTGTATTTAATCTTTTTTAGAAGTTGCCTGGCTTCTTTCATATGCTGTAGTAGTGTGTTTGGGTTTGTTTGTTGGGTTGGTTTTTGGTTTTGGGTTTTTGGGGGTTTTTTTAGGAATGGAAAGTTCTTGTTTATGCTTGCATTTTCTAAAATAACAAATTCAGTGTACTTCAATGGTAACATAACAGGACCACAAATAGGATAACATCCAAGTTTTTATTTATGAAAGGATGTGCTGAAGTCTGTTTTCCATGTACCTTAAACAAATACTTATCTTTCACCTAATCTGTTTAAGTGTGTGCATAGGTGCACACAGTAACTTTTGAATATAGAGTGTATTCATGGAGTACAACAGTAATGAGTTGCTTGTGGTTGTTTATGTTCATCAGTCTTCACTAAATCTTTTTTCAAAATGTGTGTGACTGAACAGCAGTCAAATAGTGATAATCTTAAATCTTACTTCTGTGGTTAGATTCAGACCAGTGAAGACTAAGGAGTTTCTGCAGTCAATTATTGATGTTAAGATCTTTCATGGACTTTGGGAATACCTTCTGTAATGCCTTCTTTTGTAAATGGATGCTTTTCTAATGCTCTCGGCTGTTGAAATAGCTTCCTGGAGTGAATTAGATTTTTATTTTTGCTTAAAAGGTTAAGGGTTAATTGAGATTATGTTGTAAGCCTGTACTCCTTTCCTTTTATATAAAATCTTCATTTTTGTCCTGTTCAAGTATTTATAATTTTTTTTTACTTGTCTGCATTTCAAAGGATGCACGCACAGTTTGATAGTCTGTAATTGCTCAAGGCTCAAAGGGTTTCTCATTACATAAATAGTATTTTGGTGAGCTTTTGCTCACCAAAATAACCTATTAGTAAGTTATTAGGTCATAATTTCTTTCATTATACTGAAATGTTTTTGAAAGCATAATTTTGATTATCTGTGTGCTAGTTTTCTTTGCATCAGGACAGAATGTGATGGTGTAAAATAGAAATATTTCTTTGAAAAAGGTGTCTTAGGACATCAGTGTCATTGTTATGTCAAAAACTTCACTCTGGTACTGAAATTCAGTTCCCTTACATGATCTTTAATTATGTATGAAAATTATAAAGAGATGAAAGTTTAAGAAAACTTGCATCCTGAAATTTTACAGTTTTGTCATATAGAACTACAGTTGAAATTGTGGTAAGTTTCCTGCACTAGTTGGATTCCTTTATGAGTTTCCACTGCCTAGCTCCATGTCCTTTTTTGCAGTAGTAAGAGTTGTCAGGATGCATTGTGGCAGATGAGGACAAGCACACATGAGAAAAGAAAAGCTAAATTCTCCTGTTCCTTGTATTCTAACCACACCTATAGTGGTATGTTTGCCTTTTCAACAACAATAAAATACTCTTCTGGAGAGATTAGAAACATTTGACATACAAACATAATGTTATCAAGTCTTTCATCCCATTGAGAATTGCTTTTTTAAACAAACTATGCTTACAATAGGTGTTTTAGTCATTGCAAATTGCAATCCTCTACTTTCAAATGAGCTTTCTAAGTTTTCTAATGATGATTGTGATGTCTTTTTAAGTATCTTTTTTCCTGAATAGATTTGCAGCATCTGAGTTTGATAAATGTCACAAATTTTAGGAATAAAATGGTAATGATCTCATTTCTGAAAATTTCTGGAAACTAATGTAACTTACTGGAATACCATTCAGAACAGAAGGACACTATGTGTGATCATGTTAACAGAAAAGCATGTCCGTTGTAAGGGAAATTAGAAGTTAATGGAAAGAGTATGCAGAGGAAAATCTTTGTAAGAACTGATAGCTTTGATTTTCTCATAATCCTGGATTCTTCAGTCTGCAGTTCTGATTAAGGCATCGAAGTAACTGGCCAGGCTTCAGAACAAACTTACTCTCTTGGTCTTTTTTACACTAGAGTTTGAATTTTACAATAATCATATTTAATGAGATGCTTTAATGGGATGTCTTAGCTTAATGGAAGCTAAAGTCCTTTCAGAGAGCTTAGCTGTAGAACATAATGGACTTTTCACAATAGTACTTAATAATAATAATAAAAAAAGTTTCATCTGTGAATATGTTTATAGGACTATACATTAGGTCGCTAAATTTACTTCAGTACTCCTTTACCTCTAAATCATATGTTTCAGTCTGTGGTAAGAAATATTCAATGTATTTCAGCAGCACACTTTGTTTTTTTTAACAGCTCTTAATATAATGTAGCCCTAAAGCTAGCTAAGCCTATTAACCTTTTCTACAAAATGATCAGCATTTGGATGGAAACAGTTTTTGTAGATGCCTTTGTAAGGTCTATGACATATCTAGCAAAACTGTTCGCAGCTGTGGGGTGTTTCAAAAACTATTTGCAGCTATAGTAATGTTATCCCTAGAAATAATTATAATTAAATTTCCTTATTAGTTGTGGTTTACAAGCCATTACAGGTGACTGTTATTTAACATTTCTCTTATGCCTTCTCATTCACAAGCACTGTGAATGAATGTACTTGAGGTATGTGGCCAGAGATGTGTTAGCATTCTGCTTTCTGAAAGGCCTTAACCAGCATTTTGGCTAAATCCTACACCTTGTGGTAGTAGTCTCAGCACTTGCCATTGGGTTCCCAAAGCACTATTTGAACCAAACTTTTGCACTGCCAAGATCCTAGATCTATAGGTATTAACAAGGTTGGTTACTCACCTCTGTTCTCAGTCTTCCTGTCCCTAATATCAAGTCAGAAAAGATTTCACAAAAGTATTGGGCTGTTCTATTGCCAGCTTATGTTCATCTGAGTTTTATTTGCCAAAGACTATTGTGGCAGATGTTTCTCTGTAACTGTGCAGCATTTCTCCCTGAGATTAGGAGTTAAGGATGTTGAATTGACTTACTGACATCTTGTTGGTGCTATTTAGAATAGTATTTAGAATATTAAATTAAATAAGTAATTTCATTCCAAGGAATCTTTACTGTTATCATTGTCACTTAGGATAGGATGTCTGTGGTCATTTAAAATACAAAGAGGGTATTTGGAAATTAATGTCGTTGAAAGGTATTTAAGCATAGTGCAAATGGTCAAGAACGGTAATGGTTACTCCTGCTATTACCAAATGCCTGATTATTTTTTGACTCCTTGGCATACAGACTGTTTTTAAGTCTACATTTAACTTTTGTTGTTTTCATTCATATGGGACAAATGTTAGGCATGTCATTTAGTTGAGGAACCACCTGAAGTTGATTGAGGTCTTAGAGCAGCCTAGGTTCAGGAAGAGAGTACCAGGTTTTAAAACAAACAGGAAAAGCCTGAGAACATCGACCAGGTAAGTGTTCAGTAAAGTTCTGTGGTATAATATGGGAAAGAGAACAATGTAAAGGATTAAATTTATAGAAGTATTGCAGCCATAAAAAAAAAAAAAAAAAATCCTGCTTTCTGTAGGCAAGTTCGATGTGTCCACCAGAACATCTGCTGAAAGAAGCCATGTGTTAAAATTTTGTTGTTAACTTGACGCATGCTCATGAACTGTTTGAACAAACTGATCTTTATCCAATTCCATGGATCGGCTTGTTTTTGTTATGAAGTTTTCTTTTTTTTTTTTTCCTCCCCACTCAGTCTGAAGAGATAAGACTCCTATAAGTCTTTGTTTGTTTTTTTTTTTTTCCTTGTCCCTGACTGCTGAGTAGGCATTTTCAGCAATCAAGCTACTTGGTCTTCTATCTAGGAATTTAAATAATTTAAGTGCTTTTTTGGTTTTTGAATAGTAACTTAATGTTTGACACCAGGTTTAGATTGTTCAAGTCAGTGTTCCCTATCTAACAATAGCAGAGTCAGCATTTCTAGAAAAACTTGTCAAGGGAGGCAAGGTCTGTAAAAATACAGTGGATTTCAAAATTAATTTGATAATCTATAAACTTACTGCTAAAACTTGGGAGTAATGTAAACATGAACAATTTAAATGCTTCAGATATTTTTTTTCCTTTTGTTTACAACCTTGCATTTGTCTACCCTGAAGCTCATCTGCCATCTGATGCTCACACACTCAGTTTAATGAGGTCCTTGCCATTGTTACGGCATCTGTCTACCTGGAAAAGCTTAGCATTGTCAGTAGTCTTGGAGATCTGACCGTGCACTTTCTTTTCTGTCATGGATGGTGAGTAAAATGAGTCAATCACAACACTGGTGCCTGGAGGGCCCTAGGGCTGATTCTTCTCTGCCCTGAAAAGGGAGCATTAAGCTCTTGCTTTGCTTCCTGTCTCTTAATCAGCTTTTTAGTTTATGAAAGGATCCCCAATCATATGGCAGCTCAGTTTCTGTAGCAATTTGTGTTATGAAACCTTGTTAAAGGCTTCTTGAAAATCCAGATATGTTATGTCAGCTGGATGTCCATGTGGTTATTGACCCCCTTCAAGAGCTCTGGCAGGCTGCTGGGCCAGGATTTCCCTTCAGAAAGCCAGACTGTCCCTTTCTAAACAGGCTCAGTGACTGTATGTCTTACTGTAGACTCTCCACCTTACCAGAGATGGAAATTATACTCATCAGTCAATAGTTCCTGGAATCTCCCTGTAAATCCCTTTTGGTAGACAAGGGTTACCCTGGCAGGCCTAGTAGTCCCCTGGCATGGCAACAGCTTACACATCTTAGTCTGATGTCCTGCAAATGCTGTGTGAGTTCCCTCAGAGCTCTTGTGTGAATGCTGCTATTCCACATCTAACTTATGCATCTGGTTTAATAATTCCTTTTCCTTATAGAAGGACTACAAACTTATATAGTTCCTCTGCTCTGACTTCCTCAATGAATGTATGGGGAATCTCCCCATCATCTTGTGCTGTTAGGAGTTATGTATAACTTTGCTTATGTCCTTAACATTCCTGAGTGCGCCTTCTATACTGTCATGGTTTAACCTCAGCCGGCAACTGAGCACCACACAGCCGCTCGCTCACTCCCCCCGCAGTGGGATGGGGGAGAGAATTGGAAGAGTAAAAGTGAGAAAACTCGTGGGTTGAGATAAAGACAGTTTAATAGGTAAAGCAAAAGCCGCGCAGGCAAGCAAAGCAAAACAAGGAATTCATTCACTACTTCCCATTGGCAGGCAGGTGTTCAGCCATCTCCAGGAAAGCAGGGCTCCACCACGCGTAACGGTTACTTGGGAAGACAAACGCCATCACTCCAAACGTCCCCCCCTTCCTTCTTCTTCCCCCAGCTTTATATACTGAGCATGACGTCACATGGTATGGAATATCCCGTTGGCCAGTTTGGGTCAGCTATAATAATAATAGTACACAAAGCAAGTGATGCACAGTACAATTGCTCATCACCCACCAAGCGATGCCCAGCCAGTCCCCAAGCAGCATCCCCCCCCAGTATGCTTTCCCCAGTTTATCTACTGAGCATGACATCATATGGTATGGAATGTCCCTTTGGGTTAGCTGTCCTGGCTGTGCCCACCTCCAGCCTTCTCAGTCGGTAGAGCATGGGAAGCTGCAAAGTCCTTGACTAGTGTAAGCATTACCTAGCAGCAACTAAAACATGGGTGCGTTATCAACTTTGTTCTCATCCTAAATCCAAACCACAGCACTGTACCAGCTACTAGGAAGGAAATTAACTCTATCCCTGCCGAAACCAGGACACCATTACAAATTGGTCTATCTGTAGATTAAGTTGATGTTGTTTCATGCCCAAATCTTTGAGGCAAATGTTCATCTCAGTACAACTGAATGGAGTGAGGCCAAGAGCATTAGATAGATGTACGACTGCAAGTATTGAAGCATCTGGAAGCTGCTAGAGCATACCACACTCTGGATTATTGCTGTTTTCCATTAACAATTTAAACACACCTGGTGACTTTGAGTCATTGAGTACCACAGATGATGGTCTAGAAAAAAACTAGTAAGCTTCTGGCATTTGTGCTTTTCTTCTCTAAGGTGGAAGCTTTGGAAGAGCTGAATGAGCACTATAAGGACCATCAGATATAACAAACAGGGCAGCTAGGAAAACCAGAAAATCATATATTACTGATGCAATTTCAGCTTAAAGGATGAAAAGAAGATAAGTCATTAAAACCAGTTGATGATATACAATCTTTGTCATATTTTTGCTGATTTTCATGGACAGCTTTTAACATACTTTATTTTGGGAAGCAATTTGGGGTTTATATTAACAAAACCTTAAACACATTTTTGCAGTTAAAGACTATAGCTTTCTTCTCCCAGTTCATTTTTTTCCCTTCCATAAAAGTTCTGATCAAGTGCCATTTAAGGGTAAATACAGAAAATTCAGATCAGTAATTCTATGAACAAACATATGTCTTGAGCAGTATTTAGGATGTTTTATCTTCAGTGTTTTCCATGCAGCTTTGTGAGACAGATGTTGATTTTTAAGTCCTTTAACAAGTTGCTTCTATGCCTGAAGGAATTCAGACAGAGACCTTATGTTTGCTGGAAAATTGATGTTTCTGTTTCACAGCTCTGCTTCTAAATGCCACAAATACACATTCTACATAGAAATAGTGCAGAATCACAATATGAGCTATGAGCTCATATGAAACTTTCCAGAAATATAAATCCAATGGATCAATCTCAATTTCATCTTATACAAGTTATTTCATCAGTTCCTCATCTCAGCGGTGAGGGGGAAAATCCAGAGCAGTTTTCTAAAGAGCAACCGTTTAATCACAGTAAGACTTAAGACAGTGGAGTCTGAGAAACCTACATATATGTAGTAGTAGTACAGTGCATCATTGTAGATGTATGGAAGTACTGTGTGAGACACTTGTGGAGATACATTTATCTGTTTTCTTTTGGTGTACTCAGGATTTCTAACTTATACTAGCTGATCTGTGATACCTTTCACCTGATAGTCAGAATATAGCTAGGTATCTACCTACTTGTCTGTGTCTCACCTTGTTGCAAAATTCAGGTAAATACTCTCTTGGAGCAGTTGCAAAAAAAAAAAAAAATTATTTAATCTTTCTTTTATTTATTTTACTTAAAATTATCCTCTACTTTGTTATCTTTCAATTTTTTCATATTTAAAAATCCAGAAAAGAAAGCTTCTTTTTCTGTTTAGAAATTCTGTACAGCTAGAGAAATGCCAGCACACTAAATTTGAGCAGTGTGTCTCATGTGGCAGTTGCACGTTCAAGCTGGAGTTACATACAAATGAACACAAGGAGAAAATAAAATTTACCCACATGAATTCTGATTTCTAGGAATCACTTCTACGTTTGCTGAGCTGTTACCTGTCACACACAAACACTTCTTGGTTAATGTAGCTAACCAAATCAGGATCAAAGGGGTTTAATTAATTAGTGATTTATTAATGATGCATAATTAGTCAGCAATCAGTGAAATACACATTTGGGATCAATATGATTAATACAACAGATGAAACAGAATACTAAAGACTTCTAAAGTATTAATAAACTTTACACATTCACAATACCCTTTTGCATCTAATCCTTGCAGTTACAGGCACCCCCGTCCCCTGGGTGGTGTCAGTTACAAGTGCACACACCCTTTATGGAGTTGTGGTCGCACACAGCTGTAGGAGATGTGGGTGCTCCAGCCTTCTGTGTAGTTGTGCTGCTCCCAATCATCTGCTAAAAAAAAAAAAAAAAAAAAAAAAGTGGTGCATGATTTTGACACTGTTAAGAGGGTGGATTGGAGAAATACCAGGACAAGATTCCTAGTTCTGCTCGGGATTTGGATGGATGGCTTTATAGAGATTGTAGAGTCTTGCCGAGAATAATAAAGGCTCCAAGCTTAGCTAAATCCTGCATCCTGAACAAGTTATAAGGGAAAATGTTAGCTGTGATGGTGAGACATTTGTTCTTAAACCAGTCATTTCACAAACCCGTTTAAACTAATTGCAGAGTAATGTTCCAGCAAGCAGTGTCCAGCAGAATCTCATTCTGTGAAATGTACACTGATGTGACTGTTGTTATGGTTAACCCACTTGTTTTTTGGCACTTCTTTTCCCCATCTCGATAGCAATTTTGTGATCTTGTCAGGAACCAAGAACACCTGTAAGTAGTTTCTGTAACTTAAATATAGTCCAACTGAATAGCTGAACTGTAGACAAATAAGTAACTTTTATAGGTCAGCAGAACTTTTTTAATTTTAGCCTAATTTAGGCTGCTCAAAGTACAAGTATACTGTTAAATAATCATTGTAAGTAGACATAATTATAGACATTGTAAGTTAAACAAAATTACCTCAGTTTTTATACTACCTAAAGTCTCAAGAACATCAGATTGCTTTATTTAAAGTATGTCTAGTGGTTCTGTACCTATAAAACGTACATTGCTTCGGTGTGCTGTGCTCGGTTATAACTAGCAGAGATATTTTAAATTTATTTCTACCCTTTCATCTGTAGTCTCCTGTTTTTATTATAATAACACATTAACACACATTTTCCTGCAATTACTACATTTAATTTTAAATATGCGTTCTGACATTTTCTGCCGTCAATACAAAATAACCACACTTCATCTATTTGATTTGCTGATGTGAAGTACACAAAATATATTGAATTTTCTCATCTGAACTTTTTCATTTATTTGCACATCAAAGAAAACACCTTAAAAATGTGACTAGAATAACCTTGTTTGCTGAAGTGGGCAACAAAAGCTTGAAGACATTTAATGGGAAGTGAAGAATTGCATATCAAATGTCTAATTTAAATATTTCTAATGCTGGTATTTCTGATATCCTGCTGCTTAAAAGTTATTAAATCTGTTATCCTTCACGGCCAAGATAACAGGAGACAAAATATGAAATGAAATGGAGTTTTCAGGATGCAATAGCATAGTTTTGGGTGCATTTTAAAAACAAGAACTGCAAAGTTTCTTTGGGGCCCTCAAGTGAAAATGATATAAACCCACAGATGACAGTTTAATGGGTTTAGGTAAGAGGATGAGGCTATGGAAAATCAAGATAGATGGTACAGAAACCCACTGATGGATTCAGCTACTGACTCTAAAGATCAATAATGACAATCGTGATGGTGACTTACTGCTAGAGATACATATTTCAGTAGTATCTAGGACTTGTATAACAATGAGTAGTCAGAAGATAGATTTAATTCCCAGATGTGTTAGCCTACCAAGTCAAGTCTTATTGTATTTATGTACAATTAATAAAAGCTGTATTATCTTTCTTTTCCTTTCCTTCTGAACTACTTGTGGGGATCAGTGTTTGGTTAACTAAGACTCATAATGGAGCTTTTCATAAAACTTAGGTGAAAAGCATCCAGAATATACATCTTCCAATCTGTGCATGCTGGGGCTCTGTAGGAGTGGAAGGAAAATGGTCTCGGCTTTGCTCAGACCGCCATGCCTGGGGTGAGTATGCAGAAGGAATTGCATCATGCATAGTAGTTTCGGTCGCAAAACGGTGCAAGTCTCCTCTGTAGCCAGGAGCTAAGGGAGGCAGGCTCAGTAAAGCCATGCTTTTTTACTTGTGACAAATTGGAAGGACATTTTTTTCCAAGATATTGATGTTTGTTTGTTGATGTTTGTTTCACTGCTTTCTGAGACACAAGGGAAGGATTTTTAAAGGGTCATAGTCAAAATAGTACTAAGGATTGCAAGCAGTAATTTTTTAAAACATTTATTATGAGACTCTTCAGTAATGTTAATGGTGTTGCTTGTCTTTGTTAGGTATTTAATTGTAGCTTAATTTAACCCACTGAAGTACCCTCCCAGATTTGCTGTTTCTGGAGTAAATCATGCCCTCTTTGAAGCCAGAGTTCTCTTCCTAACTTCAGTAGGACCAGATTTTCATTCTTGGAATTGAAAACAGAGTAGGATATTTGAATTTCTTCATAATACTGTGATTCCCTAATCTTTCAAGAAAGTTTTGGATGACTTTTTTTTTTTTAGAAAAGGACATGAGGGTCTTAGGTTTTGGAATTAATTTTTATCTGCCCATTTTAACAAAATTACAATCTTTTATGTCTTCTTCACATTTTATTAATTTGTCTGTTTCCAAGAAGATTGTTTTATTAATGGGTAAGATAGGGAAGAGTGTTACTCAGTGAATTAGATGTTAAAAATTAGTCCTTTTAAAGAAATTATGCAAGAGAATAAAAGGTAAATTATTTATGTTGGATTACAAGTCTCTCAATTAACTTCAGTGCTGGAAGAATGTGATGGACTGTTTCATCTGCTTTTGAGTTTCTCTTGAGGAAAAAAAGAAAACCACAACAAAAACTAAAAAAAGCCCTAACAACAAAAAACAACCCCAAACCAAACCAAGCCCACAGGACAAAAAAAACCCCACAGCTGAGTTAAAATTTGAAGCCACAGGTTGAGTAACCTGGCTTGCTGGGAGCTAGGTTATACATTTATGCTGTATCACATATGTCACTGTGTTAATAGTGTGTTTGAAATGAGGTATGATTAAACAAAGACACTTTAACAAGTGGCTCTATGATGAGTTTATCTTTCTGAACTCCTAAAATATTCTGCATCCTAAAAAGTGAGAGTAATAACTTCTTAAAAGGGAATGTTAAATTTGATTGCTGATGTTGCAACTTTGTGAGGATAGGTAGCTAGATTTGACAAGTATTAGATCATGTGAAGATATTAAAAAAAAAAAAACCAAACCCTTTTCAGAAGGGCTTAGATTGCTGTTCTCCATTGAAATCAACAAGAATTAGGTGTCCAGACTCAAGCATCCTATACTGTTTACTGACCCATGCCCAGATATAGGAAAGAAAATGGTGCATCTGTGGTCGCTTTCAGCAGAACCATCTGACTATAAATAGCTGGGAAAAAGTCTGCTTATCTTTCTGTACCCTCAGACACCAGTCCTTCTTCAACATCTTCATTTCCATTATGGCATGTACTCAGAAGCACCAGTGTTTGGGTAAAACACGTCACTTTATTTGAAATGTGCATAATCAGGTTTTCTACAGCCAAATCTCCCAAAAGATCAACTCTGACAGCTGTGTGGCTAGGCTAGACCTAACATGAGGAAAAACTTTGGATTTACATCCCTTCTTCATAACTGGAGGTTTTGGTTTTTTTTTTCTTCTCGTTTCTGGAAAACTACCCTTAACTGTCAGGTGTACAGCTGGAGGGGTGGCCCCTGATTAGTTTCTGAGCAGAGGGAATGAAGTATCATTCAAAACACCTGGGCTTCCATGGCTCTCCCAGTGGTGTTCGTGCCTATCTGGGCCCTGGGTCTCCTGCATGCCTGTCCTCTTGCTTCCTTCCCTTGCAGCACACAGTCTGTTCACAGCAATCACAGTGGCCATTTCAAAATGAACAAGACTTTGTGCAGTATAAAGCTATTAAGAAAAACAGTGAGAAAAAAAATTAGATACATTTTTTAAATAGGAGTTGGTTTTGGATCAGCCATATCAGTAATCCTATAAAAAACCCAATGAACTTGGTATATTTTTATAATGGTGAGATCAAGTCCCATATAATATTTCAGATAAATGGAGGAAAACAGAACATTGTTAAATCTGCTACTGATTTTGCTTAAGAAAAATCTGAAAATATTTTTTCCCTATGTTTGCTAACATGTGTTTACATAAATTCTCTCAGCTTCATGGGAATGGACCAGAATTAATCTCCTTTTAATGGTTGTTTCATAAGGCAAGCTAAACCAGCATGGTAAATGTAAGACTGTATACAAAGCAATTGAACTAACTCTCATTAAGTAGTTATGTTGTAAGGGAATGTAATGATTGGGCTTTAAACCCAGCTAGTCCAAGTACAAACTGGCTATTTAGCATAAAGTCTGAGGATCACAGTTTATTTGGGGGTTGTAAATGATGATTGAATAAATTCCTTTAATTACAAGTAATTCTTGCAAAGGTGAGGAAATTGAATAAATGTATGTCTCAGTGTACTCCTTCGTTAGCATTCAGAGTTCTATAGGCAAACTTCTACAGAGCCCTCAAACCTTTGCAAACTATGCATTTTCTCCTGACTCATATGGTTTGCATTAATTTACTTTCATTGACATTACTTTCACACTCCAGTACTTTTTTTGAAGAGTTACCTAGAAACAAGATTGAAGAGCCTGGAGGGCTTTTAACTAAGCCTACTGTTTGGTTATGAAATGTGTGAAAGTGGAAATGTATTGATACTTTTGGGAGATAGAGCAGGTACTTCTAAAACAAGGCCAATGCAGTGCTTTCAGCTCATCAGCCTGTTCTCTGTGGATGAAGAGGGATAGATACAAGTATCAATTGCTTTCAAATTAGGGATAATAGCAGTATTTAGAGGATGTCAGATGTTTTTTCCTGAGTATCCAGAAAGGTACGGTGATGAGCAGTTTCAGTTTATTAACTGTTTTTCTTCATGATAATCAGTGTTCTAAACACTGTTGGAATTGTGGCCCAAACCCACTTGATATTTCAGTGTTGGTTTCACTTAGCGAGATTTCAAAAATATTAGTTTTACTTATTCAAACATTATAGTAGGCACTTCTTAGCAAACTAAGATCTGGTGATTTCTGACAATATTAATCAGTAAGCATTTAAAAAAAAATGCAATTTAAAGATTAATGGGTACCACAGCTATGATATAGGGAATATGCAGTTTGGAAAGCAAGCAAACAACAGAAGGGCTATAAACATAGCTTTCTCATCAGCTAGAATTAGGAAAGAGTTGCAGCAAAACTCATGCAAATATTTATGTGAAAGTAATACAATTTCCGTGTGGTTCCCCTAGTGAGGTCTGGAATCAAGCTGGCCAAATAATAATTCATGTGCTTTCACCATCAGTGATTAATTTCAAACATTCCTTCTTGCCTAAAAATGATGTTGTGTCTTAGTATAGTATTAAAGTACAAAATCTGTTTCAAGAAGCAGAGAAAATTGTCAGGAGGATTTTCTGCCCTTCACTCTAAGACAAATTCATATAGGTTTACTGGCACACTTGTTTCCCCAAGTCTACCAATTTATTTGGCTATCCAAATGGAATAATATTAAGTGTGTATATATATTTTAATAACAGGATTATGGAAAATTATTTACCATAGATGCTCAGATTAGGTGTCAGGAATGTAAAAGCTTGTCTCGTCCAAGGTGAAGATGGTGATGACCAGTTCGCCACACAGTCGACTAGGACTGTGAAGTGCTGGTTTCCTCTTAACAGAGAGGAACAGCCACAAAGGTTAAGTTGCACCTATAGTGAGGTGTGACTCCATTACAGTCTGAAAATAAATGGAAGCCTCGAACAGTGTTCAAAGTACCGGTATTGGAAAAGGGAAGAGTTAATGCTATTACCTTGGGTTCTTCCAGTGCCTGGAGTTTTTGGGCTGTGGTTGTGTATAGTTTCAAGTACAGCAGTTTTGATGATTGCATTGTTCTTTACTAAAATCTTCCAAGGGGAAATTACTGGTCTACAGCTACTTGGGGGATTTTAACAACCCCATTAACAAGAAGTTATACACTTTGTACAATGATCGTATCTCTGAAGTCATGCATGCTTGTTCAAACTAGCTTTGACTAGTTCTTCAGCAGTACCTTAAAAGCTTCCTGATGCCTAGCCTAAATGAATCTATTTAAGTGTCAAGATTTTACTTCAACATAATTCAGATATAATTAAATTAAGTTTCTTTTAGTTCTTTGCCAGAACTATTTTATCTCTTTTCAGGGAAAAAATATGAATATCAAGGGTATTGTTTAGATGTACTTGTCAGTAAAGCATTACTGTCTCTTCTGGTTTCGTATTTTGATTTTAATGCAGTGCTAAATAGACCCAAGCACTTAAAAATCCCATACAAATACTCCGTATTTATCTTAACTTCCAAAAAAATATTTTCACCTTGTTGAAAGAACTTATGTGCCTAAGGACCATATAGTCTAACATAGCAGCATTTATTTTAATTCTCTTTTCAAATTTCTACTGTTTATGTAATGATCTTTTTCTTAAGGTTTTCAGGTGCCCAGGAGGGTAGTCTGTCACATGGTTCTGAGAATAGTTTCTACTGCAATGAGGACATTGTAAAGATGTCTCTTATTCTGAACTGTTACTACAAAATGTAGCTACTTTGGTTGTTCAGAAGTACTGTAGGAAATAGGTAAAGCTAAGTTATGAAGTAGGAGTATCTACTATTTTTTATTGTGCATCTGAGCTACTTAAATTTCTGTGTCTAGCGGGACTCCTATAGAAATTGTGTCAGTTTATAGAGAATTTAAGAAAATAAAATCAAAGAAAAATAAGGTGAATTTTCCAAATGAGAAATCCTTATTAGTTCTAATTTAATTGACTTTTCTGCTTTAATAATGGGATTGGATAAATTACAGAGAGGTTTTACTTTCTTTGTCAGAGTATGTGATCTCCAAGAAAAGAATGCATGGGCTTTTACAGAAATTTTTGTGTGACTTTGAGGTTCCTCAGTTGGTTGAGTTGAGCAATAGTCTTGTAAGGCTGCTGGAATGAGAATTGTGGAAGCACTTAAAGCAAGTGAGGTAAACATTAATGAGTGTGTTTATTATAGTGTTTATTACTTAAAATGTAGTCAATAATTTAAGGAATGACAAATATTTTCTTCTGTTTGTTACCATTGACAAATAGCATTAGGAATTTTTACAGTGGATCGTACTGTTACCTGTATTAACTGTGTGTGTAAGTGCTTCCTTAGGCCCAGTCACAAAACCTGTTTCATGTTAGTGGGTGACTTTACAAATGAATAAAAATTTGTTCAGCAGTCCAAGTTCTATTGCATTTGGTAGGAGAGGGACCTTCATGCTGTATGTTCTTCTCTAAGTCTGATATCTCTGTTTATATAAATGTGTCTTATATCTGCATTCTCCCAATACTTGCAGCTGAGATGATCATAATATAGCTACACTGGGGCATGTGTGTTTTTAATAGTTTTTTGGGGAAGAAAACCTTAAATTAAAATGAGTCAAAACATTAACCCACAAGTGAAAACTTACTTTTCTGATTACAATGCCAAGATGCTTATTGCTGTGGCTATTCAATGAGGCATCCTGTTTTGCCCCACAGATGCAGAAGACCATTTGATAACTTGTTTTCAATGGTTCATGAAAATTAGAATTATTCAGCCTGGCTAATTAAAATTTTGGTTATTGAAAACAAGGATTCAGAGAATGATACAGTTTAAGCTTTACATGGGAACCCTGAGAAAAGAGGGGAAAAGACCTCCAAACCCTAATTTTTATGGATATCTGTTATTGTGGTAAGAATATTTAAGGATGGTTTCCAGTTTGTACTTTGTCAATATATCAGCATTCCATTGTCATGCAGTCTTATCAAGATCACTTTATTAAAAAAACCCCAAACCTAAGAACTACTCCTGTCCCCAAAAGTCATACAGAAAAATAGAATGCTAGTAAAAGGGAGGAAGCTTCAGGTCTTGTACCTATGTGCAGAGTTTCTTAGTCTCAGCTTACAGCAATTCTAGGATATCGGTGATGAATTTGTGCTCTAATTAGTGCTCACTCATTATCAGCGGACGGAAGTAAAACATCTCCCTTATGGATGTATTGAGCTTTTTTTTTTTTTTCCCCCTTTTACTGCCCCCCAACTCCTGCAGGTAATATACGACCTGAGGCCAGGAAAACATCTCTTACAGTGTATTATGCAATCATGAGCTACCATTGTCATATTTTAGAAACATCATAACAGTAAAAGCCTTTACAAATGCCATACATCTATAGAGTTGTAACACTTGTATTTAGACTACTCTTGCTGTTTTCTGGTGACTTTCTTATTGATGGGGAGCATAAGTCAGATACAAATAGCGTTTAGCCCTTTTAATTGCTGTTATTAATGTATTTTGCTGTTCCATGAGGTATGCAGTAGTACTTTTATGGAGGCTTAAAATCAGTTCTGGCATAAAAAAGTAAGTGCATCATCCACTCAGTGGTTTAGATTTGGTGGATAGGCTTCATCAAAACATTCAGATATCAAGAAAATTGAATAAGGTGTTGCTCTGGGCTGCTTTTTAATACATTCATTCTTCTAGAGGAAGAAATGTGTCCAACTATGAAAATGTTTATTTTTCCTGGCATCTGAAGCCATGGAGATTTTATTTTCATGAATGAGATACATGTAGCAAGTGCAAGGCTAGCAGAATTATTATCCAAGCTCCAATTGCCAGCACAGTTTGTATTCAGTGTTTTGTATCGTTGGGGACAAGAAGTGTATAATTCTTAGCACTGACTCTAGCAGGAGTCCTTTGTTTTCTCTGGTAAGACAGGGTAACCTCATCCTTAGCTAGCTTCCTGAAACTATAACTTCCTCTGTAGCCAACAACACAGGTGAAGAATTTGTTGATTGTTTTTGGTATAATTTTTATGAACATCAGAAAAGCCCTACATCTTTCTGAAATTTACCTAACAGAAAAACATGATGGTCTTTGGCTAAATTCAGAATTGTCACATCAACCTTAATCATGACTAATCAATTAAATCCTTGTGGGTCAGACACTATATCCAACTGGATTTTGAAGACTCCTTTGCAATAGGTCCATTTAACTGAGGCTGATTAAGTATACATTGTCAGCCATTGAATTATTTTCCAATGTTCCAATTCTGTGCAAATTGATATCAAATGATACAGTTCTTGTAGTGAATTTAAGACTGTCTTCTTTTATGAAGCAATTTTACATTTCAACTCTGGGATTAACATACTAAATTCTAAAAAGGAGGATTTCTATCATTTTAGTTAAATAGATAAACCTGTGGCTATATGTTTTTCTACAATTTGCAATTTCTAGTGTTTAATACAAATATTCAATTATAGTAGGGGGGTTTTGTGTTTGTTTGTTTTGGGGTTTTTTGAGTTTTGTTTGTTGGTTTGTTTTTCTGGGATCATACTGCAGAAATTTTTGAAGAAATCTTTATAATCTACAAAGGTGTCTGGCTTTTTTCGTTCATGGATGTTTTGGCAGAATCAGTAATGTTCCCATCCTGCTTACCCCTGAAGCAACTGTCATAGTCTCAGATTTGGCCTCTAAATGTAAGGGCTACCATGATTTCAAAATGAAATAAAAGCCTCTTGATTGATGATGTAGAGTCAGTCCAGGTCCACTTTTTACTTTGGGAGCTTGTAGGACTGAAGTTGCAGATGGCATTACTGGCAAGGATCCAGATCTCTTGGCAGAAGTTGATGGAATTTAATGGAACTGATAATTAGGACATCTAACCCTGCCACTTGGAGTGCAGTGAGTAGCATCTTGAGGCCAGCTCAAAATGTGAAGGAAGGCCCTGTACAAGCAGGGGAGTTGTCTTAGCATCAATCTCACCTACATAAATTTAAGGAGAAAAGCGAACACCTTTATATACTTAACATTGCAGTTTCATTGGTGATTAGTAGCCGTTTATCTGTACGTATAGGGATCACCCCACTTCCACAAATCTGAATGTCTTCCAAAAAAAATTTTATAACTCATCCAATAGATGTTTATTTCTCTGTTTGCTTTTAAGCACTTTACCATCTCACACTACAAATAGAAAGAGATATTCATTAAACTGGACACAGGAAAATGTGTAAAGAATTAAAAAATAAATAGTGAAGACCAAAACTACTGGTGTGCAAGAAAAATACAATGGGACTAAACTATTGAAGATGTGACTGTCAAATGTATTCTGTATCAGAAGTTACCTACTTGAGAATTTACCTTAAGGAAAAGGTTTTGCATTTGTGCTCTGCCTCTAGTAGTGTTCATCTCTGGCTCCATAGCAGAAGAACTTCACCCACTTTATTGGAAGTGCCAGGCAGTATTTTAATGTAAAGTAGTATTGAACTGAGGTATTTATCGTCGGATTTAGAACAACGTATGTGGATTCCACCATGAACTCTCCTTCTCTCTTTTTTGCAGGAATCCTTTGCCCTTTCTAGTCCTTGTAGATCAGAATTTCAGGTTTCTCTTCTGTCTACAGACAAAGTTGTGGATAATAACCCTTCTTCATCAAGTTACACTTTTTTGAGAACTGATTCATTGTGTGTAGTTTATATGAGAAAACAAAGAGATTAATGACTATAGATAAGAGGTAAATGTAACAGCATTCGCTTGATAATAAGAAAACGTATAATTGTATTTAAAATGAGCTAAGAGAAATGCAGTTTGGTTTAACTGAAGTCTAGCTACAGTTTTCATATCACATTAAATTCATTAGAAAACTGAAATGGGTTTATTTTTTAAGTTAGTGATGGGAGTTCTTTAATGCTCCATTTTCAGTTTGTTATCAGTTAAAGACAGTTCAATCTATTTATCACTACATTAATCTCATGCTAATGAGGTTAACATAGTGACTAACCCAGCATTTCATTACATTACATTTATTTGAATGCCCAACTTAAGTACATCATATTTAATTGAAACAGTAATTGGGGAAAGGTCATAGGTTAGAAATGAGACTGGAAAGGGATTACATGTGCAGTTCCTATTTTCGGTCATAGAAGAAAAAAGATGAATTAATCAGTTTAAATAGCTTTAATTTTAGTCTTAAAGATAAACAAACAAAAAACCCAAAACAAAACAGGTAGTGGTGTACCTCTACTGAAGCAGACAAGATGTCTGCATTGGTAAATGGTTAGTTTTCTACCTTTGCAAGGAAAAAGAGGGTTTATGGTTCTGCAGTGAAAAGGATGGATATTTGGAAGTTGCCAGAGCAGCTGTATCTCAGACCTCAAGGTCCTACCTGCAAGTCTTCTTCCTTAAGACCTTGCCTTCCTCATGTGATGGCCTTGCAGCCCAAGAAACAAGTACCATGGTCTTCCAGAGAAGCAAGATCCTGCTACAGAGATGCTGGGGGTGTTTTGCACCCAATCCTGGGTTGGCCATTTGCAGTGTCTGCAGTGGGAACCAGAAGTGCTGTGCCCATTCGTATATTTTGAATGCAGACATCTGACTCAAGGACAGTGGTTTGATACTTTTTGAAGAAAATAGAAACAGAAAATGTGGATGTGATATTCTGCCTGAGATTGCCCTTTTGGGAGGCTTCAGCAACAAAAAACTCTACTCTGCATTCATTTTGAAGGCTAAACTTTTGCTTAATCTGGCAACGCATTTGACCCCACTAAATGAAAGTTGTATGACAGAGAAAAACCACACACCTCAAAAACCTGACTCTGCAGCATCTTTGAACTATATAAAACACAGTATTAGTACATAGAACATGTTCATTTTGAAAACTACTACTTCTTGAGGATCCTATGTGCAAAACCCAAATAGCTGTTGGACTGGGGAATCACTTGAGCTGAGAGCTGAAATACAAGGTTTTCACTTCTGTAGGTGGGCTTCTGCATTGTGGTAAGGCACAATGACGGATTGCAGTAAAATGACTAACTGCAAAAATGAAGATGCACAGATATGTTGTGAGAAATGTAAGCATTTCTTGCATGAAATTTAAAATGAGGAATTTGTACTTAAGGATACTTACCTCCATTGCTGTCTTGCAGTAAATCCTACATGACCACAAGGATTTCTCTGCATAAAACTTACTGCAGAATGGGGATTTGATTGACCAAATTTGTTTGGTAAGCCCACAATATTTCAGAGTAGTTTTGTGTCATTTAAGGAATTGATTGGAAGACATTTTGTGTCATATGACAGCTGTAATGACTGCCGCTAAATTTTTCCTGTCACGTGTGCCTCACAGTGACATCTGTGCTTGCCAATAATACAGTTTTTCTGTGGTAAATATCTTGTAATGGCCAGCAAATACTGATTCTTGATAGGTTCTTCTGCACACCAGGCTGTTAAGGAGCACAACAAAAATAACTAACTATGCTTGTCAAACACTAATTAATTTTCACACCACTATATGAAGAAGCTAAATTCCATGAGACTAATTTTACAAATGGGAAAGTGAGGAAATGAGTTTAAAAAATGGGCAAGAAACTGTCAAAGCATGTTGATAGCAGTGCCAGCAATAATGACCATGGTCTACATTTTCAGATCTAGATACTTATTAAAAAATTGTGGTGGTTCTGCTTTTTAAAAAGTGTCTGCTCAACACTTTCTGGAGATTATGAAATACCATGCCACCTACGAAAATGGAACCACCTAAAGTCAAATCACACTAAAAAAACAAAAAATACGTCTCCCCCCAAGAACTGAGATATTCAAATTTGTTACTGTGTACTACAACTACAAAGGCATTTTGTCTTTTCAAAATACTTAACAGACTTTTAAGACTGCACTTAACTAGTTCTCTTAATAACAGAACTTTAAAATATAGTGTAATGAGAGTCACGGTGTTAATTTTTTATTTATTTGACAGTGCTCTTCGTTTCTCCAATATTGACAATAGTGGCAGAGGGACAGCTTTCAAAAATAAGGAAAAGGTGCACATCAGAAAGTGGCAGGAGCAAAGGTCGGTGTGGGAAGAATTATGACACCTAATTAGAAAGATACAGACATGAGCATTGCAGCATTCATTTTATTTCAGCTTATCATTTCATAGAAGACATGGGAGAGAGATGCTCTGAGTTGGTAGTCCTACTCCAGGTTTTTGGAAAGGAAACTTGTGGAAGGGAGACAGCTAAGGTGCATAAGCACTTCTGTTTAGTGAGTAGCTAAGCTTGGAATGTGAGAGTCCCTGTTCTGCAGTTTAAAGAAGGACATAATCATGAGAACTAAAGCAATTTGAGGTAGGCTATGGTGTTGCATATATAGCCACTAGAGGAGGAAAAATAACCCAAATACTTTCAGAACTTGTTTGCGTTACACTTTGTTTAGTATTTCTCCTTTTCCTTTGATAAGATAAGGCCAAGTTTAATGCAGAAGTAGAAAAGAAGGATTTGTTTGCTGTTTTTCAGTTGTGGGTGGAGTATATTGCCACCCTTGGCTATAAACTCTTTTATACAAACCTGTCACCAGTGTCAGGCCCAGCCATGCCCTGCGGTAGTGTGGAAAGGTCCTTGGGTAACCAGTCTTCTGCCTGGGAACCAGTTCAAAGATACCATTACCCCTCAGTTCTCTGAAATATGTGGTGTGTGTCCTGTCGGTGATATGAAGACGCTGAGTCATTTTCAAATGTTAGGTCAGAACTACCCGTGCTTTAGAGAAGCATTTTGACTGAGTCTGGAATTCAGAAAATTTTTAGGGGAAAAAAAACCCATGCTGTTTTGGGAGTAATTATTGCTACTTGTATTACAGTTGCTAGTTACATACAGCAAATATAAGCTATAGGTGTTTTGATTAACCACGCTAGAGTATAAGTAAGACAGTTTTGTGGAACCTGTATGGCTAATAATTCATCTAATGATTTGTACTTTTGCTATCATTTAGACTGTTATGTGTTGTAAAATTGATTAAAACAGACGGAGTATGAATGAAGTGTTAGCTTCTGCATTTTTTGGTTCCCTCAATTTATCTCCACTCCCTTGTTTAGCAGAGTAGAAGACTAAATGAGGATAGTGAAGTTGGAAGCAAACTTGGTGAAATCTCTGATGCCTCTTCTACAGTTATATAATCAACTACTGTGGGCTGTAATTTATGATAAAATGTGATGCTTTAATTTGAAAACCATAAAAACTCATTTACTTAAAGGTTTCAGGAGAGATGTAGAAGGAGGTAAGCTAGTGGAAGAATAATTCTTGAGAGAACGTGAACTTAAGGATGTAAGTGTCTTGAGACCTTAAGGTGATTAGTGCAGGAAAGTACAAGCTCCATCATCTCAAAAACCTACAGTTATCAAAAGATATTAATTCGTCAGCAGCTTCCCTTAACACTCAGTGCCTTTGCCAGGATTTGTAGCATACGTTGGCACATGTGCATGTTGTCAGCTTTCCTTTGAGACAGATTTAAAAGCCGATTTCATCACAGTAATGGAAGAGCAGAGTCCTGAAGGGTCTGTGTCCTTAAAGGATGGCTGCTGATGTTTGTTCTTTCCATCACAACTGGTCATCCTCATATTTTATATATAAGGATAAGGGCATGCCATTGGGTGTTATTAACCTTTCTAAAAGTCAGCCTTCTACATTTAGCTCTGGGAAATAGAGAAACTTTCTTGTTTGAAATGTTTAAATACCCTACAGTGAGATGTTTTATAGTCAGCTTCTGCTTCTTTGCAGTTAGAGAAAATTTATCTTAAACCTTCATTTGCAAGATAGTACTGAAAGAATCCCTACCAATAATTTCCCTTTAAAATTACATTTATTAATTCAAGCTCTGAAATGAGAATACTGTAAAGTTAAATGCACACTTACATGTAACTTTAACATCTTATTCTAAAGATTAGCATTTAGTTTATAGAAACCATATGGGATTCTTCAGCTGTGAATTTGGTAATGTATGGTCTGTAGAAGAGACTGAATTAATGTCATTATTGTTTTAGGCCTGTACATCATATTAATAACAATTGGTCACTTCCATTTTTCTTTGTATTATTGATACACAGGTTGCTTGTGTTAAATTGAAATTGGAAGTTAATAGTGAATTAGATGCGGAAGACCAGTTCAAGACTCAGAGTTTTTGGTTTGGATTGTAAAAAACTTCATTAAATACTTTAGGGATTTGAAAATGCTGTCTTAACATTTGTTTTATTGTCTTTATTTTCTCAGTTATGGGTATGGTAAGCAGAAGAGCCAATTCCTACAGCTAATGGTTATTTCACTAGTTTAGTCAGTCTTACATGCTCTTGTATTCCAATATCTGCAAAATGTCAGTCTTCCTTCGGTGATTACATAGACTTTGCCCTCACTGAATCAAATGCTACGGTTTTGAAGTTGAATTATTTGTATCACTGGATCACCTGGCTTTATATCACTAGATCAGGATCTTCCCTGATCTCCACAGCCTTTGAAAGGTGACAGAGTCACCTTGAGAGGACAATGGTGATTTCTCTAGCACCCTTGAATGCTGCACATCTGATCTCACAGATTGGTATAAGTCAAACTTTCTCAAGTGATCCATAACTCAATCCCCATCCACTGCTGGTACTTTCCTTCCCTGAACTTTCAATAAACACAGAGGTCTGGGAGACCTTGTTGTTGAGGACTGAGGAAAAGAAAACATCGGGTACCTAATCCTTAATCTGTCTGCTGTTAAATCACTTGCCCCATGCAGTAATGAGACCACACTTTCTTTGCTCAGCCTTTTAGTACCTGCGTAGCGTAGATACTCTTCTTGTTGCCCTTAATGTCCATTGCGAGTCTCAGCTGCAGAAGAGGTTTAGTTCTGCTAACAGGATCACTAAATTCCTGAGCAGTATTTCTGAATTCCTTCTGTGTAGTTGCCTTTTTGCACTAGATGTCTGTCATGAGTTCCCTGCTTTAGCCATACTGGTCTTCTGATACGTCTGCTTGTTTTCTCCAGTATGAGGTTGAACTGTTCTTTTGCTTGGAGGTTTTTAAAGACCAGCCAACTTTCTTGAGTTCCTTTGCTGTTCAAAGCTGCCCATGGGATCCCATTTACCAACTCTCTGAATAAAGTGTTATCTGCTCTCTTGAAGTCGAGGTTCTGTGCTCTGCTACATGCCTTCAGTTATGAGGATAGTTGCTAAGGGACTAACAAGTTTACCACTGTTTACCACATGCCCTACTAGTTTCTTTCTTGTTTAGTGAGTAGCAGATCCAGGTGTGTATCATCCTTGGCTGTTTCATCCAGTACATGTATCCCTGGGATATGACAATTATCCCCTGACAACCTCCAGAAATCTTTGTGATTTCTTGTGGCTTGTCATGTTGCATTCCCAGCAGATGACAGGGAGGTCAAAGCTGCCCATGTGAACGAGGGTCTGTGATACAGAGGCTTCCTCAAGTTCTTTACAGTTTTCATTAACTTCCTCACCTTGATCAGGTAGTCTGTAACAGATTCCCACCAGTATGTCACCCTTACTGGCCTCTTACCTGATCCTAACCCATGAACTCTCAACAAGATTGTTTCCTATCCTATAGAAAAGCTCCCTGAATCTGAGCTGCTATCTTGCACAGAGGGCAACTCCCTTCCTTGGTCTTCCTAGCCTTTCTCTCCTGAAGAGCCGGAGTCTGTCCATTACAGCTTTCTAATCATGCAAACTCTCCCAACAAATCTCAGTTATTCCCAGTCAGAATTTTGTGACCATAGTTGGAGCTCTAGTTCCTTCTGCTTTTTTCCCAGACTGTGGACACTTGTTTACATAAGTTTGAGGAAGGCAGACTTTTGCCTTGTTTTATCATTTATTGAGGTCTTTCTTACATGCCTCACACCACTTACTTTCAACTGTTTAGCTCCATTGCCTCTCTTAATTGTGGGTTGTAATCTTCCTCTCCCTCTTGAGAATTCCTCCTTTTGAAATCTATCCGCAGTGAAAGTCTTTTATAGAATTAGATATGTTTTACAATTAGTAAAAAATAAAATTTGTTAAACCCAGTTGATTGTTATTTAGATATTTGTAAGTTGGAAGCTTACAAATTTGTAAATTGGAACTAGAGCTCCAACTATGGTCACAAGCTCTTCATGAGTGAAGTTATTCTCTGCTGACCTTTATTTGCCTCAGGTTATAAAGTAATTACTCTCTGGACTGCTGATCCTTAACCCGGAGATTATGCAAGTGGTATGATGTATTGGTCTTGTAGTTGAATAGATGTTAACTGTGGTTACTCTAATGCTTTATAAAAATATGTATTAGGTTTGAAAACAGAATAGTTCTACAGTTGCTTTGATTTACTGAAGATGTATATTACATGTCTAGTAGTGGTCTTTTGTGATGTATAAATATTAATATTTGTACCATAGGCCCATAAAATAAACATCACCTCTTGAATTAGACCCATAAGAGTAATTAATACAAAAACCTAAGTAGAATATTCCTTCATAATATATGGAAAATATATTTTCCTTAATTGAGAGTTTTTTTAATTACTTTGATAATGTTTGCTCTTCTTTTAAGAAACTCTTACAGCCTACAATGGTCCCCTGCTGTTTTTCTTTGCTCCACCTGTTGCTATTATCATGACAGTTGATAAGTGGTAGCTGCAATAGGAATACTGTTGTTGAGACGCCACTAGTGGCTGCTCCAGGCAATGTAATAGTCAGGTTGTTAGGAAATCCACAACTCCCTGTGTGGATAAAAGCAAACTTACCCTGTAGGGGCACTCTTAACAGGTGCAATTTATTTTCAGAATAGTGTCTCTTCACTCTTTCTCCAGAGTGACTTAAATGTATTCAGCTGTTAAACAGGCAGCAAAATTGCAGAGGCTTTTTATTGTGCAACAGCCTTTGAGGTCCAGCTAAACTGGCCAAGGAGGGTAATTCCTCTAAAACTTTTCAGCAGGTGGAAAGATCTGGGCTTGTCACAAATAGTGCCTTATGGTCTGCTGTGATGAAGAGAGGGGAGGGTTTGTGGAGAAGTATGTACAGCTGCTCAGGTCTTCAGTGATTGGTGTTAGGGTAGGAAAACCAGTCTCTGGGGAAACCATTTTTTTTTTGAGTGATTGAACAAAAGTAGAACCATGGTAAAAAAAAAACTAAACCCAGAAATAGATATTTGAATTTTAACAAAGACCTGCTTTAGTTATTTATATAACTAATTATATAACTACATATACAGGTCTGATTTAAGTATGCAAGTAGTTTTGTTGATTATGTTGTAATTACTTGGGTTGAAGTTGAATATGTGTTAATATATCAGTTGATAGTAGAAGAAGAGTTATTTCTTCAAAAGAATTACAAGGTCTTTTGTTAATTTCTTTTTTTTACAA
>NW_008825109.1:15351879-15366126 GCF_000699105.1 Pygoscelis adeliae
GCTTGTTTTAACGATCTGTTTTATTTTTTGCTTTCTTGATTATAGCCAATAAATAGAACATTACTGTAAATACATCTTTGTTTAGTAAAACATGATAATTTAAGAGTGAATTATTAGACTGAAATGTTCTGTGCTCCATACTGTGTTATTTCCTGCAAAATCACAAGTTGATAACTGATGTGATTTTTATAACTACAGAGGGCTGATGAAGGCTATGGTGAGAATTCAAAATTCTGGAAAGCAAAGTTGAATTACCTGCATTTAATGTTTTCTAATTATCTGGCAAAATAAACATGAAATTGAGAATGGGGAGTTACTTTATTATAAACAGAGGTTGCTGAGTAACCTTTGTTACATGAATAAGGACTATAAGATACTTTGCAATCTGCTTTACATCTCTGCCTGCCCCGCTGTTTCCAATCTCTGTACAGAAAACAGTAACTTGTGTTTAGTAGCCAGTGTGTGACTATTATTTAGTTCTGTAGCTACAGAATTTTGATCATTTAAGGCAGTTCTCAAATGTGGATTTATTAGCATTGCTATGAAATGTGTGTATGAATGGGAGTTGTGTCAGGTGCTGTAAATGGCAGTTTGGTGTAACTTTGTGTAAACTCCATGGTATAACAGGGAAAGCAAGTCAAGTGAATCTGTTGCAGGACATGAGTATGTCCATTCCTGCCACTAGATGATTTTTTTAGAATGTAAATCATATGTATTACTGAATTTGTTCTTAAAGGTTAATGTAAAAATTGGGGATACTTATTTGTTCAATTTGTTGTTGCTTATTTTTATCATTTATTCAATGACAAAACCCAAACATCTGTATTTTGAGACAATACTGGATATTTAGTATCCACACTAGTGTTTGCGTATTACCATGTCTACTCTGAGAGCTGCCTACTAATTTGAAGTTTAATTGGGCTGGGATTACATGGTAGGAAGGGATTTTCCAGGTCATCAAATGATGTTACTTCCTGTTGCAGCTACCGTGTCATACAATCCCTTTCATAGAACTATGAAGCTCCAAATCCTGCACTGAAAAGAAAATATGCAGTTTTATGTGCATTATCTTCCTAGTCTGTTGACATGCCTCTTCTTAAGGGGTATGTTCTTCTCAGGAGTGAAAATTCTAAAAAATGCTGGAAGTTTCTTCCTTGAGGCAAAACCATGTAAGTAGAGATAACACCAGGCTGTGCTGAAAGACACACTGCTGAGTAAGCAGTTAGGTGTCTCAGGCCTATGACTTATAGTCATGACTTATAACCTTCATGGTTGGAATTACTTATTTTCCCATATATTTCTGCCAGTGCACTTGGGACACTTCAGTCTGTGACAAACTTGTGCTTTGAGGTGTGTCCTCACCTGGACAACTGTGAGATGGATATGTCATGTGGGTAACTGAAGTTTAGGGTGAGACTCCCAAGTATCACTTGATTTCTCCTTACTATTGAAATAGAATGTCAGTGTGCTGTTAAAGGCTAGCCAATTAAGTATGCAGGATGTTACCATGGGAGAACATGAAGGGATCATCCATTTTTATTTGACCCAGGCTCTTTTAGGATTCCCTTGGTATTAGTTTGTTGTGGTTTTACAGTATTATTTTGGATTTTACGCATTACACTTTTTGCATGACCTGAGTTATCATTAAAACTCCATATATTCTTTGGAAAAATCTTACCATATGTGGTCCTGCTACTACTGCTGCATCTCCAGGATAATGGATCAGTCTACTTGAATTTGGCTAAAGTTTAGTTTGTATATGTCTGTGTGCTCTATTCAAGTCAGAATCAATTACACAGTAAAAGTCAGCAGAGCTCCTGAGGGAATAAAGTACGAACTGCTTGAAGGAAAGAGAATAGTTTATAGGAAACCTACCTAATTTTCTCCCAGTCAGCTTGGAGGGGTGCTGATAAATCCAGTGGCCCCTTCAGTGCTTGTGGTCCAGGCCATGCTAACTATCCTCAACCCCAGAAGAGCTTTCAAGCTTTCATCCTTGCACAAAATGGGACAGTCTTTAGGAGTCAAGGCAAAAACTTTGTGGAGAGAGGGGAGAAAAAATCTTCCCTGTCGGGGAAAAATATTTCAGCTTTTGTTCTGAGCCAAAGTGGAACAATCTCCAAACGTTTACTGTCCTATGGTATGAAACTTTCAATCTCCTAACCAGCTATATTATCACAGGAATGTGTACTTATTAAAAAACAGATCTTTAAATATTAGTGTAGCAAAACCAAAATTGCTGGGGGATGTTCAGCTATGAGGATGAAAATATGGTACCTTCAGTGTCCTTAGTCTGTGTACTGCATTATCTTGGAAAAAATCCCAAGTGTCTTCTTTCATAAGGAGAAAAATAAATGTTTACTTTAATAAGAAGAAAACATATTCTCTGATTTATGCTAAGTGACACCAGCCCTCAAGGAAGCAGATGGTTAATTACAGGGTTGCTTGATGGGGGCTTACAGGAATAACTGTTATAACTTCAGTCAAGTTTTGAATAAACAGCTTGTGTTTTGAGGCATACGTGCAGGATAGAAATAATTTGGAAGAGACAGAAGGGGGTAGAAAAGAAGATGACAAAGTGAGAAGGAAATATATGTCCCAGAGACTTTCAGTGGGAAGTGAAATGAATTAAAGAGTATTTAGATGTTTATTTGCTCCTTGGTAATCTTATAATTGCTGAAAGGGTGGACATTTTTTAGCAACACGTGTTTACAAGGGAGTTTAAGATTAAGTTAAGTTTCAGCTGTATTCATCTGTATGCAGATTTTTATATCTGCTTTTTTTCTCATTTGTTAAACTCAGCAGGGAGATGTGAGCTATAAGAACCAACAATTGTTTGATTACATGAAAATTATATATGCATGTGTATATATGTTAGATTTTACAGTAAGTTAGCACTAAAGGGTAAATACACAAAATAACAGGTATTTAAATGCATGCCACTTTCACTTTGGCCAAAATCATGATTTCCAGAACAAACAAAAATTATTCCAGCATCCAGATAAGACTTTGAATGAAGATATCAGGAATCTGACTCTGTCTTGAAAAAAATTAGCTATTGTAGGTTGAACCCAGACAGCAACTAAGTAGTCATTAGTCTCTTGCTCATGCCACCACTGTCCCACAACGCCAGTGGGATGGGGAAGAAAGAAGTCCATGACTTGGGCTCCGTCTGTTGTGGTGGTGATTTGGGAGGGGAGACATGGTGTGTTGTGTTGAATTGTTGGGTGCAGAAGCCAGCTCAGGTTGGATCACTACTGCATTTAACAGGTTGCTTACAAGGCTCATCTTTTACTGGTTTGGATGGCTCCTGCTGTGGTACTTTTCAATTAAATACAGCTATGGTGACAACTCAAATCATGGGTTATTTTTCCTCCAAGGTTAGGTCTCCTGGAATCTAGGATCCAGGAGACCTAATTTCCCCATCCTCCTGCATTAACCACCAAATGCACCTGGGTCCTTGAGCAAAATCAATCCCATGAATGGCTTTGCCTTTTCCCAAGGAAGGAAAAACCCATGCTTTCTCAGCCAGTTGCCTGTGTGTGCCACAGGAGCTGTATCTCCTTCCACAGCATGTAGGGGTTTTGTTTGGGCAGGACCAGGTGTGTTAGCAGATCCTCTAGTGTTTACCAGACGTGTGGCTTCTAGTAAATGTGCATCACAGTGCGTGAATGTCTGTGGCAGGTGCACCCCCCTGACTGGGGGCATTAAGACCACTGCGTCCCTACTTTTTGTGCCCTTATTTTTCATGCCTTTATGGTGGCGAGTGCTGACCGTCATGTACACACCTTGGGCCAGTAATTATGGTCACATATACACCTTGGGCAAGGAGTAAGAAAGTTAAGGCCCTCAGCCAATTAGAACTGACCACAGATCAGACTCGACTAGGGTATAAATGGAGTCCTGCCAGAGGGCAAGTTGAGTCGGTCCTCCTCGGAGCAGTGGGTCTGCAGTCGGGGACTGTCCCCTTGGGTCAGGGTGCCGCCCAAGGAAACTCCTTGAGGCTGAGAGCCCTCATCTTATAGGTGAGTGATTGTGCACATTTCTAAAGCTGGCTGTGCAGTAGTAATTCCTCGTACACCATCCTGAACCTGTGGTTTACTGATGTTGTTGGAGTGTTGAAGCCTCATTTCTAGTTAGTTTTCTGCTAAAAAATTTTGGTTTAAATAAAGTTTATTTTTGAATCTGTCACCTGTCTAATTTGATTTTGCGAGCCTCCACAACAATGTCCCAGTACCCATTGCTCTCAGTGTAGTCTTTAACAGTCCATTGCATCGTTCAGTCTTCCTGGCGGCTGGTGCATGATAGGGGATGTGATGTAGCCAGTCAATGCTGTGTTTCTTGGCCTGGATGTCTATGAAGTTGTTTCAGAAATGAGTCCCATTGTCTGATTCAGTTCTTTCTGGGGATGTTATGTCATCATAAAACTTGTTTTTCAAAGATCAAGGTGTTTTGGGTGGTGATATTGGTTACAGGGTATGTTTCTAACCACCCAGTAGTCACCTCCACCACAGCAAATATGTGATGTTTGCATCGGCATGTTCATGGTAGTGTGATATACTTGATCTGTCAGGCCTTCCTGTTTTGGTATCTCAGCCACTGTCCTCTGTGTCAGAGAGGTGTTGCCTGTTTGGCTTGCTTGATTATGGTAACGTTTTGCATTCATAGATAACCTGTGTAGTCAAGTCCACCCCTTGATCATGAAACCATCTGTATGTTGTGTCTCTTCCTAGATGTCCTGATGTTTTCTTGGGTCCACCAAGCTATGAGTAGCTCACCCTTACATTCCCAGTCCAGGTTCACATGAGCCAGTTCAATTCTAGCAGCTTGGTCTACCTGTTGCTTGTTCTGATGTTCAGCACTGGTGTGGTTCTCAGGCACATGAGCACCTATGTGACAGACCTTTACAACAAGGTTCTCTACTCAGGCAGCAATGTCCTGCTACAACATAGCAGCTCACATATGTTTACCCCTGTGCTGCCAGTTGAATCCATGAGTCTGTGCAGAGGGAGAGCTCTGGCCACATTTCTCTTTCAGTGATATCTAAAAGCAACTGGATAGCTTTCACCTCTGAAAATGGACTTGATTTGTCTTTTCCTTTGGTTTCTGTACTTGTGTGGGACTCCATACAGCAGCTTTCCACTTCCAGTGGATTCTCACAATGCGACGGGACTCCTTGGTAAAGAGAGCACATTGCTTCTCACCTTCTGGTAACATATTATATACTGGGACCTTTTCGATGTGAGTAACCTTCTTGGGCAATGCTCTGAAATCTCTGCCTTCTGGCCAGTTCATGATCTCTACCAGGATTCCTGGGTAGCTGGGGTTCCCCATTGGAGCCCATTGCATGATCAGTGCTACCCACTTATTCCATGTAGTGTCAGTTGCATGATGTGTAGAGTGGACGATTCTTTTGAACATCCAGTACAGCACAGATATTTGTGATGCCAAGAAGAGCTGTGTTTCTGTACCAACTACTTCTGAAGCAGCTTGAACCACTTAGTGTCCTACTAGTATCTCTTTTTCAGTTAGGGTGTAGTGGGCCTCAGATCCTCTGTACCCTGGCTGCAAATCCCTAGAGGCTGACGTTGAGTCTCTTCTGGTGCTTTCTGCCAGAGGCTCTAGTTGCAGCAATGTTTCCTAGCTGCAGTGTAGACCATGCTTCTTACATCTGGTCCTGTCCAACTGGCCTAAGGGCTACTGCACGAACTATCTCCTGTTTGATCTCTTTAAAGGTTTGTTGCTCCTCAGGGTCCTGATTGAAATACTTATTTTGTACCACTCAATGGAGAGAACTCCCAATCTGACTGTAACCAAAGATATGCATTACCCAGAAACCCACCATGCCTGTGTTTTCTTTCTGTTAGCTGGTGGGGACATGGCTGTTGCTGTATTAATCACATTCATTAGGATGTGGTGATATCTATATGCCATTTTATTTCCAAAAGCTAGATGTCTTGTGCAGGTCCTTTAACCTTGCTTTGTTTTGGGCAAAATTAGCTTTTAGAGAAAATACTAATCCAAATAATTCTTTCTCAAACACTTCCCACATCGTGTTGTCATGAACATATTGCAAGTGTTGAGGGGCTTCACCCTGTTCCAGTGCAGTCTGTATCAATCCATGGCAAATGGTAGGACTGTGCTTCCACTCATGGGGCAGCCAATTCCAGGTATTAGACATCCCTCCACGTGGAATCAAACTGTGGTCTACAGTCTACTGCCAAAGGAATAGAGAAAAAAGCATTAACCACATCAGTTGTGGCATATCACCTGCCTGCCTTTGACTCCAGTTCATATTGGAGTTCTAGTGTATCCGGTACAGCAGCACTCAGTGGTAGAGTGTTTTTGTTCAGGCCACGATAATCTACTGTTAGCCTCCACCCTCCATCAGACTTTTGCACTGGCTGTATGGGACTATTAAAGTCATCAGTCTTGCTGATGACTTCTTCATTCTCCAGTTAATGAATCAGCTCACGGATGGGAAGCAGGGGGTCTTGGATGGTGCAGTATTGCCACCAGTGCACCATCATGGTAGCAGTTGGCACCTGCTGTTCTTTGACACACAGCAACCCCACAACAGAATGATCATCTGAGAGGCCAGGCAAGGTAAACAGCTGTTAAATCTTCTCTGCATTCATGGTGGCTACACCAAAGGCCCACTGGTACCCTTCTGAGTCCTTGAAGTATCCTCTTCTGAGGTAGTGTATGTCAAGGATGCCCAGAGCATCTGGGCTGGTCCACAGTGCGGTGCTTCTGCCACTTGTTCCCAGTTAGGCCCACTTCAGTCTCCAACAAAGACACCAGTTGGGATCCCCTGTTACTCCAGAAATCCGGATGGGTTCTGCCTCCATGTACCTTGATGGCATTAGGTTGCACTGTGCACCAGTGTCCACCAAAGCATTATACTCCCATGGGTCTGATGGGCCAGGCAATCTGTTCCATACAGTCCAGTAAACCTAGTTGTCCCTTTCCTTTGCTTGGCTGGAGGCAGAGCTCCTCTATTGCTGGTCAGATCATTCATTACCTGACTCCTGTAACTGCAAACCAGAAGTCCTTTCATCAGGATCAGAAGTGGAAGTGTTCTCAGACCTTCTGCTGCCTCTCGGGGAGTAATCTTCCTGGATGTATGCTTTTTGGCCACTGCTTTTCCTCACAATTTACCTACCTCCAACCTAGAAGCCCATGTAGGTGCATCGCCCCTCTTCCTCATGCCCTCCTAGTGGTCATGCAGATAGAACCACTGGGTGGCACATGACATGCACCCATGATTCCCTTTGCCTTTGCCCTGACTCCATATGGCACTTGTGATAGTTGAGACACCAGCCTGTAGGGGAGAAGATGACTTGTTCTCTTTGAGTTGCTGGACCGATCGGGACACTTTCTCCACAGCCAAGACGCAGGGAGGAAGGGTGGGGGAGGAAAAGAGATTCTCTTCAATTTACCAGGGCTGGCCAGCTTATACACAGTTGTTGCCTCAATATCTGCCCAGTCCGTTATCATCAGGGTGCTGGCGTTGCCAGCAGCTCCACTGAGGACACCAGGGTTGCTGCTGGTGTGTAAAGGTTGTGTCTGCATTAGCAAGTAGTGTAGTACAACAGGAGTGAACTTATAACAAAGCAGTTTGTGGTTAAAGACCTGAAATCTGCATGTTTATGTATTTATGCATGTTTCAAGGGATTTACCTCAGACTGGCTCTAAGCGGGTCCTGTCAACAGCCGTTGAAGATTTAGATGCTTCTGAAGTACAATGTCAGTTTAACTTAATTTGAAAGGGATGCAATTTTGTCCTCTGAGACTATTCTGCAATGCAAACCAAGGTAGTGTGAAAGGTGATAAGCGAGGTTTGGTTCAAAAGTGTATTCCTGATCTAAACCGAAATGTTAATGCACTTAGTTAAGCATACAAACATACTCTACGGTAACTTGCGAGAACTCCTCTGAAAATGAGCTGAACTAAATGGCATCATGCATAACTTACTATTTTCCATATATTCCAACAGTAAATACTTCTACTGCTGAGCACACTGTGCCTGTGTTCTTATAGCTCCTATCTGGTACAATTCATGTAAGCAGGTATAATATACTGTACTCCATCTTCATAAGATTCTCTTTTAAACAACGCATGGGCTTACATTTATACACATGAAGCTAAAATGAGATAAAAGAATGGAAATTAATATCCTTTTAAAATTGAGAGTATTTTGGGAAGCTTTTTGTTGCTTCTGAGATTCTTGTGTCTCATTTTTAAATATATGAACTTAAAGAGGGTTTCAAGAAAAATAATTTAGAATAAAGAAACTGTTGGTGAACAAAGTATATTTATATAATAGAAAACAAATAAAGTTTGTTGAGAGAAAGCAATGTTGAAGAGATGTGTGGAACAATGTAAGGCTTCCATGGAAGATTCCTGTTAGAACCACACATATGTTTTTGTTCATGTAAGACACTAGTGCACTACCTGGGTTACATTTAATAATTTCTGACCTTTGACTTCAATGAGTCTGTGTAAGAAAGCCAGACTTGCTCTTAAGCTACTGGGAATTCTGAGTTGAAGTTGATGAGATAGAGCTGTTGTTGTAACAGCTTATTAAGAAGTCTGATTGCTTCATTGAGCATAGTTGATGTTGAACCCTAAATTTCCTTTTTTATCAAGTCACTAACATGAAAAATCTTTCATTCGTTAGTGTTATAAAAGTATAAAGATGTGAGTGAATATATTCCATAGGGGAAAACTAAAGTACTGTATACTATTGATAGTAATGCAAGAAAACTTACTGTGTTAAAACTACACTGGTATTTTTAGAAACCAACACTAATGGTCATGGTAAAAGATATCCACATAACTAAAAGGTATCTTAATTTATTTTCTGTGTATTTAGCAGCAGAAAAATGCTTTATACTGCATTTTAATTTCATGTAATATACATAGCTAAGAGCTGGAAGTAAATGTATTTGCATCAAGTTCTGCTTTACTGTCGCTTGAAAGAAAATAACTTTGGGAGATATAAAACAGATAACTGGGCAATTGTTTGACTCTTGTAATTGAAATTTCGGAAAATGCTGTTTCAGTTTTATTCTGACAAATTGTAGAAATCTTTCCACAGGAATGTTGGCTAGTGTTACCAAGATGCATATACTTATCCTTTTGTGGAAAATCTGAAATTACTTCCCATGGCCATTACCAAGGCCCGTAATTAGTGCTATGTTGCTTCTGGGTTTTCAATGACAAAACTTGTAAGTACTGTTTCTGAAATATGAAAAAGAGTGAATTGTAATATAATGATTTTCTATGACTAAATGTGTATTTTTAAACTATAATAAATATTTTATGGACCTTAGTCTTCACTATGAGCTTTTAATAGGTTGCTTCTTATGTTAGTACAGGGAGGCAGAACTGTCCCACAAAAAACTGAATGCAGTTTATGAACTTTTTGTCCAGCTGTTGTGTGGACCGAGACGTGTTCTGTACTTTAGCAGCTGTGCTAAAAGCTAAGTAGGTGTCTGATTTCCATGGATTTTAACAGGAGTTAGGCAGAATCTTGGGACTGCATTATCTTGCATTGCAGACTTTTAGCTAGCTCAGCAGAGTATGAAGATTTTCCTTCTTTAATAAGATGCTTTATTGTTCAGTATCTGGGAAAAAGTCTTATGTTCTGAACATTACTTTTTTTTATACTCTAAGCTGGGGAAGAATCTACTTATCTTCTTGTGTTTTGCACTCCTTTTTAGCTCCTAAATGCTTGGTGTCAGATATTTAAGTATGGTTACTAATGTCTTCTGACATAGTCTGGGATGAATGTTCGTTAAATAATAAATGTGCCTCTGGCTTTGTCTTACTGTCTGGACTAGAAACTTTAAAGCATGCTAGAAAAATAAAGTTAATGTTTTCCCCAGAAAACTTTGGAGAAAAATAGGAATGTAACACAGTTAAAAAATACGGTTAAAAACATAGTAGCTGTGTAGTACTACAGGAATATTCCATGTACGTATTAACACTTTACAGACAACCAGTGCAGATGCACAGTGTGCTTGTTTTTCACTTGTATTAATAAGCTGTGCTTATTTAACTATTTTCAAGATAGCTGTGCTTACACTGAGTGGAAAATTAAGATGTTTGAATCTCTGTTTCTATATCAACAGAACTTAAGCAGAACAAAATTGAAATGCTTTAAGAAATGTGCTGTTAACACTGTAGCATATGAGTTGATTGGTAAAAGGGAGAGGACTTTTTTAACAAGCTTTAAAAAAACCAAGAAATCTGTCAATGGCTATAAGTGCATGAGAGATGAATAATCAGAACTCATCTGTGATGTTCTGTTTATTTCTGAAAAGAGTAGATGTAAATTTTTGCTGCAGCTATTGAACTGTCTCCAGTTAGGCTTCTCAGAGCTTTCCAGTGGGAGTCCATTTCTAGCTTGTATAAACTGTTCACTTTTACCTAGTTCTCAAACCATGGGCAAAGGCATGTTTTGTTGTGCTTCAGGGCTTCTGAGCATGTTCTGTGCCACTGATGCACACCTGTAATCTAACCTGCTCACTTAAAATTCTGTAGCTGTGCACAATTGATGGGTGTGAACAGGTTGATAAAATTACAGTCTGATAATATAGCAAGATGGAAGGTAACAGGAGTATGGCAAACAACGTGGTCAAAACAAAAGTTCAAGTTAAATAGAATAATTTTTGTAGCTTGATCACCAAAATATATTCATGTAGTCTCTGATATCTTATAAATTCAAAATGTATGTTTAACTTAGTATATGGCAATATGATGTTCTTAGGGGAAGGTTCAGTTACTTTTCCAAAAAATTTATTACTTTAGAAGTTGCTTCATAGAAATCAATGTTATCTGTGGAGTAAAGTAATGAGGGAAGAACCTGCCCATAGTTTTTGTGCTAATTAATTCTGCACTGCCTTTTGAGACATTACACATGATTGTTTCTTGGATTTATTTTTTAGGCTAATAGATTAAAAACATTGGGTACATTTGATTTGAATAATTCTGTAACCCCATCAATACAATATTAGTCAATCTCCTTGCTCAAATAACAAACTGTTTTGAGAGAAAAATTTATTTTATGGGTCTGCCCATTTTGTTCCCTCAATGAAAGAAAATTATTATGGTAGTATCAGTAATAATTTCAAGCTTTTTCATAGGAGAAAGCACTCTTCATGTTTTTATAATTTAAGATAGACACGGCTAAATTTTATGTCTTTGCATATTGCAGTTTGAAAAAGAAAAATGTTTATAATTTATTTTTAAGTTACAGAAATATATTTTTAAAAGATTCATGGGCAACATGAGTTTTAGAGAAGTTCAGTCAAAACCCCCAAATAACTGCTTTTTACTTATGAAAACAAACATCTGCATGGCAGGGAAGTAATGCTGCCATGTTATCAAGTCTGTAGTACAATCAGCATTCTGGTAGAGACAGTAAAACCACCCAGATTTTTGGGGTCTAGGCATTGTATCTTTTGTATTACTCTTTTTACATCTGTGTGGCTTCCTACGTGTGTGTGTGTGGGAGAATCTATCCAGGACATCCAGTAAGTCCTTATGTCTAATAATCATAAATGAATAATTACTAGATTTTTCTCTTTTAGGAATATCTTGGGTTCTTATGCTCCTGCTGTTCTTATGTCTACCAGATCATGTTGATGCTTTTTCAGTTTCCATAATATTAAGTATATCTACTGGGTGATATGGTAGATATAAAAAAAAAAAAAAAACAAATTCATATTGCTCTATATAGTTGTGCATAAAGATGTTATATAAGTAAAAGGTATTTCTGATAGTTGATTTCCTCTAAGGAAAAAGAAGCTTTTCAACATTGTATTTTTTCATTTGCACTCACTTCCCGTGATTCTGGAATAACCTTACAAGTGGTACAAGTACTATTTCAGCTTTAGAGGGCCAATTTACAGAAATTTTCTAGACTTCTGAGATTGTCTTGTGAAGATGTTAAGTCTTGAGAGAAAAGAATGATAAATTACAGAAGATAAGGTAATCAGGCCTTTGACTTTTTAACAAAATGTTTCATAGTCCCACTAGATCTCTCATTTGTCACAGTTTTCAATATTGTGTTGATCTCAGAGGAAATAAATCATTGGCTTATCACAATACTTTTCCTCATCCACAGGTGCATCAGTATGCATTGCACATCTCAGTAAGCAAGCACACGAGGAATTCTCAATCA
The DNA here is from genome assembly GCF_000699105.1 of Pygoscelis adeliae. NCBI lineage: Eukaryota > Metazoa > Chordata > Aves > Sphenisciformes > Spheniscidae > Pygoscelis > Pygoscelis adeliae. The sequence continues at coordinate 15,364,069 of NW_008825109.1, forward strand.
AGAAACTTAAGATGCAATGTTTTACTACCTAGCACTTTGATTGATGCTGCCAGGGGTAGCATAGACTTTGTGTTTGCTCTCATCAAGCTCAATAAATTTAGAGTAGGTAACTGCAGTTTAACTGAGAAGTCTCTTGCTACCAAAAGTATGTCTCTTTAAAAAAAAAAACAAACCACACAGAAAAACAAACAGAAGAACCCCTTGTCATTTTAGGTAAGCTGTTTTACCACACTGTTTCTTCCAAGATTTTTAAATGGATAGCTCAGGGTCCATTACACACTAAATTAGCAGTATGCTTCTTATTTTCTCTGGAGTAGGTGGTAAAAATTTGTCAAAACAAATGAAAAACAGATTCGGTTCTGTTTTGAAAGCTATCTATTGCTTTCAGTTCCTACAGCTCATTTCTTAAATTAAACTATATGCTCAAAAATGCATTTAGTTATGATTGAAGCTCTCAGAACCTGGAAAGATAAGAGCAAAGGATAAAATTTAGTTTAACCATTTTCTTGATCAAGTGACTCTAACACTGCAGGTATGAGGGACTGTTATGTCTAAATGAAAAGAAAAGTTGTTCAGTGTAGTTCAGATCTGTTGTGCTGCCTTGAATGCAAAGAATCTTAATGCAGACAACCTTATATGTCAGCTATTCTTCATTGATTATATGAGCTTTCCCATTGGCATCATCAGGATCAAGATTTTCATTCAGTTGTCTTGACTGTAATTTAAATAGTAATAATAACAGCAGCTATAATTAATTTTAAGCTTTAAAGATATAATGAGTGTGAATTTGGGTGAATTTGGATCAGATGTAGCAGATGGAATCCCTGTACTATGAACGTTTTTCCAATATGATTATACTTTTCAGTACAGGAGATCTTAGGAAAAGTGCTTTAAGGCATCAGGAAGCTGTCTTAGTATTTGCTTTCAACAGATTTGGAGTTCTTAGGATTTTGGGGGTGTATTATTTGAATTGTAGTTAATATTAAAAGACTAGAGATTGGAGTATCCATTTTACTAGCAAATTCTCAAAGATCTCTTTTGTTCCGAGTATTGTATAATCTTAGGCCATGAGACAGGCAAATAGAGGATGAACTATTATTTTTATTTTATGTTTGGAAAATGGGCCCCTGGAGAAATTAAATGGACCTCCATTTAATACGTGTGCTTACATATTGTAACACAAGTGAAGTGTGTCAGATTCAAGAGCTCAATCTAGATATTCTCAAAGTCAATGCATTAGTTTAAATATGCTATCCTCTATTAATGTATCATATCAGCATGTAGTCTTCCAGTTTGGAAGGTCTTAGTTTAGATCTATTGGAAACATAAAAGCATAAGTAGATTTTACCTTTGAGAGTATCTTGGTTTCGGCTGGGATAGAGTTAATTTTCTTCCTAGTAGCTGGTACAGTGCTGTGGTTTGGATTTAGGATGAGAATAATGTTGATAGCACACCGATGTTTTAGCTGTTGCTAACTAGCGCTTACACAAAGTAAAGGACTTTTCAGCCTCTTATGCCCTGCCAGCGAGAAGCTGGAAGGGCGCACAGCCAGGACAGCTGACCCAAACTGGCCAAAGGGGTATTCCATACCATGTGACGTCATGCTCAGCATATAAACTGGGGGGAGTTAGCCAGGGGATGGGGGACTGCTGCTGGGGAACTGGCTGGGCATCAGTTGGCGGGTGGTGAGCAATTGCATTGTGCATCACTTAGTTTGTATATTCTTTTATCATCATCATTATTATTATTTTCCCTTCCTTTTCTGTCCTATTAAACCGTCTTTATCTCAACCCATGAATTTTACTTTTTTTTTTTCCCCGATTCTCTCCCCCATCCCACTAGGGAGTGGGGGGAGTGAGTGTGGTGTTTAGCTGCCTGCCAGGTTAAACCATAACAATCCTTTTTGGCACCCAACATGGGGCATGAAGGGTTGAGATAATGACAGATCTGGCCAGAGCGTGTTAAGGCAAATTTGTTATAAGCATTCATCATATTGGTTTAACAGTTGCTGGTCACAATGTTGATTAATTTACTCTCAAAGTTGTCGTGCTTGCTCTC
>NW_008825109.1:15371600-15392932 GCF_000699105.1 Pygoscelis adeliae
CCCCCCCCTCCTTTTCTGTCATATTAAGCTGTCTTTATCTCAACCCACAAATTTTACTTTTTTTTTTTTTTCCAATTCTCTCCCACACACACCACAACGGCTGTGTGGTGTTTAGCTGCCTGCTGGGTTAAACCACAACAGAGGGGAACTCCAGTTCATTAAAAGCTCCTGTGAGTTCTAATATTCTGTAGGAAGCATTTGTTTTGTCAGGCAAAAGGTTCAGAGAAATGGGCTATGGAGATTGTGCTACTGCAGAAGTTAAAACACTCCAGGTTCTTTATTTTTGTATCACATTTGCAATCGTCAGCCACTTTGGTTTCAGCAAAATACTCAGTGAAATCTGTATTCTGGTGAAATATTTCCATTACTGTTTTCTAATTTGAAATCAGAGAAAATAAGCAAGAACATGGCTACCCACAATTAAAAACTGTGGGTATGCTGTGAAGCCACTCAGAGCTATATAGTTCTGATTGCAAGCTTTAAGGCAGCATAGTTTTATTGCTGAAAAATTAGGACAGCTTTAGCATATAAACTGAAGGGTATCTAGAATGTCAAACAGGCGTAACTCCCATTTGTTTAATTCTTTCACCTTAAGCCATAAAGTGTCAACTAACCCCAGAAACTCTTTTACTGTTGTCAAATATTCTTCATAGATGTAAGGCTCAATCTTGTACAGTACAGTGAGCTTTAAACATGAATTCATTTGTTGAAATTAACTCTGAAAAGCTAATGAAAAAAAATGGTTATATTCACAAATGATATATCACATCATTACAATTGCTGCCCGTAAATTATTCCGCAATGTTTTAATATGCTTCTGACTGGTTCTTTTTAGAAATTCCTTTAGCTCAATTTACTTCTAACGTTTTACAGTCAAAGCCTTTGGGAATGCAGAACTTAATTTCACAAATGGATTTGAGGTAGGTTTTGTATGCTGCATTTGCATGGGTTCAATGTGGTGTTGCATTAAACGGATGGAGTAGTTATCCTGAGTCTTCTAGGCAGTCAACACAACACAGCGAGTCTGGGCATTCTGCATTTTTTAAGATGGAGGGACTGTTGAAATGCCTTTTAGCAAAGGTTGTGTCTATTCCTTGACTGTAGAAGTAGCCTGGAGTACCAGCCTTGCTGGATACAGCTGTAATGCGAAAAGAAGGCCGACAAAGATGTGCATCTCTTGTGATGGTTTCCTTTAGCAATAAGAACATTTTACTCAGTGAACTTGGGTTTTCTAACTGTAAAAGCTTCATGTACTCTTTATGGCTTACATCCAGTAGTGTAAAGGAAGGAAGTGGCTAATGTAGTATAGTGTAGTTATAACTACGAAATAAATGTGATTCCATGGATTTGGAAATACGGACTCTAGAAAGTAAAAGACCTGTTCGCCCACCTTCACCCTGAAATTTTGCCAGTGGCATGCATCTGGCATACAGTTTTGTTTGCCTGTTGATATCAATAGAAAGTAGTTCTCATCACAGGTCTTTCTTACGGACCTGATGCCGAAGTGAGGTAAACCTTTGGTGCTGATTTTGGCTGGCACGAATTTGGTCCCCCCTCTCTTTGAGACAGATGTGGACTTCTTGGATTCCAGCATACTTTAAATATGGCAAACTGCTCTAGTTTATGTATTGATGATAAAAATGTAGTTGACAGAAAATTAGTTCCAGCCATTCCTTTTTGAGTACACCAGTAAATAAAATTATGTTTACCTACTATATAGGTAATTACAGTTGCCCTAATTTACAGATATAAACCAGTGCAGAGGCAGATTTTAATCATAAATTGTTACTATAAGATCTCATTTTAAAAACTTTGTATTGTCCCTTCATTATTCAGTAGTGGATTAAATAAGCTGTTGTATTTAAACCTGTGAATTATATTGACATCTTAGGATATATTTGCAGCACTGCATTTGTAGTTGCTAAAAATTTCAGTAGAAAGTCACTATTTAAAGCTAAACCTTCAAGTCTTGTTACGGTTGAGCAGCTGTTTTCCTTTCAATGGCTCGCTTACTCCCAGGGTAGCTTGTTACTACAGATGAATGCTAATTAAATATCATTCCTACAAGTCATCCTCTTCTCCCACTGGTTTGTTCTGGAAGAGATTTTACCTATATGATCTGCCTGCACTATTATAGTTTGTTGTTGAAATAATTGTGATCAGAAGGTCTTATGATTCAAAAGGATGAAAAGGACAGCTGTCAGAGCAAAGTAATGCCTTCTGCCAAGCACATGTAGCAGGGGATGATTTATCACAAAATTATTGAATAAGAATATATCCAGCAGCAAGGAGTTCAATTGTTGTTTTATAGAACATAGTCAACTTTTATTTGCTGATATTCAAAACTGCAGTATTCTGTGTAGTTTTACAACATAATCTCTTTTAAATTGAATACTTGGTTAAAATATTTAAAGAAACCACAAAGCAATCTTGAATTTCAGAATACTCTGTATGCTTCAAATTCCATTTATGATCAAATTCTAAAATTCCCAAGATATAAAATATTAAACCTGCACTGCATAATTTCTGTGAACGTTAAGAGTTACATTCCTTTGTATTTTTATGGGTGATGTATTAGAATACTGAAAACTTGGAGATTAGCTGTTGTTTAAAGACAGTTGTCATGCACATCATAAATCTTATTTTTCATAAAGTTATACTTCACCTTTATTAATCTACAAAAACCTGGCATGTAATTTCAGTCTTGTAAAAATGGACAAAAAAAATCTTAGAACATGTAATCAAAAGCACTTGTCACCTAATAAAATTGCAAATAGTTTGTTTACAGAATCAGCATTCTCTGATGCTGATGTATTGATTAAGCAGTAGATGTGTAAAAATTTTGATTGTTGAGTTGTTTTAGAAAAGCCTTATTTTTAACGTGCATGAGCAGTTATTGTATAAAGAAGGCTCTTAGCCTCCCTTGCATAATACAGAAATATGAGGTACCACACACGGGAACTGGATTAAAGGTTAAGGCTGCAGGCTTTCTTGCAAGTATGGTAGCTCAAACTGCAGGCAGTGTTATCCCAAATGCAGTATTCTCTAACTATAGTTAACAATAATAAATACAAAGCCCTTATCATGTCTACTGAACTTCAAGAAAGAACTGAAGACATAATGATAGCAAAGAGAAACAGATTTTTATAAGAGGTATTATGCCTTGTCATGATAATAAGTCATTTGTTGCTATTATTTTAGCAACTTGAACTGAAATTTGAAAATAAGAAAAACAAAGCCAAAGCATTGGCGTTCTTTTTGAAGAGATTGATACCAAATTGTCTTATCTTTCCCAAAGCGAAACCAAGGGGAAACAGTTGCCACTTCACTAATCTGTAAGCTTCTGCCTCATAATAGACAGATCAGTGTCTCTGTGTGCCAGCATCTTTCTGATACTGTGGTCTAGGCTTGGGTGATGGCATGTGAATAGCGTTGAGATGACTCAGAAAGGCTGGTACCAGTTTTAGCTGGGAGAATAGCTGTCTGCTGGCTGAGAAAAACGTGTGGTTTAGATGTGCAAGTATATGCTTCTCCTAAGGCTGGATCTGAGCCGGTCAGCAATGTAACGGCATTACCATGAGTAAGCCTTTTCTATGCTTGTCACTGTACAGAACAAATAAATGAGATATTTAATATAGTTCAATATTTTTAATGTATTGCTTTTTAGGTAGTTTTTGGAGGATGCTTTTCAGACCTCTGGATTTTTTTTAGAACTTTTGAGAGTGAGAAGATGGAGGAAGAAGATGGTTTAACATGATGTTGTTGTAGGGAGCACCCTGTCAATGACTTGTTTGCCAGACCCCTTGATACCTACCATGGCTATATCTTTAGAAAACTGTGGCTATATCTGAAAAACTGTGTATACTGTGCACTTCATATTTTTTAAAAAAGTAGTAATTTTTCTTTAAAAAGAGAAGTTTGAGATTTTTCAGGGGGCTTTAAATCAACTGCAAAAATTCTGTGAAGCTGGGAGTAAAACCTTTATTTAGTGAATCAAGAATTGCATGTAAAAGTAATTCAGGGACTTAACAGGAAGATGAATAAAGTAAACCACCAGATACATGGATCAGTTAAGGGCAGAATTAATACTAAAGCAAATCAATTATACAGATACTAAATAGATGGAAGGATTTGAACGGTATCTGATGGAATTTGTGTAAGGTTTTCCTTTCCTATTTCATAACTAAATGCAAGCATCTACCTATGCATGAATGCACAAACACATATATATTTATATCTATATGAATTTTACAAGAGTTTATTGAAGATTTTGTGTGGGGAAAAAATGGATTGTTGAGATTGACTTTTTGCTGTCAATGCTGTGTGAGCACTTGCTTAATTCATGGTGTTTTGTTCCTAAATCAGAAAACTGAATCTCTGTAAGTGAGAACGAGTAATATACCAGCAATGTACATTTTAAATGGTTGCTCATTCCTGTAAAAAATGTCATTAATCATTAAATGTTAATGAAACTGGAAGGTTGAAGTAAGTGATTGTCTTAATATATATAAAAATTTTAAGTAACTGTGACCCGCAACAGAGCAGTTGAATTAACAATCCCATTGTTTCAGACTATTAATAATTTTAATAACTTCTTCCAGTTACTCTGAAATTTAAAGCTATGACAATGGAATCTGTTGATACAGATAAATTGTGGAAGGCTGTGGGTTAAAACTCCACTGACAGAGAAAATGCTCAGGATATAGTCTATCCTTGTTTATGCTTCTGGGCAAATATAGCTTAAGAATCAGTGTTGAGTCTGCAAAACCGTACTGCTGTAAATTAATACTTGTATTATAAATGTATTTCAGCTACCCATATTTGACATGAACATTATTGTGAATGTATCCCAGGGATGGTACCTCATTAGCACTGTATTAATTTGAGCCATTCTGAGAACGCTCATAACAGGCTGCTTGTCTATCTCCTCCAGCCCCTGTTGTGAGAAGGTTCCACGTCTCACCCTGTGCTGAAGAGGAGCACTTCAGATCCTGCATTCTCACCTACGCTGCAGCGTGGGTTGTGTTTCATGCTTATACTGTCCAGGATTTGTATAGAAAGAGGCGGAACAGAGTCAAGTGTGGAAATTTGAAATAAAAATCTATACTTAGGAAGCATAAGTGGCTTCTGGTGCTCAAGAGGAATAAGGTAATGGAGGGAACGGATCTTACTATGGATTGTCTGTAGACAAACCAAAGAATTCTGGTGAGGACAGTTAACAGAGTGTGAGAAAGCAACAGGTCATGCAGATAATTATGGTAATAACCAGCTGTGATGCTACATGTTTAACTCCCAAGTAGACTTTTTTTGAATTTTATGAAGAGCGCACCTCCGTTACCGAGACAGGCTAACAGGGAAGTTATTGGGGTTATCGGTGATATCTGTCGTGGCTACTAGACTATGCAAGTTTGACACTAGAGGCTTAAGTCTGTGTAAGACAGAGGAGATCTGTGATAAATAATGGGTTCAGGGAATTATGATAATTTGTTAGACACAACTGTTGTGCCTGAAGCAACACAGTAAAAGAATGGGTTTCAGAAGTGACACTGGAGGCAACTGATAATATACACTCAGAGATAATCCTCTCTTTCCAACAAAAAAAGTCATTTAAATTTGTGTCTTCAAAAATTTGCTTTGTCAGTGTTCAGCCTGGCCAACTACAACGTTGTGGATTACATGAGGTATGTTAACTCATGAGGGATCTGGCACTTCCCTGTTGCACAGTGTCATTGCTCTCTAGAAATAAACGATTATCAAATATCCATGTATTTCAGCACTGCAAAGGTATAAAAACAGTTGTCAGCAGGAGAATTGATCTGTCTAAGCCAAAAGGGTTGGGGATCTCATTGCTAAAATTTTATTCACCATTTACATATGAGAGTTATCAACAGAGAAAGGTAAATGAAGGATAGTCAATCATCCCTTTCTTCTCCTTTGCTGATTTCTGTAATTTCAAGGTCAACATTGGGATGACCAAAGTGCAGCATGAAATTAGGAACCAAACTCAAGAAAACAACCCATTTACTCTATAAGCACATTAGTAGTAAGAAGACTAACCAGCAAGGATTAAGTCCTGCCACAGTGTGGGATTGCAGAATGTGACTTCTATTCGTGGGTGATGGGGGGGGAAGGCTGATGTGCTTAATACTGTTCTGCTCCGGTCTTCACTAACGGGGTTGCTACTGGTGTCTAATAGAACAAATGCTGGCAACAAGCTCATATCATCCTTAACTAAGGAAAAAGGATTTAGGGAATGCTTAGGTAAGATAGAGGTTTTCAAATTAGCTGAGCCTGTTGAACATCATCCCCAGACATTTAACGAACTTGTGAGATCTCAAAGGTGTTAGCAGTTGTGTTCAAGAATTTGCAAAAGACAAGTAAAATACAAAATGACTGAAGGGAAAATATTTTGCCTTTTTTTACACAGAGAAGAAATGGAAGAATGAGGGTGTTATAAATCCTTCTCTAAAATTTCCAGTAAAATACCAGAAGAAAAAAATCACAAACTTGAGCTGTAGTCCTAGAATGTAGTGAGAAGAATAACAGACAACAGGATTTGTTGAAGGTGGCCGTGTTTCAGGCCATGTGGAAGCTTTGAAAACAAAAAAAAACCTAGTATATGCCACATATGCAGAGTTCAACATGACTTTCATGACCATACTCTATTTAAAACTCCTGCAAGATGAGAAAAAGAATACATAGAAAATTTGTTTGGAGTACTCACTCTCTGAAAGAGTATATCAAGTGAAGCTCTGTGAGGATCTTTGGTTCTGTTTTGTGTTATGTTAATTAGTGATCTGGATGATAATGTAGAGTGACTTACTACAGTTTCAGATGATACTGAGTGAACAGCAACATGGTGTATTTTCAATTTCTTTGTCACAAAAAGACTCTTGATCTTAAGCTACACCAGGCTGAGATGCTGTCACTGGTGTAACATCTAAACCCCAGAAATATATGATTAGTAAAATGTACCAAATAATGGTAGCCTCCAATCAAGACTTTTTTCTTGCTAGGGATGAAGGAGTAGAATAAATTGCTGTTGGAGAAGACAACTGACATAACCTACTTGAAAAACAGCTCTATAAGATGCTTTGAAATAAGAGGAGCACGTCGCTTGATTGCTGTATAACTTTCAAAATAAATCAGACATGCTTCTACCAGAGCGAGGCTATCTAGTCATTGAAGGGTAGTTATTGTGTAGACAGTGTATCTGACTGCCCTGCTGGCACGGACAAATGAGAACACAAACTATTTTCTCTAATGTATTTCTTCTGTAAGTAGAAGAAATGGAAGGAGGCCTGGCTGTTCTTAGTTCAGTAACTGGAGCCTGTGTGCGATAAAAGCTTTATCTGCTTCATGAACTGTGGTAACGTCTAGTGAGGACATGGCTGTAGCATGGTGGCAGCTGTAGTGCTGAGCTACAGCTTGCTGTGTGTTCCCCTTCGTCCTGTACTCGGGGTGAGTCCAAAGCTACGGTTTTGCACTGTATGGGAACTTCTGAGGAAGGAAAGGTCCTGTCACAAGCTAGTGCCATAATATTAAATCTGGTACAGCGGGTTCATTTATCCTTGCAGTAATCAGGGTTAGGAGTTAATTGCATACTTTAAGCTAGCCTTCCTGTCAGTCAAACCCTATAGTGCTGTGGGCCAGAGTCTGTGTTTTGAATACTGCTTTAAGTGCAAATAATACTTCAGAATCTCATTTGAACGCTCCTGACATAAGGCGGTGCGTAACACAAATAGGGATGTCAGAATGCCTGCCTTTTCTCAAACTGTTCTATTGTTATTCCAAGTGGCAAACAATGGGATGCTTTGCTCTAAATCATTATAGTGCATATCTTCTCTTCGTCTACATTCTTACATTAGCACATCCTCTGTCACAACAGATCTTGCATCTTTTGGTAAGCATGATAAGCTGTAGTAACCACTCCTGTCAAATTTCATTGAAATATGGACAGCACTGACAAAATGAAGTGCCTTGTTACTATATCAGAACACGAACATTAATAATTATTTTAAATTGCAATATGTCTCTATACTTTGTGGCTCTACAAATGTATTAAATAGGTGTTTCTGATGTCTGTCAGAAAAAAAAAAAACAATTACCAAGAATATTTATATCAAAGATTATATTTTTTCCTGCATGATTCTGCTTTTCAGAGGAAACTAGAGAAATATTGGGCCTGATGGTCTTATTTATAGAAATTTCAGCACAGAAACTGGTCTGATCACAGTTTATGAGTTGGTATAACTGGTAGTCTTCGTTTCTCATTCTGAAATGGGTAAGGGCACATGTGATCATGTTTTAAGTACAGCTTATTAAAGATAGATATTAAAGATCAATCATTTAAAACATATGATTGATCATGTTTATAATATATTAATTGGTGAGGGCTCAAAATATTTGAAAATGGAGCACTATCACTTTGCTCTGAGTTACAAATTAAATATTATTTTGTTGGTGTTAGCTCCCATCCTACATTAGTCTGCTCTTCTCATTCACTTTTAGGAAGTTAACTGTAAAATATTAAAGGTAGTTAAGCCTACAGAGCACTCTGTGGGATCAGAAACAGGTGCTAGTGGATTAGGGCATGTTATTTGGAATCATGGTGGTACTTCAAGTGCCAGAAGGAAAGCTTAATATTTATGAATACTTTTAGGTCAGCATTCATGCTGGTGAGCACTAACGGAGCTCCTTTCCTTTTTGAGTGCTTAAAAATAGCTAAGTATAAATAAGTATGTTTTTGATAAAAGTTTAAGAAGCCATCTGCATAACTTTGCAGATGGCCTGAAATGCTAGCTTTATAAGAAGTATGATTCTACTCCACCATTCATTGTAAAATGTTTGCTCAGTATGCAGTCACTGAAGATAAATTAATAACTATTTTTATCAGATTGCTGATCAAAGCACCCAAAAAGGAAGAAATTATTTTAATAAAATCTACTGGGAGCAAAGTTTTGTTTTGCCCTCCTGGGTCAGTTCACTTTGGTTTATGGAGTACATGGTTTTTTTAATCAGTTACTTTTCTGTGTTATTATTCGCAAAGCTTCTTTGTGTGGAATTGCCCAAATATTTCGGAGAGGAATTAGAAATGTGGTATCAAATGCACATGGAATGTGTTGTGAAGCTTAATCTGGCAGGAATGGCTACAGAAGTGATGATCCAGACTCTGCAGGGTTTCAGAGTCTCTACTCTAGCAACACTCCTGTGTGATCATCTACAGCCTGTAAATGCCTTAAGTTTGAATCATGGGATGACTGGCTTGTTGGGAGGTTCTCTTGTTCAATTACAGGTGCAGTTTGCCTGAACTATTCATTTCAAGCATGATATGTGGTGACTTTTTCTGTATTTTATTTCTATTCATTTTGACCAAATAGAATCAAAATGATTCTACTCAAATATGATTCTACTCTTGAATACACTTACTAGGCATATTTTTCAATATGTAAGACAAACAGAAGTAACTAGACATAAAAATAGAAAATCAGAATATAAATAGTTGTAATTCTGTAAATGAAATGTTACATGATGAGAGGAACTTGCATCTTGGCTTTATAAATTTGAAATCTGGTCAATTCATTAAAAATAACGTAGTGCTTGAATAAACATAATTTTATGTTTATAGGCCAATTATAGGCCTTTGGAATTCTGAGGAGCTTTTGTATTTCCATGCCAATTTTCGGTTTTGAAGTTTGCTCAAAGTTCAACTTACTACATGAAGTTCTACCTGATAGGTGAAAATGTTTGCTTATTAGGCATCATAATTTCTGGGAATACTGATGTACAATACAAAATTAAAGTGTAGCATGGACCCAAACAATTTCAGTTACCATTTTTTTTAACTGGCAACGATCAAAAGAGCCAAAGATACTGATAGTATTACTTTATTCTTAACAAATATACTTTTTTAAAAAAAGTACTAGAAGACTTGGAGGGATAAATATTTGGAAACAAAGATTCAATAATTTATGTAGTCAGACTCCTCTGCTTTTTGACTTTATAAAAGGCCCTAAAAGTTGTAAATGTAAAGACTGGAAAACTTTGCACTCTGCAGCAGTAACTAGGTTTAATCCTTTGTTTTCTGTGATGGCTTTTGCAGTAGAGCTAGCAATGGTCATTGTAGGTTGTCAGTGTTAAATGTGGCACTTCCCAGGTTGTACCTCTACAGTTTGCTGGGTTTGTTTCATCCTTTTTACCTTCCTGGCTTCCAATCACCAAAACTTGAAGTGTTTCTAAATAAGAAATTAGGAAAAATGTTTCAATTGTCTGGATCCGTCAGTCAGCCTTTGAGTGTCTCTCTGGATCCCACAGTCCATGCTCTTTTTAAGATCTTCATGCCAGTACTTTCCTGTTTACCAATGAACCTCAAATCTCTTCTGGTCTATTTGCATTCAATAGACTATTAAATAGCTATTGTGAAATGGAAATATAGTAAATTATAATAAATTCCAAGCAAATGTATCAGATTGTTGAAGCTAAGCAAAAAGCAGACAGAGGAAATGGTGTAACTGTTTTGAAGTAAGATTTTTGCACGCTTGTTTCACATAGCAGGTGCTTGGGCAGGTTCATTTTCCAGACTGTTCCAGTGAAGGATAAGGCATAACAGTGTCCTGTCTTCCTCCCTCCACCCTTTTTATATAGCCTTTTGGAAGGGCTGAAATCACAACTATGGGAGTCAAGACCATGTGGCAATGCTGACCTCTCTGTGAGTTCTCTAATGGCAGGTAAAGAGTATTCTGAAGGAACATAGGGAGAATCTGAGAAAGCATCTTGAAAAGATGCTGTTTTCTCATCCCCTCCTTTGTGTCTTATCCAGAATGTGATTCCATGACTGTACCCTACACTAATGAAAAACAATTACTTTGCTTTGAGCATATTGTCTCTGCTGGGAGTTTTATTATAAATTTTATAGCCCATATGTGAATCTTGATTTTTGATATTGAAGACAAAGTCTCTGCTAGGTAGCAGATTAATAGTTTTCCTACGTCTGTAGCTATATGCGCTGTTCCCTGCTAGTGCCAAACATGCCTCCCCCTGTATCAGAGCAGAAAATGCTGGAAATACAACTTGAGTATTATTTTTTTAGCTAACTATTCTCTCAAGGGAAAGTAGTAACTCTGGTCACTGAAGCAGAACTGGCTACATCCTTAGTCGAGAAAAGTTTACTCAGATCGAGGAAAGGTATAGCAGTAAGGATTGTTAACCAAATGTCCAGTAAACACCCAGGTAGTATGTTCCTAATACTGACAAAATGTTTTGTGTTATACAGATTTTTAAATGGATTACAGGACTTTAAGGCTTAATGCTTCTTTTTCATAAGTCTTGTTTGTCTGATACCAGGTTCTGGTATCTGATAGTCACTGAGTGTGACTTACACCAAAATAACTTCTAGTAGTACTTCAGGAGCCAACTTGATTTTTTTTGTAGCTTCACACGTAGGGATAGCATAGAATATCTCCTGCCTTCTAATGCAGGTATTAGTGAAAAGTCCAGTATGAAAAATTATAAAGAGAATAAGATAATCAAAGCCAAGAAAAGCTAGAGAATAAAGGAGGGAGGGATGGAAGAAACAGAGGATTTTAAAAGGTCAAAGGGGAGAAGAAAATGTAGGAGGGGGAGAAGATGACAGACAGATGAACTGAGAAAAGGCAGTGAAAAGAAAAAATGCTTAGCAGTAGGGGCTCTTTAAATAAAGATGTCATCATATTTTTTAAAAGAAAAATGCTAAGCTCACTGGTAGAATATTTTCTGTGGCTGAAAATATTCTGCAGTTGTGATCAAGAAATCATTGGATTAAGAAATTTGCTATAACTAGGGTCAAGAATATGAGAGGATAAGGATGGTGGTCTCATCTTTTCCTTAAATATGTGTGATGCACAAACATATTACATCTGTGAACTAAAGATACTTTTGAATTTTCAAGTTACGTATTCTTTTATCTATTCCCGCTGGGAAAAAAAATCACAGCTCTTTATGTTAAAATTTGTTTCCAAATGAAAGAAAAAGTATTATTTGTGTTTAGGATACAATTTCAGAAAAAGTTGAGATTGTAAATAATTTTTTTGTCAGGGTTAGTTGATATATCCTCAAAAGTATGTTAATCGGTTTCCTTTGTCTCTAGACAAATTGCTTTATGTACATGATGTGACCTGGTTTTTGCTCCTCGTAAGTCATCAAATTGTGTTGTCCTTCCAGCTAAATTTTTGATCTTACACTCAAATGACTGTGTAAGAGAAGAGAGCGGTCAGGAAAGAGCAATTTCAATTAAGGAGACAGCCAGAACAGTATGTAGCTAAATATCTAAGCCACATTACTGGGGAGGGGTGTTAATTATATACGTGTATATTAATATATATACACGTGCCTATATAAGTGTAGATATGCAGGTATATATAAAAATGAAGAATACAGAAATGAGAGGGAATGCCTGCTAGCTGTTCACTTACAATAGTTTCAGATGATCAGTTTCTTTGTCACTGTAAAGGGCATAAAGGAAATGTATTATTGCTAATGGAAACAAAATTCAAGAACCTCATGAGTCTTAATTCTTGGAATATCTCAGTTGTGAATTAAAAGCAAAGTAAGCATACCCTTTAGAAAAAGGGGTTTGCATAAACCAGACCCTGCTACACATAATATTTTCCTTTACATCCAGTGTTGAAACCTTCTTCCATATTTCTTATAAGTACAATTATGGGAAATCTATATTTTAGTTGTTGTATTGTAATTAGTCTTATAGAATATAGCATTCTGTTTTCCAAATATTTTTATTGCAGCTGTTTGGATTTTTTTCTCAACTGATAAATTTTGGGAAACTGAATTTATAATAAATGTATTTTCTTTTTTGATACATGATGTTTATCCAGTTTCCTCCTTATTTTTTCTCAAAATGTCATTTTTATATTTATGCTTTTATTTTCCCTTCTTTCCACAAAAATGTAGTTGACAGACCTAAAGTCCTTTTTAGTCAGAAAACCAAATTGAACTTCAGATCAATTAGGCTTCTAATTCCATGCTGTGGAGTGATTAGTTTTTATCTTCATCATCTCTTATCTTTACTTGCTGTAGGAGATGGGAATTTGCTGACTTCTGCGATCAGATAAATGGAAGAATCACTTTAAGTTTTTGTGCCTTGGTTCTCACAAACTACTACGTGCTTCTCCCTATCTTGTTCCTTTCTCATCTATACGTTTTCTACATTTTTGGTAAAAAGAGTCTTGTTTTGAGAATCGACACATCAAAACGTGATAGACTGTAAATTCCAGCAGTAGTCTCTGAGACACCTGTAATAAACAGAAACTACATAGGTGGTGGTTTTCCATACATTTTGCTGCAGAACATGTATTGCATCTTGGGAACGTCTCCACCTTCTTCTAGCAGTAGCATTCCCACAAGAACATTGCAAAGCTCTATCTGTTGTGGCAGCTGTGAGTTGTATGTGGTGTTATGCATGTAGTAGATCAAACTGACCAGTATTTCTTGGCCACAGCACTGGGAGAAAAGTAATTTATTTTGGACTTTTGGGTGGATTTATTCTATGCATTAGGGTTTGACAGATTGGAATTACATACATGGTATTTAATACTAATGTCTGCAGAATGGTTTTTAGGCTGTGCTTTCTCCAGCTGCTTCCTCTAGAATCCCTTGTTTCTCAGTCTCTGTTAGTCATCAATTCATCAGTCTTCTGAGATTTTTACTTGGCAAAAAAGTTAGTGGTCTGGAGACCACACAGAGAAGTGGATTATCACCTGGAAAAATTTTAGTAGGATGGCAGTTCTAGACCTTCAGGTTTTTTCAGAAAGTGGTTCCAACATGACTCCTCAGAAGCATAGTCTTCCCTCTTTTCTACTTCTTGGGTATGTCTTCTCAGTTTCTTGTCTCCTGGATATAGTTGGGACATGCATACCATTTATTAAAGTTGTTTGTACTGCAGGAAGATATTGCCTTGACTTTGATTGTTTTAACTAAACTGAAGCTACTACAGATGTAAAAAAAAATAGAAAAAGAACTGAAGTTGATACTAACCACATAGCACACTAATAAAATATACTTTTGAAGACAGATGTTGCATCTTGCTTTCTCCGTCAGCTAAAAACTAGGGAAGTTTGTTAATTTTTTCATTTCCTTTGATTTTGTAGTATTTGCATACAGAAGTCTGTTTTGTCACTGTTCTCTATTGTTGAATCTACTCTTGAAGATACTGCACCTTGGTCCTTCAGTGGAAAGATTGACCTCTTTAATTAATGAAGATTACACAGAAATTAAAGTACAGTGTTGATTAGCTGAATGTCGTGGGGGTCACTGCATAATTTCAGATGGTCAAGAGAGTTTTCCATACGCTTAATAGACATTGTGACCCTGTATTTGTTGAAATGGTCGTTTGAACAAGGGAGCAAAGGGCATAGCTTTCCAATCTAGTTACATGAACCGTTGTGAAACACAGAGATGTGTCCCCTTGAATGGAGAGGCATTATCTTAAAGAAATAGTTAATGCTTCCACTGTTAAATAAAAAGATTATCTAATGTGTCTTTGAACATTCTTCTAATCTATTTTGCAGGTCTAACATTACACCAGTATAATTAGAGTATGGTGTGATTAGATGTATGGATCCAATGAGAATAGGGATGACTCATTTGAAAACATAACCAAATTTTATTTTTTAATTAAATTTAAGTTTACCATTGTTACAGAAGCAGAGAATTGCCAATGCCAATTAATGCCATTGAGCTGATTCCTTATTAATTGGCCATTGCCAAATAATTAGTCATTGACTGGATGTGTAGTTCAATCTTTTCAGTTAATGAAGGACTGATCATTTTCTGGAGGAAAAAAGCTGGAAATACTAATTGCTTCTAAAACCCTGCAGTGCCCTGAAGTCCGTGTTAGGCTGAAAAAAGTCAGAACTGTTACTTCTTGGAGAAAATATTAAAGACCATTTTCCTTTTTTCCTCTGTTACAAATGTTGTATTTTGTCTTTAAATATGCTTTGTACTTGATTTAAGGTGTTTTGTGTTTTACAGGAGTAAAATTCAAGTTAAGATGAGATTTTGGAGTGCTTGTATTTCAGTTCTGAAATACATGTTGTTTTCATGATGTTCATAGGTCATACAGATATTAAAGGAAAAACTTCAAGCAAAAATCTGTTATGTCTCTTAACTGGCAGATAACCAGCAGGCCACCTTCTAAAGGCTACTTTGACTTTGTGAACAAGAGGGCCCTTATGGAGTACCAGGCATCAACTAAGATCCTTGAAGGGAAGCAGGATGTTGCCCAAGGAGCATTTCAAGCTCAATGATCTCTAATCAAGCAGCTACCATAGAAAGCAGGATGCTCTGTGAAAACCGTGTTACTCAAGTATATAGATTCTCTGTGTATAAGGTAACAAAATGTTTAAACTTAATTGGACCTAGGTATGGGTATCAAGGCTAAATAGAATTATATGTCTTGGGAAGCATGTGAGGCAAACAATAATGTAACCACTATGACCCAGATTGTTTTGGGACCGTTTTGGGGAGTAGGACCTTGAAAAGCAAACAGTGCCTAGGTAACTGTCAGGGCCCTGAGGGTGCTAAGGGGGGCTTTCTGGCCCTCAGCATTCTCCTCTGGGACCTCCACCAGTGCCACCGTGGGCCCAGGAGCCCCACTTCAGCTTGACCTGGGGCCATCAGCCCACTGACACCAAAGGTGGGTCTGTTTGCAGCCCTGTCACAGCTGTGCCTGTTGGCTGGCTATGGACCTTGTTGGTTCTGACCTGTGGACTCTCTTCCCGGCTTGACGTTGGACCTGCCTTGTTGCTGTTGAACTGCCTGGCAGTCACTGGACTGTCTGAACCCTGGTCTGATCCTGACTTCCCAGTTTGATTTCAGACCTGCCTCATCACTGACTCAGGGCTGGGCCTCCTCCACCCAACCTGCCCTGCTCCCTCCTTGGCATGTGGGATGGGCCCTAGATGGCAAGGCCCATGCTCTGGCCACCTGGGGATCCCCCTTGGCTCCCAACTTCCCCACTGCTTAGGGAGCAGCTGGCCCCTTGCTATACCGTGAGAGTAACTATACCTGTATTTTCTATATATAAATAACATCATATAAAACTCTGATTTACCAGATAATGACATAAGAAACACCAGATTTAGGTACAGATATAGAAAAACTGGAAAAAACACTTAGGGCAAGTTGTTTATTTGTTAGGAGACATGGTGGTATGAGGAAGTCAAAAAGGAAGGTCCAGAACTGGGGCAAAAACAGAGAAGGAGGTATGAAGTCAGTTGATGAAGAACAGAAGGGGACGTTCTTCTAATGGTAGGAGTGCAGATTTTTGTAGAGGCTGACCTACAGATCCAAGCCCACCTGGAGGAAGCCCCTCTTGGTCAACCTACTGGATTGTCAATCAGGTCTGCTTTCAAAAGACTTGGTGTGGGAGGCTAGAGCAAAGAGGGGTAGGCATCCACCCTCATATGAGATAGATTTGTAGTTCAGTAGTGGTTGTGTGTGGGTTTTAAGATCGATAATAAGTAGCTTTGTAGTTGTGTGTGATAGTGTGTACAATGATGTAATTGCAAATTAAAAGTAGTGGTGTGTTTACTAGTTAATTAGGTTATTGGTTATTTTATTTATTAGTTTTGAAGTAATTTGTTGCTTAAGTAATGAACATCATGCTCTTCTGAACTGGTCTTCTCAAGCCTGCAGTCTAAAGGGGGAGAACTGGACCCCAAGGTGACATTCTTAGACCTCTGTTGGAGAGAAGTTTCTCTCTGTTATTGGTGGCTACGTATTACAGTATAGCATGCAGGAAGGTCATGAAGTATCAGACTTCTTTTCTTCCCAATTTCAATTTCTGATGGCATGTTCCAGGAGAAAGGGAAAAATGGAGTTTCTTTCTTTATTTCATGTCAAGCTCTTCTTCACAGTAGTTTCAAAGGAAGAGTTCAAACGTGACTCAGAACATCGTATCCTCCATTTACTGAGAAGTACAATTTTGTACTAAAACTATTTGTTAGCTTTAGAGATACACTTTGACCTTTAGGATCTTGTACACTTCTTGAACTTCTTTTTTTTTTATGCCTTTGTGTTCCGTGGTTGTCCAGAGCATTTTACACTAAGCTTTCTAGGTCCTCTAAACACTGCAGTTTGCTCTGTGCATATGTGTCTTCCATAGATTTAAATATATCAAGCAATTTGTATAGCCTTTCTTTTTTGGCTTTAAGGAAAAGAAGAGAGGGAGCTGAACTTGATACTCAGATTTTCAAGTTCATATATGTATTGCCAGCCTGATTTAATACATGAAAGAATAAGGGCACATGTGCTGCATGTATTTGGATTTGGCTGTTTAGTGATATGGTAATTGTTGCAAATGTCAAAATACCCATCAGAAATAAAATTGTGTCTTAAATTTATGTACATTTGGGGAGGGACTCACAAACAATTAGTTTGAATGAAATTCAAAGATTTCAATTTTATAATGGACTTTTCAAATAATTTTTCAATGTGTATTTTATATATTTGGATTTCTTTACAGTTAGCGCTTTTGACAGTGGAAAATGACAGTCTGATCAGTGTCTGTTCAGATAAAATCTTGCCACAATTGACTCTAGATCTTACAGATTCTTTGTGAAGTTTGATTATATTTTTTTAATTTTTTTTTTATGAGTATTACTGCTCATGGTTGTTGAATAGTCAAAAGTAAAAAGAAGTGTTTTTAGTGTCTAGGAAACTAGGTTGTTGAGGAGTTGAAAATTTTTCTTAATCGATTTATAGATACAAAACCCATAAATGTTGAGTGGTGACGGTGGAGCATTTTTCACTGTTGTAAGAACAACATCAAAAAGAGAAATGAATTGCAATTTTGTTTTACTTTTATTATTTGCATAATTTAATAACTAATTCATTTTTCTCATAGTTTATCCTCACTATTAGTGTTGAATTGTTGAAGATTTTGAATAAGCCCATTATTAATTCTTAACCATGAAATAAGAACAAGACATATTAGAAAGAGGAATGGTAAAGTGTTTGGAAACACATAGTCTATACATAATCTTGCCCAGTTGTTTAATGATTATTCAATATTGTTTTCTCTGCTGCTGTTCATACAATACATAAAAAATGAAGGAACCTTAATGTGAAGTTTTCAAGCCTAGCAAAACTGCTGTTTTATGTGAATTCTAATAGCTTCCAGAATGTAGAAGACATTGAAAGTAATTTCTGAATTCAGTCTATACCCTCCAGGTATAGCTGTTTAATGTTACTTGTATACATAATTCCTTTATGCAAATATTTAAGGCTTGTATTATATCTTTCAAATATATTTTCAGCTCTGACAATTTTCTTCTTTGCTTAGTTGCATTTTGAATGTTAAATTTTATAGGTGTGGATAAAATTGAAAAAAGAGCAAAAATTAGGAAATGTTTGGTTGCTTAGATAGTGTTGTTCTTGGAAATGTTGGCCTGGATGTGTGTCTTATTTTAGGAAATAGAACATTTTAGATAGATTTATGCTCAATAAAGCATTTAAAGATAGTAATTAACACTTTCACAAAAGCATAAGTTGCAACATTTTTTGTGCTAGTTTAATATAGAATTGTTAGTAGACTAATGAAGATGAGGTAACCTATTTTATTTCTCTGAAGAATTCTCCCTACTTTCAGCAAAAAGGTAAAGTAAATAAAACAGGAAAGTTATTCTATTTTTTTGTGAACTTTAAAGTACTCGTGCATTAAATCTTTCTTCTCTCCACAGTTTCTCACTTCACTTACAGTCTTTGGGTAACAAATTCTCTTTGTTAAGACAATGAAGACTGTTCTTTCAAGATCTGGATGATAAATTATTTAAAAATTACCAGAGCAGTCTCTGTATTTTACTCTATTTCAGCTTTCTGACAATATCAATTACCCCAAATTAGAGCATAAAATAAAAAATAGTGTTGACAGTATGTTTTTTATAAGGAACTCATCAATCAGTTTGTATGGGTTGTTTGGGGTTTTTTTTTGTGCTGTTTATGCTGAGGAGCTGATAGTATGATATACACAAGCTTCACTATAATTCAAACAAAATGAAGTGCAGTTGAGAAATGTGTATAATCAGTTTAGTGAAGAGACTAACCAAGAATTAAAATATTGAGCACCTATCTATATGCAACCTTCAGGTGCAGGAAGGCCCAAACAGACAAAAATGAATGCTACTTCTTGCCCCATCTGTCAGATTTTTTTTTTGTCTTATGGTAACCCTTAATGCACTTTTGCAAAGGGGGTAGTAACCATTACAAACAAGGTAAAAATATTTTCCAAAGAAATTCTATACAATTTTTAGGGATAATCTGAAACCTAGAAATAGTGCTTCTTGATAACAGCTTAAAGGGAAGACTAGTTCACCAAGGTGTAATTGCAAAGGTAAAGACTGATTCCTGTGAAGTGAAAAAGTTATGTATGATTAGACAAATGACACTGTAGCGATAATCCCCTATTGACTGGCTTCTGCTTGGAAGGGTTCTGGTCACAGGTCCTTGTTGGATGGGGAGCTGTAGGACTTGGGTGGCTGAGATCATTTTAGACAGATGTCCTGTTTCTCACATCACCCTGGTGTCTTCTGTGATGTGTTTTCTAAGGCTTCCTGTACCAAAGGCATTTGCTTCCTTCTCGGCTAGTCTCTGCTTGGAATTCAGGGAGGGTGTTTGGATTAGGAGTTCCTTTTTTTTTTCCCCCGTTTTGTCTCCAACCAGTGATCATAAACTAAAAGCAGGAAGAACAATAAAACAGCGAATCAGTCTAAAACAGTGTCCATTTTCTACCACACTCTTTATGATATGAGGCAAGAGATCTGTGCTTCATTGCCTACACAAGAGCTTAGTCCCCATTGGAAACTTTTCTAATGTTTCTCCAACATTAGGGACTTAACTACTGTTGATGATCTGAAAAGACATCTGACAAGAAAAATAATGGGGTAGTTACATCAGTAAAGTAACTCAGCTGCTACAAACTGTCTTAGTTCTGCATTCATCTGGTTTTCTAGCATTTATAAGCCAAATGCTATCAATGACTGAAATTTTAAATTCTCTCTTCTAGAAAATAAAAAAAAAAACGAATCACCTGATACTGACTTTCAATCAGAGTCCACAGTTCTCAACATCCTCCTTTTCCTTCTAGGTGTCTCCAATTTTTTGACTGGAATGTTTTCATAAAGGCAGAGAAATGTCACCGGGAGAAACTCCAGTGACTCAGAAAGGCTGTCTATAATAAGCCAGCATTGGTTTGCTAGGATTGAGGTCCAGTTAATACTTGTTTTTTACTCTCCATGGAATTATTTGTCTTCCCTTAAAAGGCGTCCCTTAAAATGCTGTCTTTGAAGGTAGGTCTAAATCTTGCAGTCATAAATGATTCTTGCCTTAAAATGCCCACTCTTTTTTCCAGGATGACTTCCTTCCAGATCCTTTGGAACTTTGTCAAATTTTGGTGCATAACCTCCTTCAAACAAGCCATTTACATGGGCTGTACTTAATATCACACCCTAGCTTTAGAAACATTTCAGTCTGTATAAGCTCATTCTCTTTTATTGGGATCCTCCAGTTGTTTCTTCTGTTATGGCCATTGTTTTTGTTATTTAGAATCATAGAATCATAGAATCATTTAGGTTGAAAAAGACCTCTAAGATCATCGAGTCCAGTTAGTCAACCTAACTCTGGCAAGTCCACTGCTAAACCATGTCCCTAAGTGCCACATCTACAATCTTTTAAATACTTCCAGGGATGGGGACTCAACCACTTCCCTGGGCAGCCTCTTCCAATGTTTAACCACTCTTTCAGAAAAGAAAGTTTTCCTCATGTCCAATCTAAACCTCCCCTTGCGCAACTTGAGGCCATTTCCTCTCGTCCTATTGCTAGTTACTTGGGAGAAGAGACTGACACCCATCTCGCTACGACCTCCTTTCAGGTAGTTGTAGAGAGCCATGAGGTCTCCCCTCAGCCTCCTTTTCTCCAGGCTAATCAACCCCAGTTCCCTCAGCCGCTCCTCAGAAGACTTGTGCTCTAGACTCTTCACCAGCTTTGTCGCCCTTCTCTGGACATGCTCCAGCACCTCAATGTCTTTCTTTAGTGAGGGGCCCAAAACTGAACACAGTATTTGAGATGCGGCCTCACCAGTGCCGAGTACAGGGGCACGATCACTTCCCTGCTCCTGCTGGCCACACTATTTCTGATACAGGCCAGGATGCCATTGGCCTGCTTGGCCACCTGGGCACACTGCCAGCTTATGTTCAGCCGGCTGTCAACCAGCACCCCCAGGTCCTTTTCCGCCAGGCAGCTTTCCAGCCACTCTTCCCCAAGCCTGTAGCGCTGCATGGGGT
>NW_008825109.1:15395195-15396653 GCF_000699105.1 Pygoscelis adeliae
AATGTCTCTGACCCGGGCCCCAGGGAGGCAGCAGACTTCCCTGTGGGACGGGTCCGGTCGGCATATAGGGCCCTCTGTTCCCCTCAGAAGGGAATCGCCTATGACAATCACCCTCCTTTTTTTCTTGGCAGAGGCAGTCATAATGCGTGGGGCTGACTGCCTCACCCTAGGCAACCCCCCGGATGGACCTTCGTCTACATCCTTGTTTTCCTGGCCCTCAAGTTCCAGGGCCCCATATCTGTTGTGTAAGGGCAACCAGGAAGGTGAGGGAGGCCAGGCGGTGGTTTGCCTGGCACGCCAAGCAAGGACCTGTTTCCATTCCCCCCTGTCGCTTAGGTCTCCTCCTTCTGCCTGGTGGCAAGAAGGCAGGGGATCCTCTGCTTCTTGTGGAGCCTCCATCTGCTGCGCTTCTTGTGGAACCTCCATCTGCTGCCTTTGCCTCAGGGATGGTAGGGCACGGCTCCACCAATCTATCTCCCTCTCACGCTCCCAGATACTCCTTAACCTTTCCACTTCCTCCTTCAGCTCTGCCACCAGGCTGAGCAGATCATCCACCTGGTCACATCGCACACAGGTGTTGTCTCTGCCGTCCTCCGCTACAGCCGACAGGCTCAGGCACTCCCTGCAGCCAGAGACCTGGACAGCTGAGTGTTTGCGCGAGGCCTCTGTCTGGGTCGCTACATTCCTTCTGGCAACCTGGGTCCTCTTCTGGGAGGGCGATTACTACTAGCTGAGTTGGCCTCTAGAGCCAGGAGGGGGACTGCGTCCTGCCCGCTCGCATTCCCTGCATTCCCTGCCTGCACGAACTGCCATGCAAACTGCCACGCAACGCCCTTCTGATGCGTCACAAGACGCGTTGTGTATCATTACAAGAAGTTGTGTACTTACTTTGGGGGTTAAAAAGAAAAATGTAGCACCTGTATTGTGGCCAGTCCTACTAAAGTATCTGAGCCATCTGTATGAGTTCTTTCGCTTCTAATTTTCCAGGACTACAGGCATGGGAAGTGGTAAACATGGGGCATGGGAAGAGAGTTTACCATGGACGTGGGTTTCCTGAGGCTACAAGACTCCAGGTTTACCATGGATGTGGGTTTCCTGAGGCTACAAGACTCCAGGTTTTCCATGGACGTGGGTTTCCTGAGGCTACAAGACTCCAGTGGGGTTAGTTTTCCAGTTTCTTTAATGTGGACATCTGTTACTTTCTGGGATTGTTGAATAGTAGATAAGGTATTAATTTAATGTAAAGGAAAACATGTTTTTATGACAGCTCGATTACAGAAATACCAGTGGCTTATATAAGGACTTCAAAATCCCTGATTATGAAACCAACATAGGAAGATGTGTAATTTTTATGAGTAGAAGGACAAAACATCAATGACCATCAAATGGCTGATAGCCATTTGTTTAATTTCCTTCTGTTTCTGTTACTGCCTTAAAGTTGCTGCACACTTGAGTGGC
>NW_008825109.1:15396734-15399608 GCF_000699105.1 Pygoscelis adeliae
GACTGCTCAAACATCAGCTTTTCTAGGAATATTCAAGCACACAACGTTGAAATGAATTTGAAATTTCCATCACCATTATGACAATTATTAAACTGTTTTTATCTCAACCCATGAGTTTTCTCACTTTTAATCTTCCGATTCTCTCCCCCATCCCACCGGGGGCGGGAGAGTGAGCAAGCGGCTGTGTGGTGCTCAGTTGCCGGCTGAGGTTAAATCACGACAGTTGCCATAGTTTAATATACTGATGTAGACAGCTAATGGAGGAAGGTAGTAAGGGGCCATTATATCCTCTTTTTCCTCTGTGGACGTGGCTGAGCTTTTGGCTAACTCTAGCCGATTATAATCCCTAATTGTGATTGAAACTACCCAGCAAATAAACTGGCTATCTCATGTTTTAAGGAATTAATTATAAAATCATCCAACAATTTCACACTTGCCTGAAGAGACAATCAGAGTAGCATAAATGTGATGGTATGACAGACATGCTTGAGTGAATTAAACCTACACTAATTTATTGTTAGTCTCATACGTATTTGTATTGTGAACCAAACTCTGCGAGTGACACATTGACTGTATGATCAGACAGTGTAAACAAATTCTGATAGCAGCAGCTGTAGTCCTGCTGTGGCTTGCCTCTTTAGCCTTGTTGTTTGACTTTGTGTAATCAGATATGCTCTGGTGCATCTCTGTTCCATCCTCTGAGGTGAAATTAGTTAAAACTCAGCCTGATTAAATCTGATTATTTAAGTAAGCATTATGGCTACCAAAAATATTGCTACCTGGCAATACTTGAATCAGTTGAGTGAGTACATTTGGTTCAATATATGGGCACAGGGTGGGGATTGTGGCCTGTGTGCACTAAAGTAGAAAGCTCCTGGCTGGCTGATAGCAGTGGAGAGGACTGCTGGTAGGTGATGGTGTAGCTGGGAAGTGCCTGCTTGTGAGTTCTGAACTAGGAAAGATCTGTATGGGCCTCGAAGTTTTACCTGCGAGGTTTCTTGTAACTATCCACTGATGATAGAGTTATGATAGATCAGATTGTTTTTCCTATTTTCTTTCTACTGTTTTTATTTGCTGAGTTAATAGTATCCTATTCCCAGCTAAGTCAGTGTCAGTGCTCCCTTTGACTGCTTTAAGTCTTGATCAGTATGTTATGGTGAAACTAAATTTTGTGTAAGAAGTTTAAGTCTCAAAATTCTGGTTTTGCAGTGAGCTTGGAAGAAAGTATTGCAACATAAGGTGCAGGATATCCCTCACTGGGTAGAAACATCCAACTGCCCAACATTAAAGAACATTAAGATTTTTTTTAAACTTACAGTAGTTCCCACCTGAGGTACGGTGTTCAGTTCTGGGCTCCTCACTATAAGGGAGAGATGGACATGCTAGAAAGAGTCCAGAAAAGGGCCATTAAGAAGATTAAGGGACTGGAGCATCTTTCATATAGGGAAAGGCAGAGAGAGCTGGAACTGCTTAGCCTTGATAAGGCTCAGGGGGATCCTATTAATATATATAAATACCTGAAGAGAAGGTGCAAAGAGGACGGAGCCAGGATGTTTTTAGTGAGGCCCAGTGGCAGGACAGGAGGCTCTGTCTGAGCATGAGGAGAAACTTTTTTACTGTGAGGGTGACTGAACACTGGCACAGATTGCCCAGGGAACTTGTGGAGTCTCCATCCTTGAAGATATTCAAAAGCCATCTGGCCGTGGCCCTGCTTGAGCAGGGGCGTTGGACCAGAAGACCTCCAGGGGTCCTTTCCAACCTCAACCATTCTGTGCTTCTGTGTTTTTGTCTTCATCTGAAAAAAAAGTTGTAAGTTACTATTTCAGTATAAAATGTCATAGGGGAAAGTGCTGAAGTATGACTATATCTACAAAAAAAAAAAAGATTTTTACTTTAAATTCCATGAATTTCCTAAATTCTTGCCCCTCGATTCTGCTGTCAACCTGTGGAAGGTAAGGTTCTGTGGTTGTTCTGTAAAGCAATTACCTGATCAGTCCTTTCTGTCAGTAGCATGAAGTAACTGGCCCCAGTACCACTGACTAGTAAACGTAGCAAATGCCTAACAAGTAGCAATCATGTACTCAGAACCAATGGTGATGTACATCTTTAGTCTGCCTGTTTTCTTGGCAGGTCGTGAACTGTCCCTTGATAAACAGTGAACTGAATCATCAGCTGAAGTCTAACTACAAGGCATAAATGAACAGTTTTTTATTCAACACTGAACATCTGGGATGAGTAGAAAGCAGAAAACCTCTTTCTGGCAATAAATAAATGATGTGATGAGTATATATATATATGTGTATATAGCTGCTGAGTGTATCTGACAGTCCTACCACTTCTTGTGGTTTCCTGTCACTGTATCATAAACATATCCATTCATATACCTACCCCTGATCATCATCTCCTTCTTCCTTACAGGGGGATGTGTAGTGACTGCATATACCTTACAAAAATCAAATAATTCTATTGTCTGGTTTACGTTAAAACCAAAGTGAATGTGTGTTGTGGTTTAACCTCAGTCGGCAACTGAGTACCACACAGCTGCTCACTCACTCCTCCCCCCCCCACCCCCGGTGGGATGGGGGAGAGAATTGGAAGAGTAAAAGTGAGAAAAACTCATGCGTTGAGATAAAAACAGTTTAATAATTGAAATAAAATAACAGTAACAACAAAAATAATAATATAATAATTATAATAATACACAAAGCAAGTGATGCACAGTGCAATTGCTCACCACTCGCCGACTGATGCCCAGCCAGTCCCTGAGCAGCAGCACCCCCCTGGCCAGTTTTCCCCCAGTTTATGTACTGAGCATGATGTCACATGGTATGGAATGTCCCTTGGGCCAGTTTGGGTCAGCTGTCCTGGCTGTGC
>NW_008825109.1:15405181-15441449 GCF_000699105.1 Pygoscelis adeliae
TCCTTTGTAGTTTACTTAGTCAGTATGGCGTGGTTTAACCTCAGTCGGCAACAGAGCACAACGCAGCTGCTCACTCACTTCCCCTACTCCACCCCGGTGGGATGGGGGAGAGAATTGGAAGAGCACAAGTGAGAAAAACTTGTGGGTTGAGATAAAAACAGTTTAATAATTGAAATAAAGTGATAATAATAATAATATAATAATAATAACAACACACAAAGCAAGTGTTGCACAGTGCAATTGCTCACCACCCGCTGACCGCTGCCCAGCCAGTCCCCGAGCAGCGGCCCCCCCGGCCAGCTTCCCCCAGTTTATGTACTGAGCATGACGTCACATGGTATGGAATGTCCCTTTGGCCAGTTTGGCTGTGCCCCCTCCCAGCTTCTTGTGCACCTGCAGCCTTCTCAGTGGGTAGAGCATGGGAAGCTGAAAAGTCCTTGGCTAGTGTAAGCATTACCTAGCAACAACTAGAACATCGGTGTGTTATCAACATTGTTTTCATCCTAAATCCAAACCACAGCACTGTACCAGCTACTAGGAAGGAAATTAACTCTATCCCTGCCAAAACCAGGACAATGTGGTTGTCTGATGATCATGTAGCAGAAAGAACAGTGCATGATAGGTATTTATGCCAGCTGTGAACTGGTGGTGAATGTGATTTGTACTTTGCTTTACTGACAGCAAGTGTGTTCCCGCTGGGTCAAAAGTGGTTGTGGTTCTGTCCAGGGTATGGCCAGAGGAGGTATGTTCTTCTCCCCAGTTGCCAATAGGTTAGTGAGACTTGGCAGAAATTAAATGAGATTTAACAATTCAGCATGCTGAATAAAAATTGTGAAGTTATTTTAAATCTACAGAATCCTTTTGGTTTAAGAAAACTTTAATTCTTTTTATAAAGAAACTTTCCCTGGTGAGGTGGAGAAATTTTCATGCTAACTTACTAATCCTTTGTGCTCCAGCTGTAGTTGCTACAACATACTCACTTTCTTAGTATCTTAAGTTTCACTCATGAGAGCATTACACTTTACTAATATTTGTTGTGGTTGTCTATATTCCCCATGATTTTCAGTATCTTTTTGTATATTTTATAACGTGGCAAAATTTCATGGAGTTCTCTGGTTCCTCTGTTATTAATGCCCTTAGATTTTTGAACTCCTAGACGAACTAGTACACAGAAAACAAAGGAAACATCTGTTCTCCATGTGTGTTTGTAACTAGCAAGCAAGGTTGATTTCTTGTTTTTCCTTTTAGTCTGTCCCAAGATCGAATGGGTAGAATGTGTCCATATCTCCAGCACACGCTGATGAAAAGCTATACATAGGATTATTGCTGGAGACTGTCACTGATGTTTCACTTCCATATGCCTCAATAACAATGCTGGAGGTAAATCTGCAGTTAGAAGTCATGGGAGAACCCCTGACCTGACTGTATGATTACAATATTAAGAATACAGAGCATTAGCTTAAATGAAATTTTAAACTCACATCGTCATGTAACTATATGTTTATATGTATTTAATTATATATGTGTTTCCTTATCATTAGTAATTTTTCACCCTGTAAGCAATACATATTTAAATCCCAGTACAAAATAACTCCAAGCTTCTTTTGCAGTTGGCTCTTAATGATTGACTAATCTTTCCTCAACCAATTTCAGCTGATGCTAGACTAAAGCGAATGATCTAGTAGTTTGCAAACTTGGGAGGAGACAGCTAGGAAATGCAATATGTTTGCAAACACTAATGTTTCATACACACAAGGTAAGGTCATACTAGGAAAGCAAGAAATTTAGCACAGTTGTCTACCTATGTTATGAAAAGGAAGTGCAAATTCTCAGTTGTGTGACTAAACAACCACATTTGCTGCCAAGGAAAGTGGAGGAGTATGCCATAAAAACCAAATTTGCTTCTCTTCCACCAGAAATAAGGAAGTGTAGCTTTCAATAGAAAAAAAATTCAGCTTTTATTTAAGGAAGGTTGAAAAGAGAAATGTAATTTTCAAGCATATTAAGGGAATTATAAAACTAATTATGTATGAAGATTAAAATAATTGAAAATAAATCAAAATTAATTGACAGCTGCCACTCTTCCTAATTTACTTTGTTGTGTCTAGCAATTGCAAGGATGGAAGGCAATAGGTAAAATGGCATGTCCGTTTCACAGCACTGCCTGGGCAGACTCCCACCAGAAAAATACAGCACAGCAGTCATGAATGCCTGTGTCAACTCACTCATCAGAGCACTTGCTGATTCACTGCACTTAAATTTTATGCAGTATTTCCATTTTGCAAAGAATTGTTTCCCTAAAGTCTTTTAAAGTTGCTGTATCGTTGTTTTCCAGTTGCAATCTTGCTGACCTGGAATGGAGCAAAAATGTAGAAATGACATTCATGTCACTTAATTTGTATTATTAACAATTTTTTCACCATGAAGGAAAAAGCAATAGTGGGTCTTGGAGAGTACAGTGCTCCTGGGAAGAGAGAAATCAATGTACAGTACTGTTTCTTTCTAGCAGGACCAGTCAAGATTCAAACCACCTGGCTATAAATAGTTGGTTTTGAAAAAGCAAATAATCTTTTCTTTTTGAGGGGAGGAGCTCATGCAGAACTGCATCTCACAGGACCCTAAATATAAGACTTGTCAGAAAAGTCAAAATGCACATTAAACTTATTCATGGT
The DNA here is from genome assembly GCF_000699105.1 of Pygoscelis adeliae. Taxonomy (NCBI): domain Eukaryota; kingdom Metazoa; phylum Chordata; class Aves; order Sphenisciformes; family Spheniscidae; genus Pygoscelis; species Pygoscelis adeliae. The sequence goes on from NW_008825109.1 coordinate 15,407,854, forward strand.
GAAAGCAGACAGGAACCAAATTTTTCTGAGCACTACCCAGAGCATGAGTCTTCTCAAGTGCCTAAGGAAAAAGCTTGTGGATGACTGTACTGCTTCAAAGTCAAGTGACAGGCCTTGAATGACTATCTAGAGTAAAAATGTTAGTTGCTTGGGAAAGCTCTTAGTTCTGAAATGACCCATGCAAATTTGAAACGGTCTGTTTTTATAATGCCAATGTACATTCTGCTGGAGTAGGGAATAACGAGCCAAGGGTATCAGCTCCTATTAACTTTGAAATTATTTTGAATATGAATTTTTTAATGGTTTGAGGCTGCTCTTATGGTGTGCATACTAATTTAAATATGACATTTCAGCAAGAGAAGTGCTAAACAAACTGAAGTTCACGAATTACGGAACTCTTTCGTCTGTAAAGGTCATTATTTAATGTGATAGATAAAAGGTGTCTGAAGGACATATACCTTCAGATAAAGACACTGGAGAGAGTTTTGAGATCCTTTCTTGAAGAGCTGGATCACATTATCAGTGCTAATCAGGTTAGTTTAAAACACCAATGGGTGCTAGGTAATGTGATGCTCATTATACAGAAAAAGAAATTGAGCAACTGAAAAGTGGCTTAGCTAACTTGCATAACAAGTCTAGGACTGTGTTGAGGATGAAACTCAAAATTCTATTTGCCCTTAGAAATGGTGGCTTTGTTCAGTCATCCTCTCTTTGCTCATATGTATGGCAATGGCTTCCGTGATGATCTGCTCCATAGTCTTCCCAGTACTGAGGTGAGCTGGACTGGCCTGTAACTTTCTTGACCCTCCCTCTTACTTCAGTGTGTAACGTTTACCTATTTCTAGTCATCGGGAACCTTCCACAGTCACCACAATCTGTCAGAGATGGTAGAATGACCTCAAGGTCAGTGACACCTCAACACCTTCAAATTTATTCTCTCTGGATCTTGGGACTTGTGTATGACCAGTTTACTTAAGTAGTCCTTAACTTGATTGTTTTCTACAATGGATAATACTGCTCTTCCCTAAGTTTTGCCATCACCAAGATCCTGGGAGACCTGAGAACAGACCCTGCTAGGAATGACTGAGGCATTGAGTATCTCAGCCTTTTCCATGTTCTCTGTCAGTTAGCTTACCTGCTTCATCCAGCAGCAGACCAACATGGTCTTAATTTTTGTGCTGATTTGTTTATAGAAGCTCTTATTCCTCTTCATGTCCCTCACTAGTTTTAACTTGAACTTCTGTTTGACTTTCCCCATTCTGTTGTGGCATGCTTGGGTGATGCCTCTGTGTTCTTCCCAAGCAGCCTGTTCCCATTTTTTTTTTTTTTTTCATTTGAGCTTGGTTAGGAGTTTCTCATTTAGCCAAGCCATATGTGCTTGTTTTCTTGCGCACCAGAAGGGACTATTCTTGTCCTTGAAAAGGCTGTTGTTGGAGGTCAAACAGCTGTTGCTGGCCCATTTGCCCTTCAGGATAACCTACCATGGCATCCCTCTGAATCAGTTCACTGAACAAGCCAAAGTCTGCCGTCTTCAAGATCAGGGTCTTTATTTTGCTACTATCTTCCTTTTATATCTTTAAACTCTACCATCTCATGGTCCTTACAGGCAAGCCTGCTGTTGATTATCACATCACTAGTGACTGCTTGCTTATTTATGAGTAGCAGATCCAACAGAGCATGTCCTCTAGTAGCTGCATCAAAAAATTGTCCCCAACACTCTCTAGAAGTCTAGATTATTGGTATCATGCTACGTTGCCTTTCCAGAAGATGTTGGGATGTTAAATTCTCCCATGAGAACCAAGGCCTGCAACTGAGTCTTCCAATATTTTAAAGTTTGTTTTTTCACTTTCTCTTCCTGAGTTGTCTGTAACAGACATCCACCAGCATGTCCCTTCTTCTTGGCCTTCCTTCCAATCTCAGCCTGTGGTTTTGGCCAACCTTTTCTCTGTTGACTATGGATGACTGTTGTGGAGAGTCATCTGCATAGAGCACAATTTGCTCCTCTTCCTGTCTTTCCTGGAAAGTCTGTGCCTATCCGTTGCAGCACTCCATTCACTTGAGCAATTCTGCTATGGCTCTACAATAATCCCAGTGACATTACAGCTCTGCAACAATGCATGAACTTCTAATTCCTCCTGTTTGTCACGTTGTGTATCTTTGTGTATATTTGATACACATACACCCCCTGGATGTTCCTGTAGATTTCTATTTCTGTGTTACCTTGAGTCACAGTGACTCTAGATCACCATCTTGAATCCCTGTTTTTAACAGACCTCTAAAGAATGCAGTGGACTGATGGGTAGAATGTTGATGGGAGAAAAAATATTCCTGCTTACTGTAAAAAATTGCAGATTGTGCTTATGGGAATGCTACAGAACTGAGCAGAATAAAGCCATGTGTACCCTAAAGAGTGAGAAGCTTAGATGTCTCCTCTAGGGTTTTCAGTCCTTACGATACTGAAATGTGGGTGATAGCACCATCAGGGACACATGAACTGAGATTCATCTAGTTTATCTTACAACATTTCCATTTGACCTGCAATTATTTTCCCTTTATATTAATGAGCAGAAAATGTACACTTTGAGGGTTGAGGATACATTGAGTGTCTTGCACACTCACAATGCCCGTTTCTTTCTGTTGATTGCATGCAAAGCCTCTAGCAACATGCAGATTAGCTACCTTGGACACGGAGCTTTACATGTCAGTATCCAGAGTTTAGACAGGTGCAGCCTTCTTGGTGCTTTTCATAAATACTGAGCTTCTCAAATGAATGATAATATAAAAGTCTTGATTTTTCTGGTGTTTTTTGCATTGAGTGGTAAATTCAAGCTTCTGCCTCTATGGCTGTATGGGTGTCGTGGTTTAACCCCAGTCGGCAACTAAGCACCACACAGCCACTTGCTCACCCTCCCCCCGCACGGTGGGACAGGGGAGAGAATCAGAAGAGCAAAAGTAAGAGAACTAGTGGGTTGAGATAAGAACAGTTTAATACTTGAAATAATATAACAACAACAAAAACAACAACAATAAATTGTAATAGAAAGTAAAACAACGAGAGAGAGAGGAACAAAACCCAGGAAGGAAAAAAAAACAAGAGGTGATGCAACTGCTCATTGCCCTCTGACCAACACCCAGTCAGTCCCTGAGCAGCAATCGCTGCCCCCGGCCAACTCCCCCCAGCTTATATACTGAGCATGACGTCACATGGTATGGAATATTGCTTTGGCCAGTTTGGTTCAGCTGTCCTGGTTATGCTCTCTACAACTGGTTATTGCTCTCTACAACTACCTGAAAGGAGGCTGTAGCGAGGTGGGTGTTGGTCTCTTCTCCCAAGTAACTGGCGAAAGGACGAGAGGAAATGGCCTCAAGTTGCGCCAGGGGAGATTTAGATTGGATGTGAGGAAAACTTTCTTTACTGAAAGAGTGGTTAAACATTGGAAGAGGCTGCCCACGGAAGTGGTTGAGTCGCCATCCCTGGAGGTATTTAAAAGACGTGTAGATGAGGCGCTTAGGGACATGGTTTAGTGGGCATGGTGGTGTTGGGTTGATGGTTGGACTCGATCTTAGAGGTCTTTTCCAACCTTAATGATTCTATGATTCTATGATTCTATGCTCCCTCTCAGCTTCTTGTGCACCTCTTTGCTGGCAGAGTATTATAAGCTGAGAAGTCCTTGACTTAGTATAATCACTGCTTAGCAACAACTAAAACATTGGTGTGTTATCACATTATTCTCATGCTAAATCCAAAACACAGCACTATATCAGCTACTAGGAAGAAAATTAACTCTATCCCAGCAGAAACCAGGACAGTGGGGATCTTACCCTCCTGTAAATAGATACTCAGAAAACACAGGGCAAGCAGATTGTTCCCAAAATACATTTAAAAATGTTAGTATTTTTAGAATGATATAATGATTTCTTTTTAAGGTTCCCTTTTCTGGATTTTGAAGATTCAAAGTTGGTGAGATTGCTTTACCTAAGGCAGATGCTTTACAGACAGCTGCATGGTTAAATATATGCACTCTAAACATTTTACTTTTGATTAGCAAATTGGGAACCATAACTGCTTATTCTTACTTTGCATAAATTATCATCTCTCAGATATCTTAGATTATACCTTATATCTGCTAGAGAAAAAAGTTTTCTGTTGATTTGTTGCACATATTTAGAACATTTTTGGTAAGAAACTTTGTTTTTTGTTTTTGCTTTTAAAAAAAAAACAATATAGTGCATGCAGAATACTTGAGGAAAATGTCAGTCCTTTTAGTTTAGCTGCTCAAAAGATGAAGGTAAAAGGGTGAATCCTAAATCAAATAGTAATGTGTTAATTGAAAGCATCAATTAAATCAGGTGCCATTAATTTTAAAGCAGCAAGAGTCTATTATGATCATCCTGTCAACCACCAATAAGTTTACTGTCCTCATCCACTTTTCCTTCTGACTATGATATCTTCCAGGAAAAAAATGTGAAGTCTCTGTTTGATAGCTATAATGGTTTAACACAGCAGGCAGCTAAACACCTCACAGCCGTTTGCTCAGTCTCCCCCATCCCCAGTAGGATGGGGGAGAGAATCGGGGGGAAAAAAAAAAAGTAAAATTCATTAGTTGAGATAAAGACAGTTTAATAGGACAGAAAAGGAAGGGAAAATAATAATAATGATAAAAGAATATACAAAATAACTGATGCACAGTGCAATTGCTCACCACCCGCCGACCGATGCCCAGCCGGTTCCCCAGCAGCGGTCCCCCCTCCCCCAGCTAACTCCCCGCAGTTTATGTACTGAGCATGATGTCACACGGTATGGAATGTCCCTGTGGCCAGTTTGGGTCAGCTGTCCTGGCTGTGCTCCCTCCCAGCTTCTCGCTGGCAGGGCATGAGAAGCTGAAAAGGCCTTGGCTAGTGTAAGCACTACTTAGCAACAACTAAAACATCAGTGTGTTATCAACATTATTTTCATCCTAAATCCAAACCACAGCACTGTACCAGCTACTAGGAAGGAAATTAACTCCATCCCAGATGAAACCAGGACATGGCAAAAGAGATTATATCACTTAGCCGTTGGCGAAAAAAGAATGTGAAAGGTTAGGAAATAGTGTCTCCCCACCCATTTCTTCTCTTGATTTTCTAAACAAAATCTTTTTATATGTCCTCTATTTTTCTTGTTAAGATCAGAATTGAAAAAATTGTAAGTTCTACCTATAGGACTATTCTTTGCTAAATATATTTATACTTTATGCAAGATATATAATAGCTGATAAGTATCTCCTGAAATTTATTTTTCTATTAAGAAGTACTGAAATTTCATATCGACATCCCAAAATATGAAATGACTTTGAAATACGAGAGAAACTCGGTATGTTGATGAAAACTCAGAATACTGACCAGTACTATACACTTGCTGTTTTTTGTCACTTATTCACAACTTCTGCTTCAAGAGGTAAAGAAATTGAGAACAGTGCTGTGTACAAAGGGACAGGATATAACAAAAACTGTAAGACTGCTGATTTGCTGTTACTGCCAATAGCTATGGAATGGAGCAGTAGACTCAGTACACTGATTTGCCCATGTGGCAAGTGACTGACAAAAATGACACAATTTAAAAAAAAAACAACACAACCAACACCTAGGAATTTCATAGAAAAACAATGCATGGAACAGTTATAATATTTTCATGAAGCTGAATCAAAAAAAATAGAGTGAAATGGTATTGATGTTAGAAGATCAGTAATAGGTGATGTTGTTGACTGTCAAACACACCAGCTCTTATGATTTCATTTAAAAATGAACTATAAAATGAGTTGGGTATTGGTACATGTTAAATGCACTTTAACAAAGTGGTAGATTTCATTCCAGTCATTAGGATCAACATAGATCTTGAAGCATAGTGCCAATGCTTATACCTTATTGAGGATAATTATTGGTTTGAATAGGAAAATGAGTTTGTTATATACCTTTGTCTTTTTCAGATACCATTTTCTCACCTTCTTGCCTCTTTTGGGTTCCTCGTACAGCTGCATATTTGTAATCTGCAATTTCTGCCTTCTTTGCCCTTTGTAATGTTGGTAGTCCATAGACTTTGTAGTAGATGTGGTCTTGTGGCATAATCATGTATATGTCGATTACAAGAGGAAATGACTTAAACGGAGTAAAACCTAAAAAAGTCAAATTCTGAGTCCCGTATCAGTCGTTCGCCATCTGCCACAATGCCCCTACGAAAGCAAATAGTGTTATTTTTTTAATACATGTGTTAACACACCTAGACTTGAGTATCTGGATGTTCTGATAATTTTTTAGTATTATACTATCAGAGTTAATTGAAGTCATTGGTCATATTTGGTTTAGAAGGTCCTCTTTTGGATACTCGGGAAAGAGATTAATTCTACTCTAGCAACATGTCTTTTCTGTTCCAGTTTCCACAGGTTTTTAATAATTTTCTTGTTTAATGTTTTCCATAGTTGATCTTGTTATGCAAGAAACATTTAAGTTTTTTTTCTGATTTTCTGTAAGGGAGAAAAAGGTAATTTTAACTCAATCCAAATGCTGCCTGTACAAATGTCAAAGTTCAGTGGTTACTGAGCTCCAAATCAAAGAGAATTCCATAACTGGGTCTGAAAAGAGCCCTTTGAAATGAGAATCAAATGAACTTCTGAATATTGCATGCCGTTCAGTAATAACAAAAATTCAGAGTGGAAAATGTCACTGAGCAGCAAAATCTGATGTTTTTGTAGAGATACAGGCACATGTTTTCCCTAGATGCCATTAGTTACTTGTATTTCTAAGCCAGGCCAATGATCGTTTCAACATGGAATCAAACAAGTTCTTATTTTTCAAAGGCTTGCATCAAAGATCTGATCAGTTGAAAAATACAGTTTTGAGCCCAGCCTCTATACCAGGATACTCAATCAGAATGACACCTTTAAATTTGCATGCAAAATACACATTTCATACCTTCAAGGTCCTCCTGGTAAGTCTGTTCATGTTGCGCTCATAAGAGCAGATTTGCCTTAAAATTTTTCCCGTATTTTTGCAGGCTGAGGAGAATTCAAGAGGCATCGTATTCCTCTATTAATTTATAGCACTACACCAGAGTAACCACAAAGAATTTTCTGTGATCAAAGGAGAGTAAACTTATTACTTAAAATTAACAACACTTTTTCTATGCACAGTCAACATATTACAGCATTTTTGGTGGTTCCAGCTAATGAGATTATGGTAATACTTTCTATTACTTATTTTTCCATTGAAAAGACTTGTGATTTCAGGCAAACCCCCCAATATTTAAGATTTTACTGTACTGAAAAATAGCTTATTATAGTAGTTTTGAAATATGATGTAACCCTTTAGTTCTCTTCAAACTTGTTTAAGCAAGAAACAATTTCATGTTCTTGTATTCTTCTAATGTATATGGATTGATATGGGTGTAAAAGAACCAAAAGCACATTTAAAAAAGTACACAAATCTGTGCTTCTTTCTCCCTCCTAAATACCCAGAGGATGATTGAACAGTGCCTTGACTAAGAATAGTGTACAGAGGATGACTCATCATGTAGGCTGACCTTGCAGAAATGTAAAAGGCTTTCACTTTGTGCTTCTTTCCAGCTTGTTTCATATGCTTACAGTGCTCCAGGAGGTGGTCTGTGCACTCACAGATTGGTGTGAATATTTGAAAGGCTTTTTAAGAAGAGTAAGTGAAAACTGAGAGTTGAGCAAAAAGACAGACGTGCAAATAGGCTGGGTAATGTGAGTTGCTTGCTTTTTTACAGTGAATTGAATTTGTAAGAATTGATGTACAGGATAAAGAGAAGCTGCTCTTTGCAATGTAAAAACAGGGTTACATTTTATTGCTCTTACAAAGCCTAAAACTATGCTGGATATTCTTCAGCACCCTCTACTGGGTTTGTAATTATTTACACAAATAAAGCACTCATGAAGCAAAAGTTGAGCAAGCAGATAAGAAACAAAGGAACAAAAAATAGTGTTGGTTTTTTTTTTTCTATCTAGATTTCAATTATGAATTCATTCAAGTTTCTACTTTTACCACGACAGAGTTCTCTGCCTGTGTCTTTTCAGTGCCTTTAAAGTGTGGCTCTATTCAGGTGACTTAAGACACCTCCTTGAGGAGCCTGTTTCTCTCTGTCTATATAGTTTTACCGAGCACTAGCTCCTGAATGTTAAGGTAGGACCTGTTTAGGCAAACACCAGAGTTCTCTCTAGATCAGTAATTCTGCTATATAGGGTTAGGAATCAGAGGAGTTATGCTGCAAATACAAGCAGTCTGGGCTCCACATCAAAATGAAGGGTAATGGGACTAAGGCAAGGGCTGAAGGGATCCTTCTGCTTTTGGTAAGACTATTCCTAGGAAATCAAACACAGGGAAGTTGAGGGAAGCTCTAGATAAGCTAAGTGGCAAAGTAAAAACTGTTCCATCTCACATTTCCCATTAAGAAGGTTCTTATGTTGTACTTTGTTCATTTTTAAAGAATATATCTTTTAATTTTTCCACTGTTGTTACCTGAGAAACTGCTAAACAACTCATCCCTGTAGTCTGTGTGATGCTGTGTACGAAAAAACTGATAATAAAATACCAATACTCTAAATTAAGCTGCAATTATAGTGGAAAATGTTTGCTCAGTTGAATCTGAGAAAAGATTAGTCATATATAGGATTTTTTTGTACTGCTGCAAAGATTTTTAGAAAGTCAGACTGCAAAGATTTTATAAAGTCAGAAGTTGGCTGGCTGAGATTCAGCTTTGGGATGCCACTGAGCTATGGGAGTTTCTCCTTTGCATGTTGCTGACCCTTTTTACAGTGAGGGGCCATACAGTGGAAGTTATTATAGGGAATGATAAAATATTACTTTACTGTAGCTACAGACAGATATGTTCACCTATCTACCAGTACATTTTAGTGAGAGAAGCTCCTTGAGTCAGAATCATTAAACCAACAGAAATTATGGTTGTAAATATAGATCATTATATTTTTTATTTCTGCAAAGTAAAAATGAATGAATTGTGCCTAAAAGACACATAGTTTAAGTAAGGCAAAAATGTCTTAGAGCAATTTGTATATAATATCAACAGAAATAAAACCAAACTGTATATTGAAGAAGTGTGAGAAACTAGTCTGCTTTAAAATGGGTTGATGAGACTTAATACTAGAATGCTAGTATAATGGTTATGTAAAGAGTGAATTGCTCATCATAAAGATTAAATCTTCATTGTGCTGTGGCAAGTGGCAATGAACTGGCAATCCATCTGTTCTTGCTTTCTTCAAATATTAGAATTTATTACTGCAGAAAATTATAGCTGCTAATTTTCCAACCAACCACCTGTAAAGAACAAGTCACTGCACAGATAAGATGTGATTCCCCCCCCAAAGGTACTGCACCTTCAGGTAACTTCATTCCCTTTATTTGAATGAGAGCATATTTCAAGTGTAGGGCAATTATATGGTTCTGTGCCTTGTATAACCTGTTAAAAACAGTAATTTGCTGGCATAAAATTAATTCTTTGCTCAGTTTACAGATCTAACTAGCTTAGAGTAAGAACATTTCTGTCTTCAGAATCTAAAAGCACTAGGGGCTTGCTTGGATATGTTTACTATTTATATAGTGCTTTGGTTGAATATTGGTTCTAAATTAGATTTGTTGACAGTTGATATGGCAATGCCATTAGGTATTGACAGTGCAATATAATGCCATTTATTTTTCTATAGGCTTATTTGTACAAAATAACTTCCTTTATTCTAAATGGGTATAATTCCTTTCATCCGAATGGAGCCATGAATAATAGTTGTACTCTGTAACAGAGGAATTCAACAGTGATAATGGACTCCTTTGACGTTTTAAACTTTAGTTAATAATTATGTCTTTTCTTTCTCCAAGGTACTCTGTTGTGATGTGTAAATGCTTGGTCAAGTCCCTTTGTTATCTGAAAAGATCCAAGACCATCTTTTTTTGTAATATGGCACCCCTGTGTAGTAGCTTTCTTGTCTGTGTTGAAACCGTGGGCCTTGCATTTGGCAGAGAACAATGCATTGCCTTCCAAGCCACGTTGTGTGAAACTGAAGGAACTAGTGAATTTTTTTTTAATATACCATTAAAACTCCACTTTAATGTCTCCTTTTCAGAAATACTGAAAAACAAAATCACTTTTTTTTTAGCAACATTTTGGTCTAACCTGCAGTCCAGGGCATGTGTTTTGCTCTTCTGCTTTAACACTTAGTGACAGACATGGGGTTATTAGGAAAATCCTAGTATTAAGAGCAGGACATAAATGGCCACCAACAGATTTAAGAGATGAAGTTTCTCAGGTGAGATGCCATTATTCAAATTGGAGAACAGTAAGGAGGGGCTCTGACCTTCTGACAGATGCCATGAAAGCTCCAGAAGGCTTCTTGGAAGGTTAAGGAAACCGTGGGAATCATGATAACATTTGTTTTTTCTCTAGCTTCCCTGTGGTTTTATACCAAAAGAAAAGTTTCTAAGAAGTTCATTTTTGAACTCTTTCATTCTTTGCACTGACTATTGCTTTCTCCCTATAAATATTTAAGTGTTCAGCTATTCAGATGATTGGAGCTGTAGTTCATAAGGGAGAATGCCAGACAAGGAACGTTCACCTCAGAAATGGATGAAAACTGGAGATAGGGTCTGAGTATTACTCCATCTTAGCAGGGTTTAAAGCATGTGGTATCCCAGTTGGTTTCATATAGCAAACTGGAGACCTTTTATATGAATTCAAGTAATGTTTCCTGATCTGAAATATGCTTTTAGTCTAGCTGACTACTTTTACTACTTCTATATTAGAAAAATGGGGCTGTGAATAATTATCTGTTCACTTATCTGGGGAAGCATGAGACTTGTTTACTCAAGAATATTTATGAAATTCAGACACTCTATCAGAAGTAGTTTGGGATGAGCACAGATGGTAAATGCATTACTGAAGAGTGATGAATCCCCAGGTGATATATGAAGACCATTTTATTTTCAGGGATGCCAATAAGGAGCCACCAGTTTCTTGAGGTGATCTTGTTAATTTTGTATGCAAGTTTTACGATTTATCTTCCAGGCTCTGAAGAGCAATTAAATTCACCTATGCTCATCAAAAGACTTAATGAGTATCATAAGTTTTGATGATAATGCCGTTCTTTTCTTCTTTAGGTAGCTTCATTCACTGAGAGTGCTATAGACTTTAAGCACATAAATGTCACAACTTCAGAATGGGATGGCTTTCTTGAATGAGGCCCTTTAATTTGAGTTCTGATTTCATTTTACATCCTATGTAAGATGAGTCTTTTGCAGGCAGAATGTCAGGTAGGCATCCCAGGCACAGTCTGCTCTGGTTCCTGCAAGTACATAGTATCATGTACTACCATAACTACTTAAAAAAGGATGGCTTTTGTCTGATATTTGCTTTTTACCTAATATATCAATAACATCAGTAAAGCCTTCATAAATGTATTAAAATTCACTATTAAACACTTTTCTAGAATAAAACTTTCTAAAAGTCTTATGGTAGAATGTAATTCATATGCATTTTCACAATAGTTGACTAAAACTCATCTGTTAACTTTTAATTGTGAGTTCTAGTATAAAAAAAAGTTAGAATTATATTCATTTAGTGTGGAATATTGGTACTGTTATGTGAAAAACTATTTAATAACATTCCGAATTTTTGCTGTATATGTATAATGAACACAGTCTGTTCTCTCAGTGAATCCACATATACCTAGCTTTCTTGAAAAGCTTTTTTCTCCTACAAACTTAGGATTAATTTCTTTTATATCAATACCATTGCCATGTCAGTCAATAAGTACATAAATGTGAACTGAAATAATTCACTAGTGTTTTAAAATGTAGTAAATATGTCCCCAAAGGGCCCAAATCATGTTGAAAGTTATAAAAATCCAATCCCGTTAACAATGGTAGTCACTAGATGACAAAAGCCACTAAGTAGCACACAAGCGATCCTGCAAGACTTGCTAAATGGAAAAAGTTTTATGTTTGGGGGAAAAAATGGGTTATTTGTTGCTTTTTGTACCACTGTTGTAGTGTTCCTTTGGTATAGGTGAAGGAATACTTCATTTTAGCAGAAAAGAACAGGTTGTATATAGTAATTTTACTTTGTTGACTTGAAGTAATTTCTCATACCTATACTTTTTTTTTTCCCTTGAGGAATATGTTGATGTTGCAATACAAGAACGCATCAGCACTGAAAATCTACAGTAACAGCAATTAAGCATTTTTCAGTGAGCAGAAATAACCCCCAAGTTTTGTTGTTCATAGGGCATCGGTATAACACAAAGCAGTGCAAAGATTGCTTTGGATAATGTACCGTCATCTGTAAGACACAATATCTTTGGAAAGGTTAATGTCTTGTCCTCAGAGAATACATAGAATTGTCTGTTCATCCTGACTTGTGCTTCTTTGGTTCTTCCGATTAGCTGTGTCTTTCCTGCTTTTTCCAACAATGTGATATTTTCATGATTCCTGCTACAATACATCTAATCCTGTATCATCCTTTCTCATGCATTTATAGGAGTATCAATATCTGCTATCAAATACTGTAGATTTGGATGTTTTGGGGGCATATTTATTACTTTTAGGGATGTGTGGAGGATTTAGATGCACTTTTATGTTCTTACTGATTGACATTGAAATGTCATACCGGACAGTTATGTTTAAGAGGTTTAGTATGAGTAGATAAATTCCAGAAGGTTTTTTTTTCTCTCTCCATTTGGATGGTTTTGTAATAAATTAGTAGTGGTGTTTATGCCTAATTTCTGTTCTCTATCTCCAGCGATCTTGATGGTGGTTAAGATAGACATGGATACTCATGTAATAGTGACTTCTTTTCTCCCATCTATCATCCTAGATGTAATGAAATCTGTCCAGCACAGATGAACAGGAACTAAATATAACCAGAGCAACTCAGAATTTTCTCCACTTTGTAACTATGTTTTCCCCTTCTGCATGATAGGAATGTGTATGAATTCATATGTATATGAAAGTAACTACTTTTGAATGACTACAGATGATATTTGTTTATATATCTCATATCTGAAAAGAAAAAGAGTTTTCACATTTCCAGAAGGAATGTTGACATCAGTGCAAGTCAGAATAGAATGCAAACTTCTGCCAGAATCTCTGCAGTGAATGATAAACCAGGGAAAATGGAAAAATGTTATTTTATGGAATTTCTTGTGTTGCAGAGGGCAAAACCTGAACGTAATTGACGTTTTTAGAAGAAATGATTCCATCTTAGTTACTTGAATGACTTTCCTTTTGAAATCTTCAATATTTTTAAGTGGTTGACTTCAAAATATCTGTTGAAGTACCTCTTGATACTGGATGTGCATGATTATCCTCAAACCACTGCCACTTTGAAGTGGTTAATAGTTCATCTCAGGAACCTGAACTAGATACCTTTTACCCTCTGAAAAGTTTTTACCAAGTATGTTTGTTAATATACAGGCTAATGTGAAATACAAAGTCCACTGGAGATTTGCTTCATGCTGTATAGTGAATGTTGAGAGACTCGTGACCATATTGTTGTAGGCAGCTGTTGATTGAGTACAGTTGGGTACAGGAGATGACACTTGATCTCATAAACATTTGCATCACAAAGGAATTTGTTTATGTGTATGTTAGAGAAAGATGACACTATTTCCTAGATGAGTTTGGTTTTTTGAGTTTTTTTTTTTATTTTGAGCAAGGGAAAGATTAAATGACTCCAAACCCTATACAGAATACTAAAAGGAAATTAACTGTAAAAGCTGGTGTATCCACAAAGTAAATACTATTGATGACGAATGACACTCGAGATATAGGCTATTCTGGCAGAACAGTTTATGACAAACAGTGTGTCAAGGAAACCTTCTACAACAAGCCAAGTAAGCGCAGGCGTAGAGACTTCATGTTGAATGTAGAGTAAATCTGTTATGCTTAGACTGTTTTTCAGCTACAGCTTAGATAAACATGTATCAGTTTTCTATTTTCAATAAACAAAACCTTGAGCTTTTACTTTATTCTAGGTTGATACCAGAAAACACTGAACAGCGTCTGGTTCTCTATATACCAGTTCTCAGGGGAACTGATTCATTTTAATAACCGCCTCACTCCTCAGCACCTTGTCTGGACTATCCTAAGAGTGTCCCCAGGAGATGATTTATGGGCCAATTTGGAAGTTGGTACTCCAGAAGCCAGGAGTAGTGAAAGGGCCTTTCACTGACCAGTGCTGATCATGGAGTGCTCTAACTTGTAGGAAGGTAATGGAGTACTTCTGTGTCTTGCACCACTACAGAAAGTTCATGATGCTTTCTCCTCCCTACAATAACAGCAACATTTCTGTAAAAAAACATTGTCATTAGGCTTGGGGTCTTTGCCAAAAAATTTTTTTTTCAAAGAGCATAAATTTTAAACTGTTTTTATGTAAAATGTATATGCAAGTGAACATGTGTAAAATTCATGCAGTATTTTAAGATGAACAAATTTGGCAAATATACTCATGCCCTCTTCCATACAGAATCACATTCCTGTTGTACCATGCTGGCTTTCAAGTTATGGTATAAATACAATTTTACTTTCTTCTCCATGAAGTTAAATTCAACTGAATTATACTATATTGTGGCTTATTCCAAGTATATTCTGAAGCCTGAATGGTGAATACTGAGTAAAACTTGATAGTTTCTACCTCATGTACATGTTCCACTTGTTTTAAAGTGTGTGTTTAGATGAAAATAAAATCAGAGGTTTTGTCTACTTCATTTGCAAGCTTAACATTTTAGAAACTTTTCATTCTAATTTGTTGCAAACACCTTACAGACAGAGACAAACAGAGATGTAAGAATGGTAAAGTTATAAAAAGTTAAACTATTTTAGCATTGTTTATATCTATTGAAACATATTAGTTGTAATTTTGAAACCGGTAAACTGTGTGCTGGTTTTTTTGATTTATGCATGTTGTGGAGTGAGGGCAATACCACAACTTGGCTAGGAGGTGTGAACAAATTAGGATGTGTTGCTGTTCATCTGCTAATTATATCAGCCCAGTTCGTTCACTGACCAGGAAATGTATGGGTTTGGATACCCATATACCCATTTATACAAATATAAATATTTGTTTTGAAAGCTGTTGGGAGGAAAATTGATAGCCAGTTGGTTTTATCCAAAAAAGCTTAAAATAAGGGATTAAAGAATTCTATCATAAAAAGTTGGAATCCCTCTTCCATCACACGTCTCTTATACAGGTTTTAACACTTCCAACTAGGGTGAAACTTTCTTTTGACTGTTGAGTTACCGGTATATTGTAGAAAGTACTGGAGATTATGAAGTATTTGTAATAAATTAGTAATTCTTTTTGTCTCCAGTACTTCCATCTTCCTTAGTTGTGATGAACGCAGGGGCTCAAAGAAAGCCTTCAACTGCTCTGACCTCAAGTCCTGCCAGGGTGGAATTTCCAGATGTTCAGAGTTGACAGATATTAAGAAAAAGGAAAAAAACATTTTTTCCCCTTAGAATACTCTCTCTCTCACAGGTAATATGGGGTACCTGTTCAATCTGTATCACAAGCCCTAAACCCCCCTACCCACTAACAACCAGAATACTCTCTCTCTCACAGGTAATATGGGGTAGGGTACCAATCCAAACTGTATCACAAGCCCTAAACCCCCCTACCCACTAACAACTGTCAGATGTACTAAACCCACCCTCTTCAAAGTTAAAAGGGTAATGAATCAGAAAGCATAAAGAACTGACAGAAAGATCATTGCTGTCATTTCTTAAGTAAAAATACTAGATAATACTAAAAAATAAACATTAGGGAAGACAAAAAATACAGATTGCACAGGTGCTTCATAGACTTTGGACTAGTCATATTACATGATTGTCTGTGATGATGGAAGATCAGATTTGACGATCAGAATGGTCTCTGCCCAAAGTGGGCATATACATACATACACACTTGCATGTGTATGTATATACATGTATATTTGTATGTAAATGAAGTAATTCTGTTGGCTTTTGTCTAATGCAGGGAGTATCTCAACTCACCATGGTGCTTCTCTGTGTGGCTTTTAATGTCATACACATCTTGTGTACGACATCTTTTCTGTGTGTGATATTATACATGAAGCTGAGATTCTGGTGTTCTGTTCACATACCAACCAGGAGACTAAGGAGGAAAGGGGTTTCTTTTGTGTTCCTTGTGGAATTTATGTTGCTGCATTGTGTCTTACTAGGTAGAGGCAAGTTATTCTTACGATAATCAAAGCAAGTTTCTGCTACGTTGTAAACTGCATTAAGGAACAAATTATCCTTTGTTATTATCATATTTCTTATATTGCTTCCTGTCAATCAATAGTACATTGCTAAAGTAGTTATATAATGATTACACTAATGTATGAACACATACATATGTTTAGATTGTAAGTTTATGATATAAAGTTATTAAAAAGGTGTCTTAGCAGTATGCAAAGCTCTGTTCAACAATACAATGAGTTATGAGTAGAAAATCAGAGTATTTGGTAACAACTTTATAAAATAAGTGGGTCAAGAAGAAGCATTGAAACAGGTGTTTTTCCAGCTCAGTATAGTGACCTATTTCTATTTTTAAAATACTTAAGTATTTTTGTGTGTAATATTGTAGTACATATCAATGCTATGTGCTAACTGGAGGATATATCAACTAACGTATCCTGTCGCAGTTGTGTTTGAAAAGGCAGGCAAAGGCTTACCTACTCCATAGTAAGTTTAGTAGACAACTATTTTTTGTATTTTATTTCATGGATTAAATAATTCTTAAAGCAGATATCACAAGGATTTATCATATCTATATTAAAGATTGGTAATGAGATCTGAATCTGTTCAGTTTAGTGATAAATAGGCCAAGGAAGACAATTTGGTATTTATGACTAAGCATAAGCCTATTAAGTCACATGAGAATTCAGCCTTGATATCTTTGATGCTCATATTCTCTTTACTATCAGTAGTTTTACACTGCTGACTAATTTATTCCAGTTAATTTATTCTGCTACTTTAACTTAGATTCAGTTGTGGCTCAATTGCTTTTGATGCCCAACTCTTTCCAAACTATCTCACTTGAAAACCTGTTTGGGGAGCTGAGTTCAGGTTTGTTTCATACTGGTATACAGTATCTGGCACAGGAAGGTATTTGTTTTGAACAACATTTGTGTATTCTTGTATTTCATAAAAATGGGAAATTGAGTATGTGGTGCTCTTTCTGAGTGACAAAAGATACATAATACATTGCAGTTATTTGTGCTTTTGTGTTCAAATTAGATCAGTTTTTTCTAAAGCTAGTAAAAAGGAAGAGCTAAAATTTCTGCAGCTAAAAAGGTACGTAATATATTTATTTGTTTATTAGTTCTTGATCCTCTTAACACTGAAGTCAACCAGAATGTATTTTTAATTTCAGAGTGAGTAGGATCTCCTTCCTGAGAAATGATCAGAGAATTATTTTCAGGGTGAAGTCCCAGTCCTTCCAGTGTCTGTAGACTTCTCCCATTAATAATGCAATTTCACTTCTAGGACATGATCTGTTCCATACTGTATAGAGTACATTGCTAACTTCCTAGATGCACAGGATGAGATATTACATGATGGTGATTTTTGCTCTACAGTGTGTTCATTGTGACAAGACTACTTTCACAATAATTATTTATGCGTCTTTCACATACATCTTAAAATTATTTAAGCAAGGAACGTTATTTTTCCTGAGACTCTCTGCAAAGCATCATAATTTACTGAGAGCAGAGCAGTCAAAGAAAATATAAAAGTTTTTTGCATAAGACATACAGACAAGGAATATAAGCTAACAAATCATATTGGGAAACTAGACTACTATATGTTATGCTGTAGTTGCTATAAAAACAAAAAGAATTGCTAGACAGTTCTTTTTTAATGATGTGCTGCAGATATTTTAATCTGAATCTAGTTACTGCATTTTGCTCCTAAGAAGATAGTAAGCAGAAAGATGATCTCTGCTTAATTCTTAATACACAAGGCTTGTTACATGACATTAAAGACATATTACAGGCCTGTCTTTCCATAGCGGCACGCTTAAACTGGGGCTTGGTCAAAACTAAAGTCTGCAAAGGTCACAGGAGGTAATTAGCACAGCCCATTTCTGATCCTGAGGCAGTTTGTAGTGCAGGGGTCTCTACAAGGTGCACTCTTCTGGTTCGGTGTGTTCACAAATACTGCTAGCAGAGCTGAGTACCAGTGATTACTCTTATGCTCCGGTGCTACTAGGATTTACAAACCAGGCAGACTAGTGGTGTGGGGCTCGATCTTGTGGGAGCATCTGTCAAATGTGATAAAAGCACATGTCACTGGTATATGACTTACATAATTAAATGTGGATCGGAGATGAAGGTGCATTGCCCATCTATATGAACATTTATGTCACATTTGAAGTCTGGATTAGAAGTAAGATCTGACCTGTGAAGCACTCAGAGTTTTTATATTCTAAAACCAGACTATGGTTCCCATTACCTTGGCCCTGGAATCTGCCAGAATCACTGTGGTCTGTCTGGTGAATTGAGGTAGTATTTCATGCAGATACTAGATAAGCAGCAGGTAGGCTCCCAGTAACAGGTAGTTAGTACTTGTGACTGCTATTTTGATTTTAAGAGCAACTGCATAAATAAGAAGGATAGATTTTGTAGCAAAGTGAAGTTCTCCCCCTTGTCTATGTTCTTACTCAAAGAAGCTATGAGCTGCCATTCCTCTGATGCTTTGGGAAAAGTGCTTCACAGTCATAAAGAGGAGGAAGAAAAATTGGCCAAATTCAGGAGTTCACCTGAGTTCAAGGGCTGCTGAGAGCACAGCCACAGGCTGATAGCAAAAGCCTTGAGAGCACAAGTGCAAGATAATATCAGAGACACCAAGAGTACAAACACAAACCACAAATGATAAATTACTGGTCATTTAAAGAGTGCAAGCTTGAGCTGTGCAGAAGCGTTTCTAGGGAGCAACAAGAAAACAACATATATATAAAATGCTGCATTTTGTGGTGGAATCACAGAGAAAGTGATAAGATATAAAAAGCAGTTACATCCTTTTCAAGCATGGGAAAAAAGGAAGAAGGGAGAATTGTTCCTTAATCACCACTCAGTTAAGGGTACTGCATGTTTTCAGTGTTTCTGCTTGCTGGTATCAGGCCTTTCTTTCCCTTTGCTGGAAAAAGAGCATTGCTTTCTGATTTGCTGTTCACCCTGTGTCCCTACTGCAGGCTCAGCAATCATATGTAAAGGTTTATCTTTATAAATCTGTTTAAGTAAATTAGAAATACAAAGAATACTACATGTGTGTTCTGTGCTCTGACCTTCATATGGAGGGTGAGTGATGCCACATCACTGGGAAGTAAACTCAGATGCAATGCTATTCAAGAGACAGGTTTGGAGTCAGTGAAGTAAGGCAATGGTCACTGGTTCAGCTCATCTTGGAGTTTGTGTTGCAAGCAGAGAGAGCAGGGCTGGGTGATTGCCAAATCATCCCAAATTGGTTTTATTGGGGTTGCCAAAATGTTTTGCTTGCTCTGAATAAGAAGGGGGTAAGTAAATTCACAGAGTGGTTGGTGTTGGAAGGGATGTCTGGAGATTGTCTAGCCCAACCCTCCTCTTCCAAGCTATGTCAGCTAGAGCAGGTTGCTGAGGACTTTGTTCAGCTGGGTTTTGAATATCTCCAAGGATAACTCACTGTGCTAAAGCTTGGGACTTATGTCTGTTTAATCTATAGCAGATGCATTGTAATAAGAGCTTAGAAGTTAGAACTTGTATTCATGTCTCCTAAATCTAAGTCCTAAATTACAGTCTTGACTGAAATTGAGAAATGATAATTTAACTTCTCCTATCGAAGCTGAGGTCCTGTAGAACAGATAAGCAGTTCGCAAAAACAAGAAAGAAGCCCTGTGATGAGCAGGCCTCTGGTTCCTGGCTCTGTAATTCCACCTGCCTCAGCAGCCTGTGGCCAAAGATAGAACATAATCCTGCCAAACAGGAAACAAAATCCATTACTGGTCTGTGATACTATGCTCTCCTTTATTGTGCTTGCTGTCTAATTTTGTTAATAGTTTGTTCTTGCTACATATTGAAAGAAATGGTATGGATTATGTCCTTAGTTTAGCCTTCCCTGTATTCTACTACTGTGACAGATCTGCTGAAAGGTCAAAATGGGAGACTGCTGTGAAAGGAAAGCATATGAACTACCTTTTACCTTCTTCAGACTACTTCAAAGAAAGGTGAGAGGTGACAATACTGTGTTATTTAGTTGCCTTCTAAAATAAATCAACTTGTTCTCCATTCTCAAAAGGTCTATTTATGCATCTGAATCTTGGACAGAGACTTAGACTACTGTTTCCAATTTCACATATGCAGTAGATTAGAAGTGCTGGCAAATTACATCATCAGGATGGAGACTGGTTTAGATACCCAAGCAGGCAAAAAGAAACACCGAAGGTAAGAAATATCTGTTCTCAAGAGTCTGGTAAATAAGAATCACGTTTTAAGTACCTGAATTTCCTTATGCATTGTGTATGTTGTTTAGATGCTTTAACATGATTTACCATTAAAGAGAGGATACCTGTTTCTGTTTATGGACTTGAGAACTCCTTCTAAACCTTGAAAGTGCTGTCTTTGTCGTATATACATGAACATTTTTTTTTATTTAAATTATTTGTACATGCTAATAATTGCAGAAATAGGTTGAATGTGTTATTGCCCCCCATCCTTGTCTGTCTTTGGTTTTGAATTTAGCTAATAATTGCTTTATGAGGTCTAGCTAAACTGGTTGATGTGACTGGTAGTGATTATTCTTAAATGCTTAATTTGGAGATGCTGATATTTGATAGGTACAAGTAGCTAGACATAAGATCTAGCAAAAATGATATACTTGTGACTTAATGGATACAACAGATTTTGAATTTCATAATGATGAAAATGCTTAGCATGTAACTCATGTTCTGTATGTTAACATGAATGTGTGCTAATGACAGTCTAGGAGAGACTGTGTGGTTAAGAGCATAGTCAGTGTGTATGAGGGGAGTCAGTCTTTAGGATTGCAGCTGCTGCATGGCTCTTTTCTAGTGTTTTGTTGTTTTGACCAGCAATCAGCTGGTGTTTCACTGCTTGTTAGACGGTCTGAATGAGAAAGAAAATCAAGTGAAGATTCTGATAGCAAATCAACTTTACAACTGGAGAGGCTAGGCACCTCTAGGTAGTGGGGGAGACAGACAACAGGACCACAGGTCCCGTAAGGTTAAAACTAAGAGTGTGAAGAGAGATGTTTGGCTTGTAACAGATTAACATGTCAGAATCTTGATATTTTAATGTAATAATGTAATAATGACCAATACAAAGAGCCTGCCTAAGTTTAAATTCAGCAAATTTAATGCAGTATGGGAAATTCCATATGATACAGTAAAATAATATCATGCTTAACATAATGAAATCCTAACTTTAGCCTTGTATATATCATTGACAAATCTCTTGTATTCAAATTTGGTTAAGGTCCTTAAGGTTATGTACCTGAATCAATTAAAAGCTCTAGAAATGTGCCTGTGCTTATCATTACATGCAGGAATAATATGAAATCTATAGATGCATAGTTAAACAACTACACAAGTCTTTACAAAATCAGGATTTAATTTTCAAATCTAAGTCTCAGTAGATTTCCTAAAGTTTCTAAAACTAATTCCTAATGGAAAAAGTGTTTTAACTTTCCTTGAAACCAATGTTTTAGGCATACACAGGTCAGGCTTCAGACAAATACTTCTGATTCGTAAAGTATGAACTGTTCCTAAAGCTTGTCTCAGATTTCCTCTTCTTAAATTTAACTAGAAATATCCTTAATGTATTTCTGTCACAGTTATGGCAGCCATTAATACATCATCCAGCAATGGAGTTATAATGGTGCATTGCTTATTCTATATACCCTGAGTAGATACAAGTGATAGTAGCATGTACAGAATTCTAAAACACTGAAGTCCTTAATACTTGAAGAAAACAAACATTTATTAAAAAAAGAAAAGCAAACCACAAAACAAACATCTGCACACCACTTCTAGCAAACAGTTGAGGTTAGATAAAAAATATTTTTACACTTGTATCGTTTTTCTAGTTAGAGAGGAACATGCATTTTTGTTTTATTTGTTTGAATGAACAAATTTAGAACCACCACCTTAATCCAAGAGTTGGTATTTGTTTTCCCCTCTTGGAACAATGCTGCCATTGCAATATTGTTTTTTTCTTCTAACTTCCTTTGAAAAATATAATACAAATTAAAAAGGATTTTTCTACTTTTTGAAAGCTTCCTGGTTTTCTTTCCTGAACTAGTCAGCTACAGAAGACTCCTCATTTGTTTGGTATCCTACATAAAACAGGTAGAAAATCTCTTATCTCAGCTCTTTCTAATCTCTGAGAAAACATAGCTTTTCTCTGTACACTTGTAGCACAAGAAAGCAGCTGAAAATTGCCTTCGAGTATTGTGCAAGCAAGTCCTTAAAGATGCCACATTATGCCTGATAAAGAAATATCTTTTAATTTTCTTTTGTGAATACATTTATATCTTAAGATTCTGTTAACCTGTTCAGCAAATTCCAAGATCTTTATCCTTTGAAGGAATCTACTGAGGATATACTGTGAGTTCAGAGTCCCTTTGGAGACAACTGGAGGTTTGGTGACAATGCAATCATGCAGTTACCGTCACAGGAGATGAGGTCCTTTCATCTTGTGGGAAAATATCCATATGTTAAAATTACTCATACAAAATAAATTTTCAGCATATGTATTTCAGTTCTGACTTTTCAAACTGGTGTTATTTGCAGGTCTTCTGTATGTGGTCTTTAATGGCCAACTAGATGAATCTCTTGAAAGCCTATTTCAGAAGTGCAAATAAGAATTATCAGAAAAAAACCCAAACCTTAATCAGCTCCTGGCCTGGAGAAGCACAGTAATGTAGATGTATCTGAAACCCAAGAAAAGACTAAGAGGCAATCTCTAGGGTTCTGTGCTTATGAAATGTTCGAAGTTTTTTGTTACTGTTATATGAACTTCTGTGTATCTGCTCTATGCAAATAGACTGAGGTTGGTGGATGTTCCTAGATGCTGGTGCTTACACCACAATTTCATTTGCAGTATTGGTGATTGAGCAGTATTGATTATTGTGATGGTATGACTAGTTTAAGTAAAAGACACTTCACAGACCTTGATACAGAACTTTACAAGTAAAAACAGTATCAATTTACCCACTTCACACACAGAGGCAGGAATTCTGAAACAACCTATTATTTCAACGGTTATTTTTGTTAACTGCTTTTATATCCTTCTCATTTAATAACTGAGATGTATGAACTTCAGGTGCAACATATATTCATTTAATATTTGACTAATAATGCTTTATCTGACACAGGAAGTATACTAGAAGACAGACAGTAATAGGTAAATGAAATCCATGTTTTTAATATAACACATCCTAATTTTGCCTTCAGAATCAAAATACAATAATTTGAAGTAAGAGGTAATGGTAGCTATCGCTTAAATGCTTCCTACTCCTACCATCATCTCATGAGTATTATGTTATAAAATTGAGCACAAAGGAACTAATGAGAAATCTTCAAGAGTGAGTGAAATATTAATGCTAGCATTATTCTTTCTGCTCTAAAGTTGCATGCTTTAATTCACAATAGAGAGAAAGAGTTGATACTCCATTAATGACAGTTTTTTCAAGCAATTTGATACAATGCTTCTATGGAAATTTCCTGAACAAAAATCACAGGAAGGAAGTTTTATCCAAAAAAGTACGGAGCTACGGTGTTCCTTTGATAGGCTTAAAATGTCAAAGAAGTATTTTTGTGCATTTTGAAGTTTTTCCAGTACCAATGTTGATTAGCTATAATGACTGTGTCTTGGGAAGAACTGAATGCTTTCACATTCAGATTCACTAGGCTTATAAATAATGTGTTTGGTATTATCAAAGCAGTTATTATCATAAAAATGGATATAAGAAATCAGGACATCTTAAATTCTGTTTAAACTAATAATTAGTTATACTAAAAAGAAATAGGGCCTGTAGACTTATTTTATGCAAATATGGATGAATATATTTATTTATACTGAGGTTAATAACTCAAGTTAAATGGACGTCAAACTTCTTTAACAGTTTACAGAACTGAAGTCTAAGTGTTTTGATCAATACGAGTAAGAAATAACAAAACCAATTAAAATTATTTGGAGCATGGTGACAGCAAAAGAGGGGTTTTGCCTTTTCAATTTGAAAGCAATTCCAGTCTCTCCACTTGGAGGAAAAAGAAAAGGAATGTGTAGTGAATATCCTATCTGTGCAACATAGATTTCACATGCGAAGAAACAAAGGGGGAGGAACGATGTTTTCAGAGATCAATTTTTCTTTGTCTTGTGAATACTGAAATGAAAGTTTACTTATTTGGGTCAAATGTTTTGTTTATAAACATCTTGTCCCCACATAGCACAAACTAATCTGTTTCAAATAAAGACTTGAGAACTTTGTCTGATTCTTTTCCCAGTCACCATTTAGGAAACCTCATTTTATAAGAAAACAGCGAAAGACAGTAACTGCATACCATGGTTACTGAGCTCTATCTAAATTTATTTCCCTTATCAATTATGCCCTCAAAGACATAAGCATGAAATTGTTACTTTCAAATCATACTCTATTCTTGGCCTGTTATCATCATTGCCATCCTAAAAAGATGAGGTCCCTTGCTGTAGTCTCATTTCAGGATGAAAACTTGAGTAGGATTTCTGGGTAAAGTGACAGAATTGAATTAGGTTGATATTTAGAACACGTAAAAAGAAAAACTATTTTCTCCTCTTTTGGTGATACTGTGGAAAGTGGTCTTCAAAATGCTGAGGTGATCTTGCTGATAATGTTAAATTAAGCCTATTAAATAAGACTAATTATTTCTTGCCTTAGACAAAAGCAGACCAATAAAATGGGGTGCCACTTCTGTCAGTTTGCTTACTCCCAAACGCTGTGCATTTTCCTTTTGTGAATAGGCCGAGTATATTTTAGTTGATGATCTGTTAGTTCTTTTACTTGCTGAGATATGATGACAGGCAGAATTTAAATATCTCAAGAACTGCCTGAAGTCTTAGCAGTGCAGTGACAAAACCTAGTTTTTTTTGCCTCAGTGATACAGAGATCAAACTGGAGTACCTCTTCCTTCTAAACATGAAGGAGAGGCCTGGGCAGGCTAAGCTGTCTGACTGATGTGTTGGAGACCTGGGGAGTGCAGCAGCAGAGACCAGCACCCACCTCCACTGCCATCAATAACCACCACAGCACATCCTACACGTTGCTCACAGGCACTTGGAAGGGTGATTTTTTGCCTGAAGTGAGCGAAGTTCTCTTAAAACTCTTATCAGGGGAAAAAAATGAAGACTAGCCTTGGTTGGTGGGAGGCAAAGGAAGGTCTGGGAACAGCTGTTTCTGAAGAGGGCTATTATTTTCTGAACTAATTTTCCATCTACTTTTGTCCAGTGCTCTTTTATCTTGTATTCTTTTATTATAGAAAAGATGATCCAAATTTTGTAGTAAGTATTATAATCAGACTGAAAATATTAATGTTGAAAATTCAAGAAATACCTGGTAAGAAACCTCCAGACTACATGTGTCTGGCCAAAATCTTTGGATTATTTTACACATATATAAATGTATGTATGCATGCATATATAAAAAACAACAACAACAAAAAGTTACTAGCAACATCCTAAACAAAGACAAAGAAAAAACCCCGGTAGCAAAAAGGTGAGGTGATATTTCATAAGTTTCTTTCTGTCAGACAAATGAAGTCTGGTTTAATCCAAGTCTAGGATTAAGCTGTATTCTTGCCTCAAATGCTGGATCATGATTGTACTCGGGTTGGGTGAGAGAATTTTGATGCTCTTGTAATTCTTTGACATATGACATCGTCTAGTACAACTGGTCATCATGCCAAAGATGATTATGCCCTACAACGTGAACACCAGCATTAGTTTATTAACGTTGTCAGAAAGACAAAAATGCTGACTTAAGAACATTTAACTGCTCAGAGAGTCGTGTTTTTCAGCAGCTCAGGGAAACATATATTTGAACACTTGCAGCTAGTGTGGTGATAGCAGAGCGTTTGTTACTTGTGAATGCTTAAGGATTCATTTAGACCATCAGCCTTGCATGGTAAATTTCAACCGCAAGCAGTTTGTACTTGCAATGAGAGCCTTCATACTGCACAAAAGATATTCAATCACAAATACGACAGAGCAGATGAAGGACTGTTTTTTGGGGTTTTTTCTCTTTGATATAACAAGCTCTGTACTTAAACTCTTATGTTTGAAGATTAATTATATTTGATAGCTACTAAAAGGAAACAGTGTAAGCATTAATCAAAATCCTGTAATCAAAAAATATTAACTTCCTTGATTCCTATATGTAATTGTTGCAAAATTAATTGTCCAAAGTACTGGAGGACAAGTTGTTTTAATTCCTAAGTTTAAAAGAGGGGCAGTGGCATGGATTTCTTAGATTAGGAGCAAAAGAAACCAATAACTTGGCTCAATACTCTGTATGTAGTGGTCACATGGATGGTGTGGTAGTGGTCATGCCATTGTATAGTCTCAGCCTCTCTTTGTCCCCTTCTTCCTTGAGTTGTGGAAGAATTTTCATCAAAACAAGATCTCTTGTGTGGTTCAATGACCTTCTTCAATTTATAAAGCTGTAAAAATTCAAAAACACCCTAAACCCCTTGATGTCCATCAGAAATCCATCCAGCAATACTAAAAAGAAGCAGAATTTATATGTAATGACTGAGTTGAACTCAACTATTCCAGAATGTTTGGTGTCATAATTTAATTAAGCCATTCCTTAATTTTCTGCTGAATTGAGAGAAGAGGTATAACAGTGTATTTAATCCTCAAAACTGAGATGAATCTGTTCTTGAGAAGGGAATTTTACCTTAGTTTTAATCCAAGTAATTTCTTGGGGCAGAGGACTTTCTGGGCTGGCTGTTAGTGTGGATGCAATTGCCTCGAGACAGCTATCTCTAGTCTGAAAGATCTCCAGTCTGTTGCCTCAACACTTCCTGAAAAAGATAGAGTTTTTGTAGCCAATGCCCACGACTGTGTATTTGCCTTTATCAAGTGCAACATTTTGGACTGTAAGCTCCCAAGGTAAGAAAATGTCAATGTATTTGTGTGTGTGTGTGTGTGTATATATATATATATATATGAGTGTCCCAGGAGGATGATATATCAATGTATATATGCATACATATGATTAGCTATCCAAATGTTTCGGTAACAAATCGGATCCATCTGGGAGAGTTGTATGTTCTCTTTATGAACTAGAGTTGTGGGACAGCTATGTGAAAGTGTAAATACAAAACATGAATAGCAACCAGTGGTTTTCAAACAAATATACAGCACAGTTATAAGGGTTGGTTTTTTTTATACAAAAGGACTTTAATGGCAAAGTAACTTGCTCCATCCAGGTGTACTGACTGCAGAACTTAAACTACATTCTAGGGTAGCTCAGGTTAGGATTGGTGCTGAAATACCTTAAATATATTTGTCTCATCCTTTCACAAAGATCTTAGCAATTGTCATATTAACATGACATGTTCTACTTGGCTGATGATTCTTATATGACTCTTCAAAGCTTCTCTGACTAATGTGCTGCCCTGGATTTTTGCCATTGCTGGGGGCAGGCATCAGCCTGTGTCGGGTCCCAGGGGGTGGCTGGGCTGCCCTTGGCCTGAGCGGGGCTGAGCTGGGTTTACCAGGCACCCCGTGGCCGAGTGCCCATTGCCCAGCCTGCCTGAGCTCCAGCGCTGTGAGTGCCGCCGGGGAAGGGGCTGACAGCCCCAGGCAGTCCCTGCCGGACAAATGGCCCCCGGGGGTACAAGGGGTTTGTGGGGCAGCTTTCAACCATTCCCTGGGAGTCTAGGGGGAAGGAAGCAGGCTGGGATATATGAAATGAAAAGAAAATGCGTGAAAAGAAAGTCAAAGGGACTCCAGGGCTGAGGAGGAAGGGAACCCACCACCAACAACATCGAACATATCCCCACTAAGACCTGGGGACACTGACAAGCCACCATGACATCTTCCCCACTACAGTTTTCCTTACGAAGACTGAAGTGTCAGCCTTAGGACCCAGATGGATATTAGGAGGGTGAGTGTAACACCAGAGAAAAGGGTATCAGTATGTTTTCTACTGTAATAATATTAAATATGACCATCTGTTAAGGTTTTCTTTTTGGATGGTATTATTGTAACTGATATAATGATAACTGCCTTTTTTATTTTACTTAGGGTATTAAGATTTTAAATAGGCTACCAAGATATTTATGGTTTCAAAAGTAAAGTTGTTTTCCTTTTTCCCATAACAGGATCTTGATGTAACTGGAGGGTAAGATCAACTCATGGAAGGTAAGATGTTGTCTTGTTAAAATCCTGAGCTGGACATGAACCCATCTTCCTTAACTTGTTGCTGGACTCTGGTGGTGAGACATGGCAGACTTCTTCCATCCGCACCTATTCTGCTTAAGCCTCTTAAGCTTTTCTCTGAAGGAGAACTTGCACGGAGATGGGAGGGTGCGTCTCTTTGTTTGCCCATGCATTGTAAACGTGACTTAATTTAGAAAAAATTGTTTTAGCAACATCTGCAGAGGCTATACATGTGTAACTCCTGCCACTGACAACAGTGAGAAGAGGTTTTTTAGTAATGCCAGTTTAGGGTGAGAGGCTGTGATGAAATGAAAAGGAATCCTTTGGCTCAGGGTCCTATCTCATTATCATTGCGCTTCAGGGAGCTGACTTTCGACTGGGAGATAGCTGTCTAAGAAGCTGTGTGTGCAATTAATTGATTGCTGAACCCTGAGATGCTTTCTTGCTGTGCTGCTGTATTTCCACCCACTTTAGTTTTTAGAGGGGAGGGCAAGGGAAGAGGAAGTAAGTGTGTATCTCTGTGCACTGAAATGCAGCGGAAAAGCAGAGAATCATGGTTTCTGTTTTCATCTAAGTGTTTTCATTAGAGTTGCAACAACGAGAAAAGGATGTTGTGGTAGTAAGAATCCCAGCTGTTCAGTGCATTGTCCTTAAAGCACATCTTTAAATCATTTTATATCTTTTTCTTGCACACCCAGGCTAATGTAATAACCTTTTTTTTTTCTTCTTATAAATACTTAGTCTCTTTTAACAATGAGTTTAGTAAATAACACTTTTAAAGGAATTTATTCAAGGTAACTGGCTGAGCTCCTTAAAGAAGTAAAATTCATAGCTATATTAAGTTGATTGGTTTTAATATTTTTGAGAATAATCCAATTTAAGATAACTTTACAATGTTTTATCTTTAAAGTATTTTTAAAAAATCAGATTTTTTTGGAAAGCCACATTTTTGCATATAAAACTTGCAATTCAAGACCATCAAGTGAAGTAATTCAGAAGGTTTAACCTATCCTATTTTGATTTCCCAAGATTATATTTTATAAAACAGTGATTGGTAGGGACGGTGAAGTATAATATTGGCCACATGATATGTGCAGTAAAGTAGTCCGTAGACAGAGGTTGGTGATTTTCAATTTAACTGCATTATTCTTTCTCCTCTCATCCCATTTCAGGGAGGTAACTTACAGAAGTGTCACGGAAAAAAGATAATAGATTTCATTGCAAATTGTTGGGAACTAGAAGTTAGATACAAATACACCACACATTAAAGGAAATCCTCTGGAAATGAGAGGTTTTGATTTTTCTTCTTGAATTTTTTGAAATCAACAAAAAGGTAAATTATTTACTTTACATTCAAACCATAATGGCTATGGAACATTATAGTTCGCGTGAAAGGTTTTGCCAAAATATTATTTGGAATTTTAAAATAAAATCATCATTTTATTTATTTTGATAGTTATTTTGGTGGTGCATCAGACTTTTCAGTTGGTAATTTCCTGATTGGGGGCCACAGATTTATATGGACAGAAAATTGACACTTTTTAAGGAAAGATTGAACCTTCTGAACACAATTTTTCATTTTTTTGTGTCATTCATCTAGGGAAGGTTGGCTAGTAGAGTGTGTGTGGATGTTCAAACAAGAAAAGAATACCTAAGCTGGAGACTTCAGAATGACAACAGGTTGAGGGGAGGACTTCATTGTGAAATTAGTGCTTTATTACATTTCATGAAGTACCGTTACGCTGATCTATGGTATCTCTTGGGTACTTTATCTTTTTTCTTCATTCAGCATAATAGTACTTTCAAGGGTCTAACAAAATCTGTAATGTTTCACTTAACATTTATTAACACATAGTCACGACTAGTGTGCTGTGATGATGGATACATCTTTTTTAGGAAAGACAAGCGAGAAAGGTGAGCAAGGAAGCTGCCCTGTGTGTGAGAGCTGGAGCTCTCCCAGGGATGGATAACAAGCCAATGGAGAGCAGATGGGTCAGTAGACTCTGTATGCCTCATATGCTGACTTTTTTTCTGCTGTAAGGCAGAAAACGTCTCAACTTTTGCAATAAACACTACTGGATAGCTGTAAAAATCTCATTTGAAGTAGCATGATTTTTTACAAAATACTTATTTTCTTCCTGAAACATCCCCCTTTCAATTTTTTTTTTACTGTGACCTTGATTCTTCAGGTATTAAAGCAGTATCTGGATTTGTATTGTGGGTTTAAGAATGCCCAAATAATTATGACTTATTTGCCTGAAAAGGTATTTCAGGTGCACCTTGCATGCAAATCTTGGCATATGTGAATTTTGCCCTTTCGAACAGAAGCAGCATGTAACATATTCAACAGCAAAATGAACCTTAATCGGTGTTTACCTCTCAAGAAAATAGATGTTTTTCAGTCAGCAAGCATGAAATAAGTAATACTATCCCTCAGTCATACTGCTTTTGATACAGATAGTTAAGTCTAAAGACAAGTATTTTAAAGTGTAGTATATTAGGAGGTAGTTGATACATCCCTTGAAAAACCATAAGATGCATGAACTTGATCTTCATCCCACTGTTGTTCTTGACCCTAGATGGTTTTGTTAAACAGTAAAACTTGATCTGTACTGCCTTCATGATTGCTGAGATTGACTGGCAATAATATTTTTCTTTAAGTGCGTTCACTGGAAAAAAAGGGTTTATTGGATTAGATGGCCATTCCAGATGTACACTGATTGATAGCTTGAGCACCTTCCATGCTGGTACAGATTTTCAAAATAGAGTAATAGCAGCAATACTCTACTTGCTAGATGCTAATCTTAGATGTAAAAAGCCATAAAAAAATCATTTGTTGTCTTTTTAGGTATTTGAAGATACTTTTTTTTTTTAATCAAGTTTAAGAAAATAGTCTTGACAGTCATAGGAAGAAATCTGTTCTGAGTGTCTCTAAAACGCAATCTTTGATACAGTTTAGAATATTTTAAATATATTTGATTAAAATGTTCAAATAACATTAAAATGATTTATGTGTACATATGGTCTCCCCAAGTATTACAGACTATTTTCTATTTTTCTGAAGAATCAAATATTGTTGTTTCTTTCTGATGTAACTTTTAACATTTATTTACTTACTCAGCTTTGCTCCGGTGCTTCAGTTTATTATGTAAAGCCTGGTTAAAATAATCCAAATACGATAGTCTAATTATGAGGCTAATTAATGCATAAACTGTCTTTATCAAAATATAATATGATGAAGATTATTTTTAGTATAAGTGGATTTTTCTGCATTTTATGTCTTCATTTTTGTCCTTAAGGCTGTAAAGTATATTAATTCCCTTTGTAAATTCAAAATAATATTTACAAAGAGAAATACTGTCATGCAATAGAAAAGAAAACAAATTAAGCATATCTTTCAGTCTATTATATGTGGGGATTTAGGTAAGCTACTCCTGTTATTTCTATTAAAAAAACCCACAACTACTCTTTACATATATAGCACATTGAAAAGGCATTTAGATTTTGGTGCTGTACTGTGCTGTGAATGTACCACTACCATCTTCTGAAGTCTGAGAGATAATTAAATAGTCTTTTTGCAGTGTCTTTTCCTTGCCATACTATTGCCTTAGTGCCAGTGGCAAATGACCATGGTACAAAATCTTTACTATAATTTACTATGTTACTTAACCTCTGCAGATAAATAGATGTACTCCACCTTCTTTCCTGAAAGTGTGAACATGTCCTCTGGCATTTCAAGGATTCATGTTCTAGATCTGCTCCCTTTTTAATGTCTGCCATGCCTGGAAGATTTGGTCTCACCTTTTTCTACCTCTTGAATTACTGAGGTTATTCCTGTGGCTTCAGCTCCTGGTTTGTATAGTCGGTTTCTAATGGTACAGTTACACAGTCACTGTATGTATGGGCTTTCCTAGGCTAATATTTTCTTAGCACCCTGTGTGACAGGTCTTCAGACTTCCCCTTAGCACTTAGGTTTTTATTTTGATTTTTGATTATGTTCTTTTGCAGTACTTTGGACATTAAAGACAGTGCCAAATTCACCTTTTTCTCACACTTCTTATTCCTGTCTAGCTTGTCCACTGCTCTGATTGGATTTCGCTTCCGGCCACTCTTCCATTTTTCTTGTTCACACCAAGAAAGTTTCCCTGTTGGTGTGGTCAACACTGACCAAACATCTGTTTTTCCTTCCTGTCCTAAAACCCTTGGAAAAGATATGTGCTACACTTTCTCAAGGTGTGAGATCTTGCATCAAGAGAGTTTAACAGGTCTAGTTATGCAGGGTGTAGGAATCCTGTTTTGAACTGGACCTTAGAAGGAAGTGCTGCATTCTTAATGGAGATCTTGGAACACTTCTCAAGAGCAAATCAATCCATTCTTCTTTACAGTTGCCACGCAAATGAAGAGCTGCCCACTGTGGGAGAACATCAGGTTCGAGACCATCTAAGGCACCTGAAGGTGCACAAGTCCATGGGACCCGATGAGATCCATCCACGGGTCCTGAAGGAACTGGGGGATGAAGTTGCCAACCCACTATCCATTGTATTTGAGAAGTCGTGGCAGTCCAGTGAAGTTCCCACTGACTGGAAAAGGGGAAACATAACCCCCATTTTTAAAAAGGGAAAAAAGGAAGAGACGGGGCCAGTCAGTCTCACCTCTGTGCCTGGGAAGATCATGGAGCAGATCTTCCTGGAAGCTCTGCTAAGGCAGATGGAGGACAGGGAGGTGATTTGAGACAGCCAGCAATGGCTTCACCAAGGGCAAGTCCTGCCTGACTAACCTAGTGGCCTTCTATGATAGGGTGACTACATCAGTGGACATGGGAAGAGCTACAGATCTTGTCTGTCTGGAGCTCTGTAAAGCCTTTGACAGGGTCCCCCACAGCATCCTTCTCTCTAAACTGGAGAGGTATGGATTTGATGGGTGGCCTGTCCGGTGGGTGAGGAATTGGTTAGATGGTCGCATCCAGAGGGTAGTGGTCAACGGCTCAATGTCCAGATGGAGACTGATGACAAGTTGTGTCCCACCGGGGTCCGTATTGGGACTGGTTCTGTTTAATATCTTCATCAATGACATAGACAGTGGGATCGAGTACACCCTCAGCAAGTTTGCAGGTGACACCAAGCT
>NW_008825109.1:15441589-15455346 GCF_000699105.1 Pygoscelis adeliae
GAAAAGCTGGACGTGAGCCAGCAATGTGTGCTCGCAGCCCAGAAGGCCAATCGTATCCTGGGCTGCATCCAAAGAAGCGTGGCCAGCAGGTCGAGGGAGGTGATTCTGCCCCTCTACTCTGCTCTGGTGAGATCCAACGTGTCCAGCTCTGGAGTTCTCAGGATAAGAAAGACACGGACCTGTTGGAGTGGGTCCAGAGGAGGGTCACAAAAATGATCAAGGGGATGGAACACTTCTGCTATGAAGAAAGGCTGAGAGAGTTAGGGTTGTTCAGCCTAGAGAAGAGGCAGCTTCGGGAGACCTTATTAGCAGCCTATCAGTATTTAAAGGGGGCTTACAAAAAAGATGGTGGCAAACATTTTAGCAGGGCCTGTTGCGACAGGACAAGGGGGAATGGCTTTAAACTAAAAGAGGGTAGATTTAGGCTAAGTAGAAGGGAGAAATGTTTTACACTGAGCGCGGTGAAGCACAGGCACAGGTTGCCCAGAGAGGTGGTGGATGCCCCATCCCTTGGAACATTCCAGGTCAGGCTGGACGAGGCTCTGAGCAACTTGATCTAGTTGAAGATGTCCTTGCCCACGGCAGGGGGGTTGAACTAGATGACCTTTAGAGGTCCCTTCCAACCCAAACTATTCTATGATTCTATTCTATGCAATGCCTTTAGATGTTACTTCAAATGTCACTTTATTTTATGGTGTGATAACAGCAGGAGTGTTATAGAATAAAGACTTCTGTACTCCAAAGTGAGTGACTGTTCCTTTTTCTTAGGGAGAAAATGGATGAGGTGAAGTGTTTTCTATTTTTTTCCTTTTCTTATCTCCACTTTCCTCCTACATAAAGTATCTGAGATGAATATTTAAGAACTGTAGTTCAGCGTAAAATAGGTATGTTAAGTCCTAGTGAGGAAAGAGAAAAGAGCAGTATGTGATATTTAAAGAAATTAGAGTATCAGAGTTCTTTATGAAATGGCTGCAAAAGATAGAAGTGATCTTCAGCTTCTGAAGTGTTGGAACAAAAATGAATCCTGTACTAGAAGGAGCTGGGATCTGCTTACCCATTTTTGGCAGCAGAGGCAAGATACAGCTGAGGAGCTGGCTAATTCCCATTGAAATGGCAGTTCCCGGTCTGTTGTGATAGATCTGCTGTGGGTGCTTGGGCACTTCTCAACCGAAGTCAGTGTGACAAAGAAGTTGTATCTTTCTTCTGTATAATGTGTTTCTTCTGGGGGAGCTTGAAGGAAGAGTTATTCACTATTCTAAATAGGCAGTTACTCCTTATTTCCCTTTTCAAGTGTGAAATGGTATTTTAAAAATAAGCAAATTATGGTGTAACATAATTCTCCATTTCAGGTGTTGATTTTCTTGAGATAAAAGGAACAATTACTTCTGTCCTCCGTAAAGGTTTGCTTTATTATCTAATTGGAAATCCAAATGGGAGAAGATACAGGAAAGGGAGAAGGCAAAGCATGTTAAGTGATTACACAAAAACCTATCATACCCTTCATAATAGTAACATATTAAACTTAGCATGAATAAATAATTTTCCCTTTGTTCAGCGCCATATGCTGCTTTTCATTTTTAAAACACTTTGCATGTTTTATGAAAAGCGTAGGGGAATTATTTAACTAAAATGTCTTTCATTTCTCCTGCATCAGAATGCTGTTCCACTTGGTATTTGCATGGGTTGGATCATTTCCACAGAAGAAACAATAAATCCATCAAAACATAAAGGAAGATGGTGTCACTGCAATTAAAGCTTAAATATCTAACAGTGGTGTTAGCATCTCAGAGACAGGTTTTATGCAAACATACTATACGGTGAGAAAGCTTGTTTTCAAGCCTTAACACTTTTATGTTTCTTGTGTGTGTAAGATACTCCTTGCATGACTTCTTGTACTTGTAACAGACTACAGGAATGTAAAGAAAAAGTGACATAAAAAATTCAATAGTATTTTGTACATTATATATGCTGCCACCTTGCACTGCTTCTCAACTGGAGATCTAAAGTCTTTATATATTATCCAGACTTGATTCTACTAAAGCACTAGGAATTTTGTTGCTTCAGGACACACCTTACTTCAGGATTATAAATAACACTGGTGGAAATGTAATTTTTGATTACTAGTGAAGTTGTAATTGAAGGTAAATTTTCTGATGCAATAGAAGAAGTTGAAAAGACTCTGAATTTCATTGTTTGGAGGCTGCTTATCTTCAGTCATTTAATGTGTTTTTATTGATTTGTAACATAAGGAAAACAGTCAAAAGTGTTGGCATGAGGTATAATACACATTGTTCTTTTCCAAAGGTCAGTTCCAGTACTGTAGCTGAAAACATGAATGTGGCTCCGCACTTAAATGTGAGGCAAATGCAACAGGCTGTATTCTTTTTCATCCTGAAGGGAGGAAGTTTATGGATGAGGTAATATTGGAAAGGAAAATCCCCACTCCTGACATTTGACCTCAAAGTTTGCAGGGCTGTAAACTGAAAACAAAATTTTGCTCAATGACATCCTAAATGATGGGTTTCATTTAACTGCAG
Organism: Pygoscelis adeliae; assembly: GCF_000699105.1. NCBI lineage: Eukaryota > Metazoa > Chordata > Aves > Sphenisciformes > Spheniscidae > Pygoscelis > Pygoscelis adeliae. Next base: position 15,444,127 of record NW_008825109.1, read on the forward strand.
TAGTATTTAACAGCAGCATTGCTGGTAAAGAAATGGGAAGTAAACATGCAATGTCCAAAATCTGTAGTGATTAAAAGGAGATAGAGTATGAATTTACTTCAGGAGGAATAAACAGAAGTTGTTGAACAGCAAATCCCAGCTGAAAAAGGATTCCCTCTCTGCTGTTAAGCGATTCTGAGTAAGTCTTTTGAAGGCAGGACATATGAACTCTCTAGTCATGAACTGTGCAATCTTTTGTCTTTTTAAACAATGAGCATCGTTGTAATAAAATGAAGTTTTGCCTAGTCTGGAAGAAAGAGCTTGCATTTGTTGACCATGTCAAATTATTTCAGCCAAAAAAAGTGGGTAGTGAAAGTGTGAAATCTGAAACATATTGAGGTTTCCATTTAAGATGAAGATGCTCTACTTTTTTGATGTTTCTGAAAACACACATTTTAAAATATCCTTGGTTTATAATAGGCCAACTAAAACTTGTCCTTTAGGATGTACACACTTTGCTTTCTATTAAGAATGTAACAAGTGTTGATATCCAGTTTGGAAATTAAGTATCTGAATATTTTTTTAAAGCTACAATTCATGCACTGAGCTTTATTTTGAAATACTCTTGCTTGCTTTACAGTTAGTCTGCTTTAACTAAAATTGTTGGAAAATTCAAAAACATTGTATGTTTTTGAAGGAAGGGAAAAAAAAAAAAAGGAGTAATCCAGCTGAATATTAGTTCCCAGAGAGGCTGTGGAGTCTTCTTCCTTGGAGAGACTTAAAACCTGACTCAACACAGCCCTGAGCAACCTGCTCTGGCTGACCCTGCTCTGAGCAGGGGGTTGGAGTATGTTGTGTGGTTCTGTTTCACTGGACCTCTTGGGAGGCACATGGGCTGATGTATGTAATTTTTTGATCTAGTCCCTAATCTTTGACATACATACTTTAGGAAGGTCTTATGGGTGGTTAAACTCTGCATTTCATGTCCTACCTTTGCTTCTTACTGTGTTCTTGGGGTTAAGCTGCGTACTGACAGTGCCTGCAGCTCAAAGCCCGTGAGCACCATCAGTCACTGTAACCGAGTTACCACTACAGACGCGGAACTAACAAATTTTAAATTGAAGAGGCTTTTATAGACACATTATATCTATTAATGCCAAAGTTAGAAGTTACAGTATATTAATGTAGTTTTGTTCAAAGTAGGTCTTAAAGTATTTAAGTACACTGTGTGCCCCAGGAATCCTAAAATAGGCTTTTCAAACTCCTGTTTAGTTAAAGAATATTGTAATCCTAAAAATACATTTTTTTTAATTAATCCACTGGTGAGGATTTTCTCCTTTTTCTATCAAAAAATTAGTATTTCTCAGCTTTAGTGGCTTTATTCTGAACTTTTTAAATCCCTGAAACATCTGTTTCATGTAGGTCCTATTTCTGAAGAAATCCTACCTGGTGCCTGGGTACAGTTTATTGAGTTTAAGGCTTGACTAGTCTAGCTCTGGTTCTGTCTTTTGAGCAAGAAGGTGTGAAATCTTTCCTTGTAGGTCTTGGCTTAATATGTCCGGTAGTTTAATGGCAGTTAACTTACTAAATGGATGTAACTTGAAACATGAAAGCTGAAGATGAAAAGTAGTGGGTAGATAAATCTTAGTATTAAGAGCTGACTTCATGAAAATACCTGAGACTTTCAAACATCGTAAAATAATAGTGTGGTAGAGCTTTATAATTTACATTTTTCTTTAACTGCTTGCTTTTCTGTTCCTCCACTAGCATCATAAATGATTAAGAGCATATGACCTTGGGTGGATTGGTATGATCAACCACCTCAGATCCAAGTGACACGTTACCAGTTCTGTTTAGAGTTTGTCTTGCAGTTATTTCAGTAGATTGAGGAGCACTATTAAAAAAACATAAAATTTGTATGTCATCTGAGTTAAGATGGCTTGATGTATGCTATGTATTTCATCTTCAGAAGTGAAAGTACGGGTGTAAGCCCCACCTTCCCTTCTGCCTGTAGTAGAGTACCAAACTTTTTCAAATAATAGTAAAAAAATCTCTTTCCACTCTTTTCATGGAATAGGAGAGCACATGAATTTACTTATCTCTTTTGAAATGATGGGAGTAATAATGTGAATCTAAAATTCAAATGTTGAGCACCTGCGTGACTTTTACATGTGAATCATTTCTGGTAGATTTTCCTGTGCTGACATGAACTGCAGCTCTTTTGAATGCTAAAGTCCTGAGTGGTGCCTTTCTCATTTCTCCACCTTACATATAGTCTTATGAATGATTATTTTTATATATTTTTTTAAACATCAGATAAGTGTTCAGATTTTGCAGGAGAGAGGGAGACTAAATATGGTTTTCTTGATGTGTGTGTTATTGTAGTGGGTTGTGACAGATTTAATTCTCTATTGCATCAGGCTACAGAGTGATTCCAGTTAATTACTTTCTGGAAGTTGTTTTTTGGCGTACCTTTCTGAAAGGGCTGCTGAGCCATTTATGACCACCTCTTACAGAAGGTTGATGGTTATCATACATAGGCATGACACAATTAAGTAAATATGCCTTCTGTATCACTTTCTTTTTAATTGAAATCTTTATCTTTCTCTGTGAGAAGAAAATAATTTATGTACTTCACAATGGACTACAGGCTCTCAAGAATGCTTTTCATTATTCAGAATTAGTATTAGTCTTGCATCAATTGTTTTACTTATTTTATCTGATAACCTTCCCAACTCAATGTCTACCTAAAAGGAAGAACAATTTTTCATAAATGTTCCTTGCTAGTAGGGAAGAGGTATATTAAACATTTTTAAAATTGTTTCTGTACTCTTAACATTTTACAGTGATGAGATATGGTTATACCTTAAAAAGCATTTATGATAACTTGAATATAGAGATTAGAGACAATGCATTTAAAAAGCATAATGTACTCATTATTAACTAATTTCTACTCTTAATCTCATGCCAAATTAAGAAAAAAATCCAAATATATTTGCTCATTTCAATACAAGTCATCAGCATGTTATGGTCTTAAATTAATTTCTATTGATATTACACCTGAATCACCTTTTAAGAATGCTGTACAACATTGGAAAAGCTGGGCAATTATCCTTAATCACCCAACATCCACATATCCTGTAACTCCTAACAAATTGCAGAGGAAAAAAGTGATTAGCAGTAATAGTACAGTGCTTCCAGAGAGTTCCATAAAAATTTGAGTACTAACACAGCCAATTGAAATGTAAATCCAGAATAACAGGTGTATACAGTTAAAATGGTTTCTGTATTTATTGTCTAGGGAATAATTGGAGCAAGTCATCTTCCAAGACAGAATTAGAAATGCAGTCCATCTTCTGTTTTTTTCTTTCTCTTAAGCTGCCCACCCAGCTCCTTTGTGCAATACTTTGCAAAACAAAGACTCTGCTTCTAAAAATTAAATATGTAAAGAAAAGGATATAAAACTGCATGAGGGGATGTTTTCTGTCTAAGCATGCATCTCAAAATGAAGTAAACTACTTAGGCTGGAATGGAGTTTGTAGAATGGTCTTACTATATGTTACTAGCTATGGGTCTTTTCAAAGCTTGTGTGTGTGGTACAGTTTTTTCTGTTTAAGTTCATATGTCATGTATTTGTGGAAAGGATTATCAAAAGTATATCTGTAGGTGGACAATAAAGGTTGAGATCCCAGAAGCTGGATTTGGAGGAGTGCACGTGTGTGTAACACATACATCTTTCTCTAGCAAAAAGTCTGAGCTTCAGGACATCTCACTACGTAAGTCTTGATTCTTCAGGGTTTCAGAAGCAATGCTTTTGGGTGGGTGTTTTTGTTTCTGTTTTTGTTTTTGTTTTATAAAATAAGGAATACGTCAGAGTCTGTGCTGTATGGTATTCTCAATAACTTCTTTACTGAAGACTAACAGATTAAGGAATTAGAAGTCTTTTGTAGCCTTGCATTTCATCCATAAAGAGCACTAATAACTAGAAAAAACAAATAGGTTTTGAAATAGTGGTTAGTGTTTAAATAAAATGCAGTGATTTTTTTTACTTCTGAGATCTATCCTTGAAAAGTATGTATATAGATGCTTTCTTAAGGGGTAGTCCATTCAGATTCCAGAAACTCCCCAAATGTTTTCAAGCATTCCAGATCCTGTTATTGTTATGCCATACGCATCCATCATACATTACTATACATTTTACTGGATTAGCAGGTAGCAGAATGCTTTTCTGAAACTGTTTTCTTCAATAGCAATGTAAAATAATCGAGTTATCAACCTGTTTTGACCAAAGGGCCAAAAATTTTGTTGAATTAAGAATAAAAAAAAAAAAAATCAGCTGTCTAAAGAAAACCTTAGCAATCCTGCTTCAGGTTTCTTTGACTAAATGCAGAGAAGTAGTGTCTTTCATAGTATATCCATTGTGGATGTCAAATATTCAACTGATAGTTCAAAACGCGTACTCTTTCTAGTTTAGAGTTCTCCACATAATTTCTGTTCTCTCAAAACTATGGAGGTCTCATTAAACTTCCAGTGTGATACAGTCTTGAGATTCAAAATCTGTGGTCATTGCCATCTGGTTTTATCTGTCTAAAATTCTGGGCTTTTTGGTGGCAGCCAAACAAAATAGATGTGTACAAAACTGAGATTTCCCAAGTGCAAGTATTGGCAAAAGCATAAGCATATCTAATTAAAACAAAAATAGGTATTTAAAAATATGCATAATACAGTAACTGAAACGTGATAGAAAGAAGTGAACAGAGCAATAAGAAAGCAGCCCTGCCCTCCTGTAAATCACAGAGGGTTGCTTCTGGAGGTGCAGTGCGGTCCACAGAGCAGAGGGGTTGTTTCGCAAAGTCTTGGTTTAAAAAGTCAAAGGCAAGGAAGACAAAACTGTTCTGGTGAACATTACAAGAAACCAAAGCCTTTGCTGTAAGGCGGTGATCTACAAAAGATCAATTTGTGAAAATTTGACATTTATTTTTCAGCTTTTATGGGTTCCAGGGTGCTATGTAACACCATGACATGCATATGTGAAGAAACCTAAGCTTATTTTTAGAGAACAAAATGTTTGTCTAGAAAATGTGTTTAAAAGGACACATGAGATGCTGGCACAGGAACTCCATCTGTTCTTGAGCTGATGTTATGGTTGAATATACAGGTGCTCTAATGAGTATATTAATCAGCTGGGCAGAAAACATGATGTTGCATAGTTTCATAGGTACTTAGAGGTATTGCATACACTGATAGTCCTATGCTTTGTGTAAACATAGTGTACCCCATAGAGATGGATGGGGGGCAGGGTTATGGCTGTTTGCTCTCTTGAAGAGAAGATACTCAGAAGGGAACAGCCAGCTGAGAACGAAAGGCTGTGAGGGAGGTATGTGCGTGTGTGTAAATGATACAGTTTTATTGCAGCATGAAGACTTCTCTATATGCAGCTATTTTTTTTTTACCTCAGGTTCAGTTTGCAACAGCATATGTAGCTTTTCCCTTAGATAAAAATAAGGCGTAGAAAAGGGATACAAAACACAGTCACTCAAACCCATTCCAAGAACATGAATGAAGTCAGTGGTATTAAAGTGAGTAGTTCATCCTTCAAAAATGGCTCAGCCTGCACGCCAAATTGTGGTGCTCATCTGTATAAGAAAGATCTTTGTTCGTAAAATATAACAAGGAGGTGTGCTGGGATATCAGTTAGGTAGATGTGAAAGGCTTTTAAGTGTTTCTGGAGTTGAAATACAGGACCAGAAAATGATTGACTGCACTTTAGGTTGTCTGTCTGAAACTGCTTTTAACCGTCTTGGAGACTTTATTTCTCTTTTGCTCAGTACAAAGAAGTTGCCTGCTGTCAAATTTTGGGTGTTCCAGTATTCCTTAGTCTGCAGGATAAACTGCTGTACTGACAATAAAATGTGAGTTAAAGGTAATTCAGGGTCAATACCAGTCATTCAAATACTATCAGCTCACCTCTTTTTGCAGGGGGTTTCAGCCAGACTCCTGTTTGTTAAATCTGTGAACAGCTTAGATTGGTGTGTTGTAAACATTTGGTTAGTTAGTGTCAGTTTGCTGCAGTTTCTCAAAGGTGAATAAATTGTATAGATATATTAACATAATCTTTCCAATTAAAATTTAATTTTCTTTATTATTTTTTTACCAGCAATGTCCAGTGCTTTGTCATTTAAACACTTACTGATGTTGCTTAATTTTACCAAATACAAATTCGCATTTGATTTAAAATTATTAAATATACTCTTGACAGCAAAATAAGGTAAGGAAGAAATAAATTGCAATAAAATTCTGCTGGCTATACAAAACCAGTATGATGTTTAACAGAAGTTTGAGTTTTGACATTTCTGAAATCAACTCTGTTTCTTAAGATAACACATATTCTTTCACTTGAAGTTCATCTTAGCCTTTTTGAGAGGGATGCACCTTGCAAATCTGGAAACAGCTGAGAAAAACTAGAAGCTATTTTTAATGGCTCTCTTGTTTTCCAGAGCTTAAAATATAACTAAACTACACCCACCCTCTGGCCCCTCCTGACAGCTATCTTAAAATATGAGTGGACTGACTGTAACGTAAGGGTGTAGGTTCTTGCATATACTAGAAAATTTGTTCAATGACCTAACTGTCCTAAAATGTTTCTGTCCCTCAGTAGTGCTGACATATACTTGCAGACACATACCTGTCCGTAAGGCTGCAGGATAAGCTGAGGTAGTGAAATGCATTTTTTTTCTTTTTTGTTTTGTTTTGAACTGGAAGCAGTTCTGCAGGCCATTCCTGCAGGAGCAGGGGATTTCCAATGGGGATGAGGACAAGTGGTGGATGTGGGAGTGTCAGGCTGTTTCTGTAGCCAAAGAAAACATTCGTTAATTTTGTAGGCCGTCAATGCCGTAGGTTGAAGAGATCACCCTTTGAATTCACTTCAGCACAGTGTTGATGAGGACAGTATTTGGATCTCAACATGGTTAGTTTATCTCACCCTGAAAGATGTTATTTTTGTGATATAAATTCAACAGCACTCCTCATTAAACAGTGTGGGATACAAAACTTCCTTCCCACCAAGGAGGAAGCAAGCCTTGAATGTTTTAAACCTCATAGGAGAGAATCAGCCTCAGGAAACCCAGGGAAATCAGCTAGCATGTGTGATCATTTAAGTTTTGGATTATTTGAAAAATTTACTATAAAATTAATGTTTTTTCTACTGGTATAGAGGGATTTATAAGGATAACTTCTCCTTTAGGATTGATCTATTGAAACTGGGCAGGATAGTTGCAGTGATTTAAAATAGTGTGTTGGAGAAAAAAAGCTGCTAACAAGCCTTGATGGATGGAAAGCAATGATCAAAAGGAGTGAGAGCAAATGAACTTTCCAGTGTTCCTCATGCTGTGAGGCAAACATTGTCTTCAGACTAAGCTGGGCTGTGAATTTCTTTCCTAGTGCGGAGATCAATTTTTATCTGTTGTGTTTTCAAATGTGTGAATAGGAAGGTAAGAGATTTTTTGCATTTTTTCCCCACCTTTCTTTTTGCACCCCTTATGGCTGAAGAACCAGCCATAAGGAGGCTGTATATAAGCTCCCCCTTCAGTCTTCAGCCATGAGGCACCCGCTGTGTTTGGCCCATATGCTGGAAGTAAAAAGTGGTAGAAAACCCATGTGTATCCAGATGCCCTTCTTGCAAAGTCAAGTAAAGTTTTGGCTAAGAAAATAAAGTCTGGAAAATCAATTGGTAAATCAGTTCAGTTTATAAGTGCTATTTTTTATTTTTTTTTTAATCGCATATCCCCCAGTTACAGCAGAACTGCATCACTTCTACCTAACTTGTTTCTGTAGAGAACTGGGAATTCAGAACGCTTAAAAACTATTTCTAACACTTGAAATACAGCATGCTGAAAACTTTAACCTACACAACATGGCAATGCAACCTGAATAAGTTATTAAAATACACACACACACACCCCTCTGCATATATATAAATATAATCTGCATGCCTATATATATAGGCATGCAGATAAAAAAGAAAAAAGTACAATGCAAAAATAGAATCATAAAGCTAGTTCACAATGATCTCTAAATATAATTAAATCAGTGGTTTGTAAAAGGGCTTTTTTATTTTATACAGTTACATTTTATTACTTTAACTGCAAGACAAACTGCCTTTTAAATTACAATGAAAAAGCTATTATTGAGTAGAATAATAACATCGATGCAATTTTTAAAACCTCAGCTTCCAAATATTTATTCCTGTGGTTAATAACATTTTATGTATGCTGAGTTCAGCGTTAAAATTTTTTATTCTAAACAAACTGAGAAGCTATAAGTATGCAATACCAAGTACAATAAATTAATTTAAAAAAAACCCTAACTACTATGTGTTTTACTGTAGCTAGGCTATTGTAATTTGTCCTTATGGAAAATAAAATGAAAGGATGCAGTACAGTCTATTATACAATCTTTTCCATTTTAGATGCACTTAAAAGGAAGAAGCACCAAATAATACTGGCCAAATTGTAAGCACATCAAAACACATAGTTCTAAGCTGTAGGATTGTATTTCTACACTATTTTTTAAAGATCAACATTGTTCATTATTTTGGATTTTGTCTTTTTTGTAAAATATAAATTGGACAGTACAGAGGTGCACTTTAGTATGCAAAGTTGGCCTATGACAAATCTGCAATGGCTGAATATGCAAACTTTGTCTCTGTCTTTGTATCACTCTCATAACCAAAAAGATGTGCCACTATTGTGGCATCCTAATTTTATGGTGGTGGAGTGGTTTAAAGTAGAAATACATAATTAAACCTCTATGCAGTCTATTTTGTTGCTGAATTAGGGTAAATTGGGAGTAGGAGATACTCAAGCTGGTTTAGTCTCTACTTAAGAAATATATTCAGCAGTGTAAAACCACTGGATAGCGCAAAGCAGTAATGATATCCCTCTAGCTACCAAGGAAGTGGGTATAGTTGAGGCAAAGGGCAAGCCTAAGTCATAACTACATGCTGGCAAGCGATACTCAAAACTGCCACGTTACTGTTGGCCTAGTTACAGTCACATCCTGTTAAGGTTTAAGGTACCTGACTCACCGTTGTGTAGGATTTACTGACCTATAGGAAAGGAGACAGACTGGGAAAAGTATCTATGCATGAACTACCCCAACGACTATGAGCAGAAACATGTTTCCCCTGGCCAGTAAACATCGATGTTAGGATGAGAATTGAGGGGACTTGTTTGCTGTGGCAGGGGAAGCAGTAACCACCTTGGATGGAGTGTCTAGGCAAGTGGGAGCTGTAATATGTTAGATGACTGCTTAAATGTTTAAAGATAAGTTAAATCAATTGGAACCTGTCTGTCAAAGCTCCTGGTGCATCCTGAGGTGATCACCGCATACTTGAGCTTGGTCTTTTGTTCCACTTGCCTCCTACAAGAGCTGTGTCTTGCCCCAGTAAAGGTTTCAGTTCCAGGAAAAATCAAACTGTTAGTGCAATAATAAGCTCAGTAGTTTCCTAAAAGGTATGTTGATCAATTTATTATTTGTAGGTGCTGGTCATCAAGCAATCTTAACAAAATTTATGAATCCCATCCCATTAGAATTACACATACTGCTTTTAGAGATTAATTATTGAAACTATGCTACATAAAATAATGTGTATCCTGCTGGGTAGTTGTTGCATTATTAAATACAGTAATTAGGGAAAATCAACAATCTCCGATAGTAATAAACATCTAATAAGTTTTCTCTTCTTATGCCAATAAGTATTTAAAGTAGAGTCAAAGTGCAATGACTACCAACTTCCTTAAGTGTTTTGTGGGAGACCCTTTTTATCATGCCTTGTAAATGAAAATAGTATGCTTCTTGAATGTTCATAAAAAGAATGGTAGAGCAATGCTATTCAGTCTGTAAGTATTTATTCTTTGGTTTACAAATATGTAATTATGGTATTCAAGTCACCTAGGCCTATTTATCTGTCAGTCTATCAGAACAAAAGGATATGCATCTTTATTATTCACGTGAGTTATGTTATACCAAACTTGAAGTGCTGGACTGGCATTTTCATTGTTTCATCCTGATTTTCCACTGTTTTCCCACTTTCCAAATGTTTTTCTTAGTGAAATTCTGTACTGCAAGGACTGCTACCCCATATGCCAGGATTCAGTGTGAGATACTATCATCTGACTTTTCATTCGTTAGGATGTATGTTCCAGTCCTCCTTCCACTCCACCCTCTGCCTGCCATTTCTCCTTTTTTAAATATCCTTGGAAGGTACCTGAATTTTTTCCACTTTTCAGGAAAGAGATTATTTTTCAAAAATACAGTCTGCTGGGTGTATTTTTATATTGTGGAAAGACTGAGTATAGAACATTGTTTTTCAGCATGTGAGACCAACATAAAAACCCAATTACCTGTGGGGGAACGGGGAAGCAAAAGGATATAATTGGTTAGCCTTGTGAACACAAACAAAAGCAAACTCAGTCCATATCTGGGTTCAATGCCACTTTTTCTCCCAAAAAACAACTTTTCAGCAATAAACTATCAAGCCTTGTACAGCCCACTGCCTATTACCTGCTGCTGTTGTTTCACGTGGGCACCAGTGACACAGCCAGGAGCAGTCTGAGGACTATCTAGAAGGACTACAGAGCCCTGGGAGCAGTGGTGTGGGACTCTGGAGCGCAACTAGTATTTTCGTCAATCCTGCTGGTCAAAGGGAAGGGGTTTGAAAGGGCCAGTCAAATATGGTGAGTCAACAAATGTTTACAGGACTGGTGCCACAGCCAGGGGTTTGGCTACTTAGACCATGGGACTCGCTTTGAGAAACCTGGTCTACTGGGGGCTGACGGGGTCCATCTGTCAGAGGAGGGGAAGAGCATCTTCAGTCATAGGCCAAGCTGGTGAAGAGGGCTTTACACTAGAGATGCCGGTGGAGGGGAACCTCAATCCATCCCACTCCTACCAGTTTGATGCCAGGGCCAGCAATAGATGCCCAGAGCCTGGAGAAGGAACACAGGTCAGCAGGAGAGCGCCTGAAGAGCAGCACAATGGAAGTCCAGCCAGTAAGACAGCTTCATCGGGGGCCCAACTTGAAAGTCTCTATGCAAACACACGTAGCACGGGGAATAAAGGAGTTAGAGATGTGCACACGCCTGCAGGGCTATGACCTTATTATTGGCATCACGGAGACATGGTGGGATGGCTCCTATGATTGGAGTGTTGGGATGGAGGGATACAGGCTCTTTAGGAAGG
>NW_008825109.1:15457008-15464055 GCF_000699105.1 Pygoscelis adeliae
CACGACATCCTTGTCTTTAAATTGGAGAGACATGGATTTGACAGATGGACCACTTGGTGGATAACGAACTGCCTAGATAGTCGCACTCAAAGAGTTGCGGTCAACGGCTTGATATCCAAATGGAGACCAGTGACGAGTGGCGTTCCTCAGGGGCTGGTATTGTGACCGGCGCTGTTTAACATCTTTGTCGGCAACATGGACAGTGCGATTGAGTGCACCCTCAGCAAGTTTGCTGATGACACCAAGCTGTGTGGTACGGTTGACATGCTAGAGGGAAGGGGTGCCATCCAGAGGGACCTTGACAGGCTTGAGAGGTGGGTCCATATGAACCTCATGAAGTTCAACAAGGGCAAATACAAGGTCCTGCACCTGGGTCAGGGCAATCCCAAGCACAAATACAGGCTGGGCAGAGAATGGATTAAGAGTAGCCCTGAAGAAAAGGGCTTGGGGGTGTTGGTTGATGAGAAGCTCAACATAACTCAGCAATGTGTGTTTGCAGCCCAGAAGGCCAACCCTATCCTGGGCTGCATCAAAAGAAGCATGGCCAGCAGGTCAAGGGAGATGATTCTGCCCCCCTACTCTGCTCTGTTGAGACCCAACCTGGAGTACTGTATCCAGCTCTGGAGTTCTCAGCATAAGAAAGACACGGAGCTGTTGGAGCAGGTCCAGAGGAGGGTCACAAAAATGATCAGGGGACTGGAGCACCTTTCCTATGAAGAAAGGCTGAGAGAGTTGGGGTTGTTCAGCCTAGAGAAGAAAAGGCTCTGGGGAGACCTTATAACAGCCTATCAGTACCTGAGGGGGCCTACAAGAAAGCTGGAGAGGGACTTTTTACAAGGGCATGTAGTGATAGGGCAAGGGGTAATGGCGTTAACTTGAAAAAGCGTAGATTTAGATTAGATATAAGGAAAAAAAATGTTACTATGAGGGTGGTGAGGCACGGGAACAAGTTGCCCAGAGAAGTTGTGGATGCTCCGTCCCTGGAAGTGTTCAAGGCCAGGTTGGATGGAGCTTTGAGCAACCTGGTATAGTAGAAGGTGTCCCTACCCATGACAGGGGGGTTGGAACTAGATGATCTTTAATGTCCCTTCCAACCCAAACCATTCTATGATTCTATGCTTAAATCTCTTTAACAATACAAGAAAGAATGCTTCACTGCTCAGATCCGATAGTAGGATGTGTCAGCTTCTTAACATACATTTATACTGCGTTGTGTGAACTGCAGCAGCGCAACAAGGTAAGCTGAACTGAAGCTGTGCTGTTTTATAGAGCTGGTTTTTTTTGTTTGGTTTAAGAATCTAAAAAGAGAAGTTCTTCTAAAGATGCTACTTTGTATATATACATATATGTAGGTGTATATTTGTGTGTGTATATATATGTTTACACATCTTTCCAACAAACTACTAGAGAATTTTCTGTAGGAACATTGTAGGTAGAAGCATTGGAAAGCTTAGGTCAGGCAGGGTGTTTTCAAGACCCTTTTGAAGTCATGCATATGTTAAGTTGTCTTATTGAATGGAGAAAATCTTTAGCCAATAGCATATGAAAAAGGCAAAAGACAAGGGAATTATCCAGTTCTACAGAAACAAAAGGATATAGGGACTCAGTGAAATACTGTGCAAAGACACCATCATTGGTCTTTGCTCCTATAAGTATTATCAAGTAGGAGATCTCGTCTCCTTAGCACATGCCTTAAAGGGAAGGTAAGTGGTGTCGGGAAGAAAAGGTGGGGGACATTTTGTGTAATAAGAGCAGGTAGTCATGATACCATGATATGGTGGTGGGGAAGGAAGAAGATGGAAAAATATGTTATGCAAAGGCAGTAATATAAAAAGTGACATGAAGGTGTGTGGTACAAAGAATTACTAAAAAGGATAAGTACATCAAGGGTTTTTGAGTACTTATCCTACTGTGCCTCTCTTTCTAACAAGCTGTGCATTATTTTGGATATTCTCTTTCCTTTTGCTTACTTTTCCTTCTGCACCAGCTTTGCTGTAAAAGTATGTCTGCTATTCCACTTGCATAACTTCATGATGAACCTCAGTAGCTCGTGATATTATCCTAAATTGTGGCAGTATATCATGCATATAGACTCTTACATTCATGTGCATGTACTCATGCATTTGCCATGTATAAGGACTTCACTTAGGGTGCATATAGAAGCAGACTACTCTGTCCCTGAATAATTGGTGTGTCTCCCAGTCACCAGGGTATTCTGTGATGAGACCATATGCATGTTTCTAGTTTAACTTTCAAAAGTTAAGTGATATAGGAGCCTAATTTTAAAAGACTTTCATTTCAATTCAGCATGGTGTAGTAGAAAATTAGCTGAAGTGTTGTATAAGCTCTCATGTTTTCTAGCACTCTTTAGGCTGTAGCTGAGATTTACAGCTTCAGGATGTGGTGAGTCTTTTCTTATGAGCAGTTTCTTGGCTTGCTCAGAGGAATGTCTTAAACTCAGTAAAGTCCTCCCCTGCTTGGCACTAGTGCTGTCTGCCACTCCCATTAGAAAGTCACATGCAGGAACAATTCTCATTTTCTCTGTTAGTGAAATGAAAGGGCTCTCCTCAATACCACCTTTGCTTTGAGTGGTGTGTATATGTCTTGTTACGTACAATTTCTTCTGTATCATTTTGTGTTTAAACAGATCTAGCTACATGGACCTTTCATCATATAGATCTGAATACCAAACCAATTTGTAAAGCTCAGATGTGTTCATGGATAATTCACAAATGGATGGAGAGTTGTCTTTAGTTTTCATCTGTGAAAATACTAACACAGAGAATTCACCAGTCTCACTCTAGAACTTAAAATGTAAATCAGCTCAAATCAATTACCTGCTGAATATTGCAATACGAAGAAAAGCTTTTTGAGCTAGGCATGGGAAATTGAATGCTATGATTTTATACAGGATCCATGCCAAGGTCTCTGCTGAGATGGGATGAGTTTTCTGGCAACCAGTTAGGAAAAGGTGGAAAAGCTGATTATTTTTGTTGAATTTTACTTTTGCATTCATGTGGTTGAGAAGACTCTTCCACTCCTCCCCTTTACTGTAGCACTGTGGTGTTAGATGTTAGCTCACATATAGGTTTTGTCTTAAAAAGAGTTGGTTTTGTTAATTATATACTGATGACTTTATAAATGTCCTAAAAGAGTTTTCATATCCCGTGTCAATTTGATTAAAAACCACTTGAGTTTATACAGAGAGTTTCAGGAAAGCCAAACCTGTTACAAAACAGACTTTTCCAAAATGGGCCTGAGTAGTTAAAAGACGTTGTTTACAGCAAATATTTTGTTGTTTGTTAACAGTAGTTAAAAGAATTTATTTACAATATTTGATCTCTTACACAAGGACAAGAAGAGTCTGAGACTTTACTGGCCCATGGTGAAATGAGGGTTGTCGTTGGACATCTGGGGAAATGCCATGAATTCTAGCTGGTTCAAAGACTTGTGTTTTCCACCCATATGAAACAAAGTCTGGAAAGATACAGTTTAGCTAATGATAAGAAAGAACTTGAATATGATGAAAGTAAAGCTAGCAAGGAGAGAAGGTCTCGTTCTTGGGCATACTTGAGTTTAGCATCATTGGATGCTTTTTTTAAAGTCAGCTGCAGCTGGCTTATGTTGATTCATGCAGATGGACCAGCAATAGCAAACCCACTTCTGTGCATAATTGGCACAGTAATTTAGAGATCTGTTCTTGATAGTTAACCAGGGTTTGGCAACAGATAACTCACAGATGTTGGCATATGGGAGGCAGTACACTGACAGTGACCACTGGTAGGTGTGTTATAGTGTTTTACTGTAATAAGTTTATTGTTGGTGTAGAGGCCAAAGCAATACACTTGCTTTCTGCTCAAGTCCACTTCCCTCCTTCACCTCACCTTTCCCCCAACCCTCCCAAATTATGGCTAAGTCTGCCATAATTCTAGCTCATGTGGGTGCAAACTTTGACCAGGATGGCCTTATGCTTGATTCTATTCTTGTGTAAAGTGTTAGGCTATACCCTAAATATTATAAAGTAGATTTCAATAGATTTTTGTCCAGACCTTGGCTTACTCTGTTTTATGCTTTTTTTTTTTTTTTTTTTGTCCCTTCCTCTTTTCCCTCTTGGCCCTTTGCTGGCAGGGAGAGGGGAGTAGTTCCTATGAAGTTGGCATGTGAAAGGCTAAAGCTGAGTAATTCTCACATTAGTGATATTCAGATCTTGAACTTTAATTGCAGCCAACACAAAACATAAAGATATCAAAGATGGCATCTTTTTTTTATGAAAACTTATGTCACATCATATTATTCTTTGCACATCATTCCTTTTTCATACAAAATATTTCAATTGACACTATTTACTGTGAAGAAATCTAATAATCTTTATTTCATTATGAATTCCATATAAAGCCATGGTGTAAATCAATTTAGATTTTCATATTCTCATTGGAGAGATCCACCAAAAGCTCTCAGCACCCATGGAAATTCCTTAGATTTGTGAGGCTGGGTATCATATGAATTTCCCAGAGTAGAAGCCTCCACTCCCACACTCTGGCTGTTCTTCAGTATGCAGTCAGACAGAAGAGATTCATGGTATTCACTGAAAAAGTAAGAAATGAAAGTAAGGAGAGGAACAATACAGGAGAGAATTAAAGAAAAAAAAAAAAAGAAAGAAAATGGAGGAGAGATGAGTTGTATTTTTTAATAACAATTTTGTAGCGTAAGGGAAAAAACCTGTAGAGAACTTGGTGATTGTTGCATCTCTGCCTTCAACTAAGTTGGTTCTTTAACAGATGAACTTTCTTAAATATTTAGAAGAAGGGAGGATGGAAACCAAAAAACAAAAATAATTTATTTTTTTTTACTACAGTAAAAACTTCAGTCTGACTTGAAGTCATGTCTTTGCAGTAGAATTAAATTTAAGATGAGCAGATACAGAGACAATAAATAACTGCACCTGCAGTTATTTGAAAGATGGTGCTGAAAAGGATAGTCATGCTGCCCATGTAGTCAGTAGGAAGAGGGAGCCACTTCCAGGGGAGAATCAGAGTAAATGCTCCGGGACCATCAGGAGTGCAGAAAAACAGGAATCTGTCAGCACAGGGATGAATGGCAGAGAGGGACCTGTCCTGGCCACAGGGAAAGGAGGGGAGGAGGAATGGCTCACGGGAACATTGGTGGGCTGAGAGAAGAGCCTGAAAGTCATGCTGCCCCCACAGCAAAGGAATGGGACAGGCCAAGCTGGTGATCTTGGTGTCTTCTGATGCTTCACTTGCCACTGGACTCTTTTGGGACACTAGCTGTTTATTGCTCATCATTGTTAACAAGGCATTATGGTAATATTAAACCTTCTGAATATGGGGAGAGGGGAATTTCAAGCAGCTGCTGGCATTTTGATGGCTATTTTACACTTCAGGCAGGAGCATTTCACTGTGCAACTTACAGTCTTGGTCTAGTGGTGCATGCCCTGGCTGTATTGCCCAATAAAGACTTGGGCTAACATTGTTCTTTTATGGTCTATGTTTTGCTTTGAAAGAAACATAAGAGCATGGTTGTGAAAAGAAGCCTGATTTGCTATAGGAGATCACTGGGGCTGGATGACTAAGGTGTATAGCACCAGTATGCTTTGTTCACAATGCCAGTGCAACCATTGAAAGATCAGAACTGGGACACTGAATGTATTTGCTTGTCCCCAAAATAAATGCACATCTCTCTGTGATGACAGCTGTTGTACTCTGCATTAACAAAGAAGCTTTTCAGTAGTGAGAGAACTAATTCTTTGCTTAGCCTGATTATCAACTCTAGGACTCAGATCTCCAGCTTGATCAATGTAGATAGACAGCTGTGCTGCAGTGGGATTTGACTGATAAGTATGACGTTGGAAATTTCTGCATACCCAGGACCACTTAGAGAGTTATGAGCTTGCTTTGTTCTAAACATCCAAGCTACAGAGGAGTGAAATTTCAGCGTGTAGATGAGATGGGCTGCAACCCACCTCCAAGGCCTAAACCCCATTGTTTCTTTAAAAAAAAAAAATCCATTTTGATTTTTTTCACTACAGTTTGCTTTCTAACGGCAGAATGAAAACTCTTTGTTCTTAGAAACATGAAAAATTGGTATTGAAGCAACACAGTGAAATCTGGTCATTATGTGGCCCAAACATGACTGACTTAATTTTCTTCTGTTTGTATTAGAGCTTTTATGGCTCAGTTTGACAAGGTTACTACTTTGTGCTGGAACATGTGGCGAGCATTGACAATACTTCTAAGATGTTAGAGAGGTTTTGTCTTATGTTTCTGGCCAAGTCCTCCAGTTAGGTCAAGTGAGCAAACCAAGGTACATTTGGAAACAGTACATTTCAGTCAGCACAAAAAAAACCCCAACCAGATCTGGCAGACACTACCCCTTGAGCTTTTATGGCTAGATGAGGATTTTGAGGTTTAGCAATCCATGTTAAGCATTTGGAGTTGAGCAAGTAGAAAGGAATGCAATCTCTGAGAACAATAAAATCTTAGAGGAATATTACAATAATAATTTGTCAATGAAATCAAAATGGCAGTGGGATAGTTGTGGGAGTAGTACAATATACCTCAGGAAACAAAGTCGTTGCTAATTGGTTAGTATGATAATAAAGATATGTAATATGTTGAAGTTGTGAACTGGATTGTGTGTGAGTTGCATGATCAGATATATTTAATCTATTTTATAAGACATTAGAATCATAGAATCATAGAATCATAGAATCATTAAGGTTGGAAGAGACCTCCAAGATCATCGAGTCCAACCGTCAACCCAACACCACCATGCCTACTAAACCATGTCCCTAAGCGCCTCATCTACCCGTCTTTTAAATACTTCCAGGGATGGGGACTCAACCACTTCCCTGGGCAGCCTGTTCCAATGTTTAACCACTCTTGCAGTAAAGAAATTTTTCCTCACGTCCAACCTAAACCTCCCCTGGTGCAACCTGAAGCCATTTCCTCTCGTCCTATCGTTAGTTACTTGGGAGAAGAGACCGACACCCACCTCGCTACAGCCTCCTTTCAGGTAGTTGTAGAGAGC
>NW_008825109.1:15465069-15466011 GCF_000699105.1 Pygoscelis adeliae
CCGCTCCATAATCTTCCCCGGCACCGAGGTCAGGCTGTCAGGCCTGTAGTTCCCCGGATCCTCCTTCCGGCCCTTCTTGTAGATATGCGTCACATTGGCAAGCCTCCAGTCGTCCGGGACCTCCCCCGTTAACCAGGACTGCTGATAGATGATGGAGAGCGGCTTGGCTAGCTCCTCTGCCATTATCAGTTTAGCTTTTCAGATGACAGCAATTTTGATAAGGTAGTTCTGAGATAACTCAATGTGGAAGTGATGTAGGTTAATGCTTGTTTTGATAAGATGGTTCACAGTGTAGCTGCATAAATTGTGTAAATGAGAAAAAGACATGTCTGAAGAATGTTTTGGGAAAACTTTACCCAAGATGATATCCCACACCATTTGTTAGTCAACTTGTTTTAACAAGCCAAGGTTATTCTGAAAAAGGGCATCACAAAGTTTTCCTCTGTGGAAATGTATTTTTGCCTCTAGTAAAGGATTAAATTTGCCTATTAATTTCTTCTTAAGCAAATTTGAAAATTTCTGGGATAGATTAAACTCTGCCCAGCCATGTAAGCTTCCAAAAAGTAATAGTAATTAATTGAACCTTTCTAACTCCAATCTAACCTAATGGTCAGTGTGGGAAATATATTTTTATTGATCATAGTAATGACAGAGAATAGCCTTTTAAAGTATCCTAACCTGGTCATAGTAAGGTGGGCAAACGTTATGATATCCTCTTATTTTTTTTTTTTCTTTCCAGAACAGTGTCTAAAGCACTATAATTATCAATTTAAACTTGGTAAGTTGTTTTCTAGGCATATACTTTTGGTTTTAGATAGCATGCTGTCTGTATTTCTGTGTTTCTCATTCATGTGTGTTTGTTATAATTCATATAATGATTAAATATAAAAAGCAAATATTTTGTTTTCTCTACAAATAATTCCCTACCAAAAGAATAGTTTT
>NW_008825109.1:15466053-15467222 GCF_000699105.1 Pygoscelis adeliae
TAGTTATGCAACATCTCCTACTGGTTAATTTATGTGTAAAAACTGCTTCAGTTTACCTGTTAAGTGATGTTTTAGCACTTAAGGCTAAATTAGTACTAATTATGTTTGTGTAACGATTGACAATTGTTATGACCTCTGTCTTACTCTTTAAGAAGATGGGTATATTTAATCTTCAGTAGTAGATTTTAGTTATCCATAATTAACATTAAGACTGGATTCCAAGCCAATGGGGAGAAATAGCCAGGAGAACAGAGTTAATGACACTTGCCCTCCCCAGTGGATGGAAGGACGAGGATAAGGGTTAAATCTAGGTGGTGACCTGGTTACATTTTCAAAGGAATTTCTTAACTTTTCAAAAATGGGGTGGGGGGAGGGAGTTAAAATTTGTGTCTCAACCAAAACAATCAGAGAAATCCTTAGTGATCTGAGTAACAAAAATAGTTACCTCATATAAGTCTGTGTAAATTTATACTGAAGCGAGGCTCAGTTTTGATATATCTTTTCCAGGTGACTGTGGGGAAATTATCTAGATTCATACTGATGAGAGAAGAGCCATTTCATAATTATAGCAAAAGATCAATAAGCAGGATGAAATTTGTCATGACAGTGGTAACTCTTGGAATCTTTTTCTACATCTGTGAAATTCATATAAGAATTCAGTAAATATGAAGTAAACCTTGCTTGGAGGAACAGTATGACTATTTTCTTCCAGAAGATTATGATTACAGTTTTTTTGGGCCTTTTTCCCTCAAGAAGAAAGTTTACAATTTGTTCTAAACTCTTTCCTCTCCCTCCTCCCTAACAAATAATGTTTCTAGTAAAAATAGACTTTTTCATATTGCGTACCTTACATTGAAATATAATACATATGTCTTGCGAATATATTACACAGTAATAGGGTAGGCTTGGAGGTAAAGCAGAATGGATGTGACTAACCTTCTGCCATCCACATCCCAAACCCTGGCTTTGCCCCATGCTGAGGACAGGAAAATATCAATCTAGGAGGACCTAGTTTGTTGTCACCTGTGCTGGTTTTGGCTGGGGTAGAGTTAATTTTCTTCACAGTAGCTAGTATGGGGCTATGTTTTGGATTTGTGCTGAAAACAGTGTTGATAACACAGGGATGTTTTTGTTACTGCTGAGCAGTGCTTACACAGAGTCAAGGCCTT
>NW_008825109.1:15468825-15477517 GCF_000699105.1 Pygoscelis adeliae
ATGGGGCTGTGTTTTGGATTTGTGCTGAAAACAGCGTTGATAACACAAGGATGTTTTCGTTACTGCTGAGCAGTGCTTACACAGAGTCAAGATCTTTTCTGCTTCTCACAACACCCCACCAGCGAGTAGGCTGGGGGTGCACAAGAAAGTTGGGAGGGGACACAGCCAGGACAGCTGACTCCAAATGACCAAAGGGATATTCCATACCATATAACGTCATGTTCAGCATATAAAGCTGGGGGAAGAAGAAGGAAGCGGGGGGTGTTTGGTATTATGGCATTTGTCTTCCCAAGTAACCGTTAGGCGTGATGGAGCCCTGCTTTCCTGGAGATGGCTGAACACCTGCCTGCCGATGGGAAGTAGTGAATGAATTCCTTGTTTTGCTTTGCTTGCGTGCACGGCTTTTGCTTTACCTATTAAACTGTTATTAAATTAGTTATTAAGAAAATAGGTCTAACTCAATACCATCAAATATCTCTAAATCATTAAATGTACGAACATTTAATGTCCTTAACATCACAACCTTCACACATTTCAAAAGAGCATCACTATTGTTCTAACAATTTATTGTAAAGTCATTGATTTTATGTTGCTTCAGGGAAGGTGCAATTTATTACTGTTAACAATGCTTCCGTGATAACATGAAAGGTTCCTTGTTGCCACCAATTAATTAGCCCATCAGAAAGTATCCTTCCTTTTAGAATAGATGATGGGTGTTTTTTATAATGTTTATCTGACATCTCTGGTCGTCATGTGAAACAAGCTTTGTGATGTGAAAATTCTGGAAAACATCTTTTGCTTCATTTTCCTGTAAATGCCATGTTCGAGTTAGTCTCAGCACAGTCAGGTGTTTGGCAAATTATTTGCTTGATCAGTCTTTACAGTGACTGCTTCTGCAGTGGGATCTTAGTCTGTGGTTGGATTCATGTTATTGTATTTGGTTATTGGTTGAATCAGTGAGCTTATTGTCTTAGTGCACTTTGTGATGTGTCACTGGAAAAATCAAAGTTTTATCAGCGTAAGTAGCCAGCTGATGAAGACTTTTTTCTACATACCTAAATAAGTACCTCATATGTGTAGCGCTGGGGAAAGGAGGGTTGCCTGTAACATTGTCATCACAGCAACAGCCAAACTTTGGGTTGATATTATTTAGGAGGAAGCTCACTGTTGTGGATAGTCATGTACAGCAGTTGTGAAATTCAGTGGTGCCACTGTAAGAAATTGTCTCGGTGATGGATATTCCAAGCGTGAGCGTGTCAGGTTTGTTTCCTGTTGGCTCCATGTTGGTTGCTGCAGAGACGTCTCTGAGAGTGCATGTGGGGGAGCACGGGAACAGCAAGGGAAACAAAACCTTCAGTGCTAATGTGTTCCTGTTAATATCTTCAGGATCTTAGGCTGGAAATGTGGGCTCATCTTGTGTGTGCATGGTTAGTATTGCAGCATTCTTTGTCTTTCTAAATACTCCTTGGGATAACTTCCAGGACTTTCTGTTCTTCCAACTGATCTTTGTAATAATGCTTTTGTATGCAGTTCTGATTTTTTTTAAACTTCTTCCTGCTATTGTCCCCATGTTCTCATTTCTCTTCTTACTTGCTTTATTGTCTGGTTGTCTGAAGCTGCTCCATACCTTTTATGTTGACTCATTTTATTTGTGTCATGCTACTGTCAGGTTATGTGATAAAGCGCATCTCCACACCCACAAAGGAGCTCAGAAAGACAGTAGCAGGAGGGGGAGCCCAAATTATACTCTGCTGGGCTACTCCCAGGCCATCACAGGGGCCATCAGCCCCTCCAGGGCCTGTCTGCACAAGCCCAGAGGACCACAGGAATGCACAACGACAGGTAGGAACCCAAATCGAGGACTCCTGAGGAACCACCACCTTGTCTCAGCCCTTCCTAGAGTTGTCTCAGCTGAACCATCAGCCCCAGTGACTAGGCATGAAATCTGTCATAATGAGTCATTGGGAGCAGCTCAACAAATCAGCTAACACGAGAAGAGGACTTGCTTCCTAGGGGTGGGACACATTGTGGGATACAGGGGAAAAGCAGTTTGGGATCACAAAGGATTTATAGGGTATTTAGAGCAGGAATCAATGATAGGAAAAGGGAGGGGTTTAGGTGATTTTGGGAGGAACGGGAGTGGGAAAACAGGGAGGGGAAGAGGATTCAAAGGGGTCATTGTATGTAAATAGTTTGGTCAGTACTCTTGTCTGTCCCTGCCCCACACATGTTCACCGCAGCCTGTCCTACTTGTTAAATTCCTTTCCAACTCTTCCCCAGCTGGGGGTGTGCTCTTCTGTGTGTGCAGGGGCATCTGCATGCAACAACTGTGGTCAGACCCCATGGGGCGGAGGGTCCATATGTCCGTGGTGTTAGCAACTGGGGCAAGTGCAGGTCTGCAAGGGTGTGTGTGACCACTAGTGAAGATCAAGCCAGACAAGCTAGTGAGTAAGAGAAGTGACCTGGGAGCAAGATGGTGAGCGGGTCTCTAGGGCTGACTCTGGGTGTGAGAGCACCTGGGTGTCTCTAGGGGCAAGAGAGCACAGCAGAGGGTGGGTATTGGAACCTGGACAGTCCTGGCCAGCTCTGTGTGTGTGTGTGATGGTCTTACTGGAGTAAGGCTGCAGCTTCTGGGTCTCTTATGTCCAGATGCTAGCAACTGGGAAGCCTGGGCTCCAGGGGCCAGCTGCTGGGCACACTGTGTCTGAGCACAGCTGCTGGAGGGATTCACCTTCTACATGCATGTGTGTGTATATATATATATTGTCACTAGTAGACCTCTATCCTGTCCAGCCAGAGGGGAGCAGGATGAGGGTGCTGGTACTGTCTGTTTGTATGAGTGCTGTGTGTCTGTGATCTGTGTGGCCAGCAGTGTGTTTGTGTGCTTCTGTCTGTGTGCCTGCTGGGAGAGTATCTTCAGCCTTGCTACTGGCTGGTCTTGGGAACATGGAGCAGCAGCAACCTCACCTCTTTTGGGCTGTGAGATCCATCATGAATGACAGATTTCTCCTGACAGCTCCCACTGTTCCACTCTAGATGAAGCCTGTTCCTGTGATCAGGCTTTTTTGTAGGCATCTGGAATTGTACCTGTTGCAACTCAATCCCTAATATTTTTGGTTTTTTTCCCTCCCAATTCAAATAATAAACCATTATATTTTTCAAGAATGTATCAAGTCTGTTTACACTGGTCAAATGGGTGGCTTTTTTGACAGAAAAATTGATTTGCTATAGAGCTAGTAATACCATTATATGCTACCACTGAAATGCAGTCATGGTGGTCACGTGGTTGCATGTAATTAATTGCATAACGTGATTCTGTATTAGCTAGTATCAGGAAACATGTTTTGTTAGGTAATCTGTTTAAAGGCTAATCACAATAAGCACAAAGACCCAGTAAGCATCAGAGGAACAATGGCAGGCTGGGATACCCTAGTATAATCAGTGAAAACTGAAAGGAGCACACTGAATTTGCTCCTCAGTAAAACTATCAAGGGCAAATGATTTAGACCATTGTAGTTGATGTGAAATGCACAGAGATGAGTCAAGGGCAAAAATCCCTGAAAGACTGTGAAGAGCAAAAGGTTATTGCCTCTCAGGGGCATAGAACGTACAAAGGGAAAAGAATTTGGGGATTGTGTAAAACATGCAATTTTTTAAGGGGATCATGGGGTGTGAAACTTTACTATGGGACCAAAGGTGGAGAAGGATCAAGGTGAACCGGTAGGTCCATCTTGAGCAAGTGTGAGGAAAATAGAGAGATGAGTGGGGTAAAAGAGGCTGGTTGAGTGCATACAGGTTGCTGGCTAATACGCTTGTCTGACTGAGCTTGACTACCATAGTCTATCCTACGTTCTTCTTAAATCCTGTTTCTAATCATCTTCCATGTGTGTGGTGTAATCTCTGTTCTGTGTTGTGGGTGACTGTCATCAAACTGCAGGTCAGACTAGTCCTCAAGTAGGGTAAGAAGTCTGAGTACCAGCAACTGCAGTGAACACAAACCTCAGGGACGTGAGGTGTCTGCTGCTGGAGGAGCCCCGGGGTCTGGGAGCCAGCTACTGACCAGACCAAGTGTCCACAACCAGCTAATGGAGAGGCAGGCGATGTATGTGTGTGTCTGTCTGTTCCAGCAGTGGACTTGGTTCTGATCAGCCAGGGAGAAGGATCAGGCCATCTGTACTACTCCTGCTTCTGAGAGCCTTGTGCCTTTTATGGATAGTGGTAGAAGCACTATTCTGTTTATGCTGATCTGTGTGGCTGGCTGTGTGTGTACATAAATATATGTGTAAATGTATATATTTACGGTGTGTGGCTGTCTGTCTGGGAACACAAAGGCAGCCTTGATACTGGCTCCATCTGGGGACTTGGAACCACTGCAGCCTTGCATCAACCCAGCTGCTGTGAGAGGAATCCTTCTGGGTCCTGAAACCCATCAGTTTTGGCAATCTCTAATATTATGTCTTTCTGAAAGAAAACTAAGTAAATACATTCAAAACGTGATCATTATGACTGGTAACTCCATTTTAATTTTAAATGTCTAGTGCAGTATGTGCATGTACTACTCATTCATTTTGTTAAACTGAAACATGATTTAGAATAAACATCAAAGTTCAGTACAGATCAACAAGTACTAATGAATTTTAACTTGCCTTACTGTGTAAATGGGCTCTGATTACCTTCCTATGTTGATTGCTAAAAGGAGACTTTCTGAACAGAAAAATCACGTAGACTTAATTCAGGAAAACAGTAATGTAAAAATTGAGCTTTGCTCACTGGAAAGTATAAAATGAGGATTCCTAGAGAGATAACAAATTACCTGAGAATAATTTGGCTAATCAGCGAGCCATTGAAAGTGGTGCTCCATACTTTAGTGTTCTTACAGCTTTTGTGCATGTTTATGTATTTTAATTGGAAAAAATACAGATTTTTGTCACCTGGCGTTTTTACATGTTGTTTAGCTGTGGGATATGAATAGATTGCAATATATGGACTAATAATCTAAATAATAACATAGCTATTAATTCAGTATTACTGTGAAAAGGAATGACACAATTTAAGTGTACTGAGTGTATTCCTGCCTGCCTTTCTCACAGAGTTGTTAATCTACATATAAAAATTATATTGAATTACTGCTTGCAAAGGAGGAATTGACTGCATAGGGGACGATGCTATTATTTGATAATAGTGGTCTCTTTAGTCTGCCAAGCAAAGACATAACAAGATCCAACAGCTGGAATTTTAAGTCAGTAAAGTCCAAACTGGAGAGACGGTCAAAACTGCTGGCAGTGAGGGCAAGCAACCATTGGAACAGATTACTAAGAGGCATGGTAAATTTTTCATTTTCTTGTTTCATGACTCGCTGTTCTTGGGATTATCATCTGATTTGTCAAATACTGAAATTATATGAAGGTGTTTTATATTCTATGTAATGTTTAAGGTCGAGCTAGTTCAAGAGAAGAAAATATCAACTGTAAGTGATGTCTATCTTTGCCTAAAATGTCTGAACAACTACAAAGATGATTGATACACAAAAGGCAGCTCAAAAAGTTCAGTGGGCTAGTAGGTCACAATACAACATTATTTAGCTTAAGTAAGTTCTCATAGCCCATATGGTGGTGGAGAGGCATATTTTGGTGACAGAATTTAACTAGGAAGAGTATGTGACTGGTCCATTTATCCCTCACTACTGTCGGTTCCTGCTGGAGTGGTGAGTTCCATGTCATGGGCTAGATGGTGGAAGGCTTGCTGCTGCTCACAAAGTGGTTTTGGTCTTGTTTATTTTGGGAAAAAGATTAGCCCCTTGCATCAGTTACAGGATCATGGGTGTTGCTCAGACAATCTAAGATGAAACAATATGGTGACATTTGTTGAACTGCAATAATGTGCTCGAAATCTGCTTTTATGGCGTCTAATCAACCTTCTGAGTGAGAAGTGGAGGAGGAGGACAAACTATTGTCAGTATGTTCTGCTGTTGGTCTTTCCTTTGGACATGTCAAAATGGCCATGTGTAAAAACATCCATCAATGAGGAATGTAATTCCTTTCAAGAGGAGCAGAAGTTTCTTTTCTGTTTGTGTCTTTAGAATATCTTGGCCAAGTTAAAGGTTTGTTCAGTTCCAGCATGATTTAGAAGGTACCTGGATATTGGTATAAAATATACAGGCCCTTGGAGCAGAGCAGTTGATTCTATTAGAAATGGTACAGCTTGCGTTTCAGGATGATGATATGATGGATACTTTGCTAACCAGACATCACACATGAAGTGGAGAACTGTAGAAGCTTAGCGTAAAATTACAAGTTTATACTGTGTTTGGATCTGACCAGTGCCAGCATACCAGTTTGTTACTTTTGTAAATGTTTAATATGTTTCTTGAGCAAAAATTTGCATTTTTTTCAAAACAAAACAGGAAAAAGCTATGGTGATTAAGTTCCTTTTACTACAGTTAATAACAATGACTAACATAAAATGAGCACAGAGTAATTTTTTTTATAAAATGAAGCACAAAGAATAGGGAATAAAAGCAAGTGCAGTGCTTGTCAGAAATGGACGACAGTGGAACTGTAATAGGAGGAAAGAATTCAGTTAAATTACATGCTTGAAAACACATGGCTAATAGATGGGGGACAGATACATCAGTTACATTAATGTGGATCAATAATTGATCTTTGCAAGGAGGGATAAGAGACAAGTGTGTGCCATTAATGAGAAAGAATTAAATACAGTTGAGAAGTCAAAAGCATGCATCATAAAATATGAATAGTGAGACTGAGTGATGAAAGAAATCAGACTTCTATTCAATGTGAAGTTTTGTGGTTTTGCTAATGGTGACTCCTTAGCTTTATCAGGAAAGAGGAATAAGCTTTCTGAAGAAATGAATGTGCTTTCATTTGAGAGGAGAAAATTAATAACTCTTTAAAATTAAAAACAATTTTTTGTCTCTGAACCTAAAAATTTTTTTGTTATCTAATGTTTAAATGTGTAAAGATGATGAATATAGAATATAGTTAGTAAAGAATTCTAGACAATTATAACTAATGAAGCAAAATGCAATTGTTTGTTTTTGGTTGGTTTTTTAAAAAAAAAAAAGGAAAAAGGAGAAGAGATGAACTGGGAGATTTAAAACTGACTGATGAGAAAGCCCAGTGCAGGTGCTGAAAATTATGAAATCTTTATTTCACTAGAGTTTTTCTGTTGTGGCACAAAAGGAAGACTGAAATTGCATAGAACCAAAGAAAGTAATACCTGCATCCTTTGTGAATAATGAAGAATTGAAAACTTGAGACAAAATTCAATGCCTACAATAGTGAAGATTTTGAAGTTGATATCTTTGTAGAGGAACAGAGGGGAACAATAAGAAAAAAAAGCAATTTTTATGCACATCAATAAATTAAGCAAAGAAAAGTTATTGACAGAAAAGCACAAAGAAAAAATTGTTACAGTACAATGAGGAATAGAAATCATTATCTCATTTCCATGAGTAGAATTTACAATTTTTTTTTTACTGTAAAACGTGTTGTACATTTAAAATTTTACAACAGGCATGATAGTGTGTGAACTGGAGGGTCAAGCTCTTAGCAAGGTACCGTCTAATTTCTGTGGGCTCTCTATTGGAATTTGTCAGATTCAACCACTTGCTTTTACTCCTGCCAGACCTCTGCCTCTGGCACATATGTCCTGACCATTACCGTATTAGTAATTCTGTGATGCAGCCCTCTACTATGAAAACTTTGGAGTGTCTTGGTTCCTGCCTGATTCCCCTCTGGAAGGAAAATATTCAAGAGGTCTGAAAGACTTCCTGATTTGCTTTCGGCATAGAATTCCCATCGTGTGCGGTTCCTACACAGTCCCATGCTACTGGAGCTCATAGTTGTTTTTTCTTCTGCTATTGAGGATGAAAAATAGAGGGCAAGAGCTTCACTGGGGTAAGGTTTTACATTGATAATAAAGATAATTCTTACAAGCAGTTAGTAACTGAATAAGGCAAGTTTGCAGGACTAGCTAGTTAAATGTGTCCATAACACAGCCTTATTTTCTGTCTTCCCATGTTTTTTGCAATGAAAATGTTTAGATGGGAGGGGAAAAAAAAATCAGGATTTCATCCAAAGCTCACTGTAAGTGATGAATCATCAGCAAGTTCTGGATTAAATATTTAGCTTGCCCTTTTTGGGTGTTGGGATTTTTTTTTCAAAACATTATTCTTTGTATGATCTCGGAAATTCTTCCAAATGTCTTCACTCTAGTAGCTCATTTACAATTTTGTAAATTAATCTTTGAAGGATGTGCTCTCTGGAAAATTAGTGTAACCTCCCCAGAATGCTGATGTGCTTTTTTGCTCCATCTGTACAGCAATAGCCATTTTATGGAAGAGAAGGGAGGTCAACAGCCACTGTTATATCTTGAACAGTGCATTATTTTCTCTTGGAATGAAGGCATTTTTTCAAGGATTTGTCTTGTAATAGATTCAGTTTCTTTTCCCCTTTTGTCTTTTTTTTTATTACTATTTGAAGTTTATTAAATCACTAGCTCTATAATCTTCACCTGTCTGCATTTGCCTTTTGTCAGGTACTGGCTGCAAAAAGTTTAGTGCTGAAGAGTGGATGGTGTTGCAGTGGGAGGATAAGGGCATGGGAACACTGGCCTGCCCCTATCCACCTGGCACAAACTCTTGAATGTTCTTGCTCTTTCTTCTTTCAGA
>NW_008825109.1:15477559-15479045 GCF_000699105.1 Pygoscelis adeliae
GTCAAAGTCCATTTGTGGTGTTCCTGTCCTTATAGACTCAAGCTATAAGAAAATGTAACAAGTTTTCAAATAGTTAAGATGGCTATGGATTTTTTTTTTAAGTTCAAGTATTTATGAAAATTCCTACATTGGTAGGCTCTTGAACTTGAAGTTGCCTTTTTCTTCTCTCTCTTCCCCTTGCTGCTTTTTCCAGTTGGTGCTATAAGGAGCTGTTATTAAAATTAATCATCTGAGTACAGCACAAGCATCACTTCAGAACGCTTCCTACTGTGCCTCATCAATGGGCATAAACACTTCTGAGTACATCAATAATTGGTTTCATTTGTAATAGTAGCTTTTATGATGGACACCTGTCCACTAGATGCTGGACTGAGAGCAGCAACCTTTTTGTGTCTGGATCACAAAATGGAAGGTTGTAATGATTGAAATTAATTTCTGAGCTGGATTTGAGTCAATGACTGACAAATGATGGTCCAAATCCCATGATTAGTGGGGAGATTTATTTAAACAAAGTTTAATGAAATTCTCCTTCTGTCTGCATTATCATGCTTGATCCCTATTTTAATTTTCAGAGACTGTATGTGAATAGGAGATATAATGTGGATGCAAAAATTGAGCAAAAAGTAGCATTCAGAGGGAAATATTAAAAATATATTTTCATTTTGCAATAAAGCTATATATCCACACATAATTCACATACAGTTTTTAGGATGAACTTGAAATTAAAATTTTAAATACCTAATGTGTGTTTTAGAAGCAGTATCACCTTTGGTAGGGAGAGGGACAGGGTAAGTGAGAATGGAAAAAGGAAGGAATTCCTGAGTACATGTGATTCTGTGGTATCAGCAATAGTGTTGGGTTTTTTAATTTCCCAACCCCCTCTTACTGATAACTCTATTTTAATTGAAAAAAAGTCTGTTCTAATCAGATGGATATCCTCTTGATTCAGTTGGAAAATAACTTTTGGTTAGTACCAGTAGAAACCAGTAGTTCTTATATATAAAATATATACATGGAAGAGTGCCATGGAACAAAGCCCTGGAGGGAAGAGGGGCCCAAGAAAGCTGGGTAATATTCAAGGATCACCTCCTCCAAGCTCAGGAGCGATGCATCCCAACAAAAAGGAAGTCAGGCAAAAACACCAGGAGGCCTGCATGGATGAACAAGGAGCTCCTGCACAAACTCAAACACAAAAAGGAAGCCTGCAGGGGGTGGAAGCAAGGACAGGTAGCCTGGGAGGAATACAGAGAAATTGTCTGAGCAGCCAGGGATCAGGTTAGGAAAGCTAAAGCCCTGATAGAATTAAATCTGGCCAGGGACATCAAGGGCAAGAAGAAAAGCTTCTATAGGTACGTCTGGGATAAAAGGAAGATGAGGGAAAATGTAGGACCTCTCCGGAACAAAACGAGAGACCTCGTTACCCAGGATACGGAGAAGGCAGAGGTACTCAATGACTTTTTTGCCTCGGTCTTCACCAGCAAGTGCT
>NW_008825109.1:15480496-15510969 GCF_000699105.1 Pygoscelis adeliae
AGGGCCTGTTGTGACAGGACAAGGGGTAATGGCTTTAAACTAAAGGGGGGTAAACTTAGACTAGATATAAGGAAGAAACCTTTTACAGTGAGCGTGGTGAAGCACAGGCACAGGTTGCCCAGAGAGGTGGTGGATGCCCCATCCACGGAAACATTCCAGGTCAGGTTGGACGAGGCTCTGAGCAACATGTTCTAGTTGAAGATGTCCCTGCCCACGGCAGGGGGGTTGGACTAGATGACCTTTAGAGGTCCCTTCCAACCCAAACTATTCTATGATTCTATGATTCTATGAAATATAATACTGTCTGCAGGATTTCAGTAAAACGAAAATTTTATAGTGATACAGGATGAATACATAAATTTTTCTAAAGTTACAAGAAGTAAATAGCAGAAAATTGAGATAGGAGTAAATGATACTGAAATCCAAATATAAGATTTTAATAATAGCAATCATAATATTCTACAGGTTGTTGTAAAAAAAAGAAAATATTAAAACAAACCCACCAACCAACCCTGAAACCTTTAAGTAGTTTCAGAATATATCTGGGTGTAATAATCAGTGTCATATATTTTGCTGGAGTTCACACTTTGTGGTAGGTTAACTGGGCATTTTTTTATGGGCATACACGAGATAAATGGGCACATTTCATCTTTGAACTGTATCAGCTTAAAACCGTGGTAACGGTTTCTGTGATTATCAATGTGATTACTACCAGGAAAAAATAAGAAGACAGAAAGGGGAGATAAATAATCCTCTAACCTTCTATGCTGATTGCCCCAATTTTAAACATCACCCGCAGGCAGCATGTATCTAAATGTGCTCTTAGGTCACCCCAGGAAGCAGAATTCCTGTTTGGAAAAAATTGTATATATATATACACATTCATATGTATATATTTATTTATATATATTTAAAAAAAAAAATCAGATTAGGGATATTTTGTAGAACTGTCTAGGAACAGAAAGCTGACATTTGCTATGAAAGTAACAAGAAGAATAGCACTTCTGAATTATGAGCTTAGAGCTTAGAGAAAAGGTTCTAATGAGCATGGAAGGTCGTATTGCACATGAGTGCACACCTGGCTTTTCTGTGCAGTGAAAAGTATAACAGAGGTGAGCAGCAAAGGCATTAAACTGCTTTTGCATTCCAGGAGTACCTGAAATGAAAGCCATTCCAGCATTTCTGCATGTTGTTTTATGTGTTTTAATTGATACTGAAAATTGCTGGCATGCTGGAGGAGCTCCCTACTGTGCATATTATGACATGTCAAGTATTCCAGAAGGAGCTTTTCCTAACAGTGTAATAGAATAAAACTCATAGCAGTCATCTATTGCTCTTTTCTTCTTTAGAAGGCTGCCTGGGGGAGAAAATGTTGCTGGAGCAGCGGGGATGGGGTAAGGAGAAGCTGGTATAAAGCTCAAACTATCCAGTGTTCCTGATAAGCTTTAGTAATTGCTATTCCACATTTTTCCTTTGACTGTATTTGGTTATATGTTCCTTATCACCATAACAGTGTGATAGGTAGGACCAGAAAATAAACTAATAAATATGAGTGCTTGATGGGATGACTGTATGCATGGGAATTACTGTTTTTTTTTCATTTTCCTAAATCATGCATAAATTTGAGATACAATTTGAGGTTTTGGCAAAGTAAGTAATGGGGCCTTCTGGTTGGCTTATTTTCTTTTTAAAGTCCATGTTTATATTAATTATATAAACACATGAGTATATTGGTCAAGATCAGACTTAAAACAGAATAGTAGTCTCAAATTAGCATAGCATGTTTTAATGTATTGCTACAATGCTATAATCCATAACATGAATGTTGTCTACCTAAAGAGAAATGCTTTCTGTTAAGATTTTTTTTTTATCTTGACCAACACACTAGGTCAAATTTGAAAATTAAAGCTTAAGCAAAACATATTTTGAGGGTTTTTCAATTTATGTTACCCTGGATTTTTAAATGTCTTCAATTTTTTCAGGCTCTAAGTCTCAGGTTGAGGAATTTAGATTTTTTCATGAAACTGTAATTTACTTAAATGTATACTGCTGGATATTGTACCAAATGTGTTTTATATTGTTTAATAATCATTGTAGTGTCTACTAGTTTAAAGGAATACTAAGGCAATACTTATTGCCTTTTATACTTAATTTGTTTTCTAACTACAAATCTCTGAGGACTCTGGCAGTCAAAGTTAGACTAAAGAAATCTGAATAGGAATGAATAAATTTTGTTTTGACAAGTAATTTCTCCGCTTAAAAATGTAAGTTTCAACTGACTGAGAATTTACAGGTTTTGTGCTGAATAAGCTGTTTGGGTTTTGCACCACTGACAGAGCAATACCGGAGCATTTTCCCAAGTTGTCTGTGGTTACTGCTTACCCCTGGGCATGAAGGAACAACATTTTGTTCTTTTCCCCTACTTAAAAGGTTTTGATTTTGGGAGCTATAGTGGATAGGAATCTCTGTTTCTCTATAGAGATGGCTTTACTTGATGTAAAATACTTAGTTAATTATTCAATGTCCCTGCAAAAATGTGAGCATCACAACATACAGATGGACTACATCATGTACTATGATGACTATATTTTGTCCTGCGTTAGGAAGTTATTTAGGGAAGCCGGCTGGTGAACCAAATGTTTTTCAAAATGGATTAAAGTGACATCTTGAGAATTTCTACTGGTGTCTGCTATAAGTCAGTAATAACTAACTTGCATTATTTTATTTTGGCAATTACTACACTAAAGAAGTAATTTTGCTAGATGAAGTGAGTTTTATTTCCCGTAGCATTGTACATGTTCCTAGGAGATGAGGTCTGGGTAGGAGTCTCTGCTGCAGTTACTGTTGTATTCAATACTTAGGCTGAACAGGGTAATGACTTAACCAGGCTTATGCTGAAATCCCCTGTAGCCTTATGGTTTGGGGAACCTCCAGGAACATGAAAGATGTGAAATCATATTTCCTCCAAAAGTGGAGATAACTGAATCTGAACTTCTAAAGCTAGGTGAACACCAGAAGCCCCAAGTTACTGGATAAAAAAAAAAAAATATAGTCTGCCTCCCCAGTTGATGCCACAGTACCACCTTGTTTACTTTTCATTTGTTATATTTTCTCCAAACTGAAATGCCTAAATAAAAAAAAAAACACCAAAAAACCCCCCAAAAAAATTCTCAAAGTAACTATTTTTTGTTTAAAAGAAAAATGTATAGAACAAGTAAATCAAAGCTGATTTTTTTTTTTCCTCTCTCAATGTGATAGTTGAACTGGTAAAAGGAAAAGTCATTTTCTTGTGCTGTGATAAAAGTGAGACTTCACTTGACCTTTAAGGTGTGTATCCCCTTTCTATCTAGAATAACTAATGTTTTGTCATTTTCTTCCATAGAAATAATAACAGCAATTGGAAGGGTTATAAAGTTGTAGCAGCAGCAGCAATCATTCTTTCCCTGTGAAAAGCTAACACAATGAGGAGGGGAAGTCTTGTAGTACTTACCCTGTCCGTACCTACTCTGCAAAGGCTGAGCTGGGTTTGCTCTACACTGTCCCTTCTCCCACCCCTTACCGGCACCTTGGCTAGAAATTGCACTGTGAAAGCGTCTCAAGGGCTCAATTCAGTGATACTCTGCAAAGAGCAGGATCTGTATCAGGTCTGGTTCCTCCCCAAGGTACTGAATTGCGAAGGAAACAAGACAGTGCTAGAAATTAAGTTGTTTTAGCAAGGGTGAGACGTGCCTGTTTGTAGAAAATCTTGGTATTTTGTTGCCTAACTCTTTCCTCCATTATAGAAAAAGAATACGTCGTAAGGTCTTAAGGACCTGATGTTACTTGTTACTGCTGCAGGCAAAGAGGATGGAGAATAGTAAAATTTTGTGGGCTTTTGCTGTTAGCTTCAATTTTGTTGAATCCTCAGAAGACTCTGGCTTAGAATCATAGAATCATTTAGGTTGGAAAAGACCCTTAAGATCATTGAGTCCAAACGTAAACCTAACACTGCCAAGTCCACCACTAAACCATGTCCATAAGCACCACATCTACATTTTTAAATAACTCCAGGGATGGTGACTCAACCACTTCCCTGGGCAGCCTATTCCAGTGCTTGATAACCCTTTCAGTGAAGAAATTTTTCCTCATGTCCAATCTAAACCTCCCTCGTGCAACTTGAGGCTGTTTCCTCTCATCCTATCACTTGTTACTTGGGAAAATAGACTGACACCCACCTCGCTACAACCTCCTTTCAGGTAGTTGTAGAGAGTGATGAGGTCTCCCCTCAGCCTCCTTTTCTCCAGGCTAAACAACCCCAGCTCCCTCAGCCGCTCCTCAGAAGACTTGTGTTCTAGAGCCTTCACCAGCTTCATTGCCCTTCTCTGGACACGCCCCAGTACCTCAATGTCCTTCTTGTAGTGAGGGGCCCAAAACTGAACACAGTATTCGAGGTGCGGCCTCACCAGTGCCGAGTACAGGGGCACGATCACTTCCCTACTCCTGCTGGCCACACTATTGCTGATACAGGCCAGGATGCCATTGGCCTTCTTGGCCACCTGGGCACACTGCCGGCTCATGTTCAGCCGGCTGTCGACCAACACCCCCAGGTCCTTTTCTGCTGATTCCAACTTAGCTGATTTCAGCAGATAAGTGCAATGGAAAGGTAACTGTCACAGTGAAGGCGTTCATACTATACTTTGGCGTGCTTTAAAAACGGTTTGGTGAAGCCAGCGGGTCCTACCAACAGCTTTCTGTGTTGGATTAAATTTTCCTATTTCTGGAGTTTTTCCAGGTGTCCCCCCCACAGCTTCCTTATGTCATG
Source organism: Pygoscelis adeliae (assembly GCF_000699105.1). Lineage (NCBI taxonomy): Eukaryota > Metazoa > Chordata > Aves > Sphenisciformes > Spheniscidae > Pygoscelis > Pygoscelis adeliae. The sequence continues at coordinate 15,485,298 of NW_008825109.1, forward strand.
CTACTTCAGGGGCTTTTGTACCAACAAACTGACTTTGTAAAATGAAACAAGTTTTATTTCTGTTTGACCTTTTTGGTGTATGCATTGTTTGCCATTTTAAGTTATTTGAAATTTCTTTTTGTTATGGAAATCTGAAAGTGATAGTTCACATGCTTTCATAAAAATGAAGTTAGTTAACATGTTTAAAGCCTTTTGAGGTACTCTGTGTTCCCCTATTCATCCTAACCATCTTTTCCATTTTAACCTATCCTTGTAACTAATGTTTTCTACTACTTAGAGAGATCTTAATTTTGTTTTGGATTCTGGTTTGATTTTATTTACTTGCAAATTTGTGAAGAAAATACTAGCCTTAGTTTATCCCATGCTAAACTTCTGTAGAAATATAGCTGATTTCTTAAATCTTTTTCAGTATCTTTTTACATAATTAATCTTGATCTTCATGAAGAAAATAGTAGATTTAGTTACATTTACTGTTCTGTCAACTGCAGAATCATATGGTTAGAAATGAATCAGGTGAAAGTTGCTGATGTCTGCATTGGTTTAAGCTCAGATCAGATCTTTTTCACAGAAAATAGCACAGGATTTATTGCAAACTAAATGGAAAAAGGACATGAATGCTGGAAATCTGTTTTAATGGATCAATTATCTATAGCAGCTTTATTTTAAATCATGAAGGGTTGTGTTCTTCCTTTCAGGTCTTTGCTCATGCACTGTTCTTTACACACATGTGTGAAGGAAACCAGCTGCCTTTAGGCTACCTGAACAGCTGCTGATTTTGCTGGCATATACCACTCCCATCACCTCTGCTTTCCGAACTGAAAGTGGTGGTGTCTCAGCCAACCACTTTCAGAAGATGTTTAAGAGAATTGAGAGACTAAACTCCTTGTCTGCTCAAACGTGTCTTATTACAGTAGGTTTTTTCAGTATTGCCAAGAAGATAGCTTACTCTCTGCTTGCTTCAGCTGCTGCTGAGAGCAAGTGCACCAGTGGCTACTGGTGATAGAGAACTACCAAGAATTCTGTCCAGCAAAGCTCCTGGTTAGGAACGGCGGTGTGAATCAAAGGGGATTTCTACACGCATCAGTGGGAATTCAACTGAGTAGTGAACTCTGTTGCCAGTATTAAGTGTTTGAAAATGGAGGTTGCAAAGGGATCATGAGCCTCCTGATAGATTTCAAGTGAGGTGACAAATTCACTGAGCTATATTATCCATGTAAATATAACAATTTCTTCAGTTATACCATGGCATGATGGATGAGCCAGTAAACTTATTTTTATGGCACATGAGTGCTAAGCAATCTGCAAAAAGTACTCCGCATTAATGCCAGTGTTACCTTTCTAATGTTGAATAAAGCCCCCCAAAAATTTATTTTTAAACAGGGAAAATATTTGTCTCATGCTCTGTTCGTTACCTTTCTGTAGCCTTCCTGAAGGGTGAACTTTAAGGTCAATATGAATTATAGGAAATGAATATCAAAAACCTTTATTAAAAGTTTTATAATGCTGTGTTTTCTAAAACACATAGAAAAATGACATTCTTGTTCTGAAATTTAATGAATCAAAATACCAATATTAAGTATATAACTGTATCAAAAGCTGCTGAAAATACATTTTAAGACATGGATGATTTTAGTCTACCATGTTCAACTATAAAAATTGTGCACACTTTTTTTTTTGTGGACTCATACTTAAAGTACATATTAAAAATTTGAATAAAAAAATTCAATATCAGCAAGGACATTGGAAGTGGACATTTGCTCTTATTTCAGTTAGCCACCTGAATAAATTCTGACTTTAAAACATCTTACTATCTGTATTCTATTTCTAGAGCAATCACCATATTTATTCCTTACCATTACACTGTGCCTTTCTGCAACAAAAATAGAGAAATGTTCGACTTCAGGGTTATAGACCCACCATCCCGCTAAAAGATGGAAAGTTCCATCTGATGTTTGCTTTTTCTTTCTGTCTTTTACGTATCTACAATAGTTTTCACTGAAGTGGGGTTTTGTTCAGGATCAGTGGCCATGTGATTTGTTGGGAATAACCTTGCTTGACTCCTAACTATTTGACTCAAAATAGGTTTAGAAAGACAGTACTCTGTAAGAAAGCTCATTGAATTCAGAAGGTGATATATATACAATTATGTGTGTAAGAATCCTAAAATAAGGATTAAACTGCAAAATATGGAAAATTTGACTGTGTTTTTCTTTTGATATCGGGAACAGAAGATAACTATACAAAGCCTAGATTACTGTAGAGCCTGTGGGAAGAATGACTGGAAAGTGTATGCAAGGTTTATTTTATTCACTTATAGTAGAAAGGGGCTAAAGCTGGCCTTTTCGGTTTCTCAGTGCTGTTTATTTTTCTGTTTCACTGCTGTATACTGGCTTTTAATCTGTCACACTCTGAGCATCTTCTGTATCTCTTAAACACACATCTGCAAATATGTGAGTACACAGGCAGATTGGTGAATATGTACCTGTCAAGCTAACTGAATATTAAAGCTGGATAAATGCTTGTTCAGAAAATAACTTAGGGTTATTTACTTATTTTTGAAGACAGTAAATTTCCGTAAAATGTTTAAAATTTCCTGATGTAAAAATGAAAAATTCCTTTGAAATCAGGGACGGTAGATGCAAAGATATTTTTTCTGATACTGATTTGAAAGTTTTCCATTGCAAACTTCAATTTTCTTTTTCATCTTAAAAGGATTATTGATACAGTGAATTATCTTCAAGTGAGAATGAGAGAAAAATCATCAGTACCCAAGAAAACTCATCTAGTAGGAGTTAAATGCTTTTCATTACATTACAGCTGCTCTGAACTTTCAAACGGTGAGGAACACATCTACTCAGCCTCTGTTTTTTCATTTTATTATTTTTAAGTATGTGATTAAAAAGTACTTAAAATTTTTAATATTCAGAATCTCAAGATGCCTTTTATGTTCTGGAAGACATAACTCTTCAGAGCAGTTGTAAGTAGTCCCTATTTCGTGAAGCTTCTAAAACGGGCAATACTCACTAACTTGTTTGTTCCTGTCATGGAACACCTCAGGCAATACTTCGCTCTTCTATTTCAAAGGCATTGGGGATGAAAACAGGATATGCATATGGGAAAGAAAAAGAAACTTCCCTTCTCCTACAGAATGTGTATACCTTTAGGACATTTCACCTCACCCTTCAGATATAAAATGAAAATATTGTTTCCATCACAAAACTTGAGGTAAAAATATTTATTTCATGGTTCCGAGGCTATGGTCTTGTCATGTATTATTACTACAGATAAAGTTAATGAAATGTTAGCTTGCTAACATGCATAGCCCAGGTGACCAAAATGTGTCATGGGTGTCAAGGAATACAGAATTTATCTAGTCCTAGCAAAAAACCCAGATTTTTTTTAAAATACTATATTATATTTTCTGTCATTGCTGTTGAGAATTGAGACATTGTCTTTTCTTACTTGTAAGCAACCATAGGATTTTATTATGTCTAGCTTTTGAAGCTGGCTGAGTAATTGATTACCTGAAATTCCATGAAAAAAGAGAAATTCAATAATGTTAAAGAGCTATGTCTAAAAATAGGAGTGCTTACCAAGTCTACCTTGCATAAAAATACAAAGCAATTAGGAGAATGAGTGGGATGGAAAAAGGAGGAAGGAAGTTTTTCTAATACATTCTTAATGATTTTTTCCTTTCCTTTTTTTAATACTTTCTTGAAAATGGAGAAAAGGGAAAGGGGCATCATTTACCTGCTTAAGTGGCCGGCTAATTACCATTAAGGGTTTGATTTGGTCATTCAGCCATCAAATGGGCATCACTCAACAGTAATTTCACTGTTAACAAAAGCCTCATTGTTTCATGGCAATTACTAAGAAGATGCATGGCCTTAAGACATTTTTCTTGTTATTTCCCTATATCATTTACCAGGTCTTACCTTCTCTGAAATCGAGCTAATATGTTAAGTAACTAAAAGCTGAAAGTGTAATACCTTAAGTAGGCTGGTCAAGAAAAATACATCATTAACTTAATATTGTAGACTGCTAGAATTAGGACTAGCGTAGCCCTAACACATAGACTATGCAGTTTCCTCCTCAGCTTGGAGTTAGAAGTTTGACTGGTAAGTTTTAGTTCACTGAATGTTTTCTAAATGTCAGTGACAACTCCAAATGTGTCTGGTTAAATGGGAAAAATGCATTAAATTAATTTGGTAGTGACTTTACTTAGTTACAACAGAAATTAATTTTATCCTTTAACTTACACCTCTATATGTTCAGGTTCAGGTCTAACTTTAGCAGAAAAGATATGTCTGTCTAACCAGGAACAAATATTACAGGTTGTATGAAAAGTAGGACTAATTGTACTTCCTTGCTGTTACGCCTTCGTGTGTTTTATGAATGCTACTTTCTATGTTGTATGAAAGTCTTGCCTGAAAACCCAGTGCTTGTCTTGGACCGAAACTGATTTTGGTATTAAGTACATCTCTAATACAAACAATACCTTAGTTGTGCAGCTTGGGCTTTCAGTTCCGTCCATATCCTTGACTAAGCATGGGGAAAAGCAGTTATTTAAAGTGATAGTTATTAAGTACCTGAATGTACCTATTCGTCGTTGTTGTTTTGTGAGTGTATGTGTGTGTTTGATATGACTTCAACTTAAAATAAGTAAACTTTATGAAGGAATACTTTGAAGCCTAGTTTGTCCTCGCCTTAAAAGGGTTTACTGTCTTCATAAAAACTAGCCATAGTACTAAATACATGCCAAGTTTTCTGGTTTTCTTCCTGTATGTATGCATACATGTACAAAGCAACCATGGACTTAATGGACTCACATAGATATATTCCGGGATATGGGTATTTTTTTAAAAGGAAAACAAATTGCATTTTTAAATATGATATCATTTACTTCCAGCCCTGGTGATAGGTTATCCTCTATTATAATATTTAAACTTACTTCAGTGTTTATCTTAGTAAGGTAAGAATAATAACTGTGCAGTTGTTCATGTGATTAAAACAGTGTTTATTGATGGAGAATGCAAACTGCATTAAGGACAAATGTAGACCTGGTAAAAGGTAATAAAATTAGTTTAACTTACTCATACTTATATTAGACCAGAAAGAACATAAGGCTGAGATCTTCAAAGCAATTCAGGACATACAACCTTACTTTGAGCTTTGCCATAAGTCTTATGTGTAATCTTAAGCAAGATGCTACTTTTAAGAGCTTAAAAAAAGAATTGTATGAAACTAAATTAAAAAAAGTTAAAGAGAGACCTGTGAGTTATGTGCTGCGTTGGCTGAGTGATTGCTTCAAGGGTAGCTAGCAAAACGATGCTAGAGGGGAATAGCAGCTGAAAACTTGCTCACTAGACTCCATGTGTAAATTTTGGTGTGTGACAGTGTGCCTGTCTTCCAAAACTGCGATACCAAGCATACCAAAATACTGTGTTACGTTTTGTGATTAAGATTAAAAGAAAAAAAATCCTGTTTCTGTAGTTCATTCTAATTGTCAGGCAAGGCTGAAAAAAAAAAAAGGAAATTTTTTTTATACAATTATCACTCTACTTTTTAAGCTTTGTGTAATACTCAGTCCTTATTTTCAATACTCTTACTTTTATAGTTCTACAAGCTGCACACTCTGGTATCCTATAATTATAGGTCAGGTTGGTTTTCAACTGGTGTTAAGAGTATCTACTTTTTTTTTGTTGGGGCTTCTTCCAATTCTTCCTTTGTATTATTTAATTAGATACACAGCTATTACATTTCTGTATTTGAATGTCTTTCCCCAAATTTTTTTACTACTTTGTTCTCCAAATCATCGTATTTCAGGAAGGTGCTGCTCTGCTTTTTTTCTGCTTATGTTAGGTAAACATTTTGCCTAAAAATGTGTTTTGCCCCTTGTTCCTTGAAGGGTCCATGCTGTCTTTCAGTAGTGAGTCAGAAGAATCACTTTCAGGGATCTGGAAACAATATATATACATATATATATATATATGTTATTATTTTATTCTTTAAAAAATCTTTGATTTCTTAAATGAGCTAGAAAGCTTTAATCCCTCCAGCTAATATGACTCTCTTCCTGAAAAAAGGCTTTACAAGTATGTTGTTTTCTGCAGTGGGCAAGATGGCTTAGACTAGATGACAAGTAAAGTCAGTTTCAGTATAAGGTTAAAAAAAGAGGACATGTCAGAAGACTTTCAAGATTAGGAGATAGTATGACAGTATGACATACTTCCTTTCTTACTTCCATGATGTTCAGGCTTTATTCAGATTTTTATTCTTAAACAGGGAAAATTGACTTTAACAGAGCGCTATGTTGCAATGCAGTGGATAGTGAGTAGTTTACATGTTAGGGTAAATTCAAATCATCTTCTTTTATATTAATTCAGAGCTGTATTTCATTTATTAGCTTAGCTGATGCATTTGGAAATTCCTGGAGGCAACTGAGAAAAAGTTCAGGACAACAAGATGTGAAGTACTATTTATTGCCATCAAAATTTTCTAACTGTTCTTTAGACTTTCTATTTACAGAACAAGTTATGTTTATCATAGTTTATTTTGTGATTCTAATAAGTATGCCTCTAACCAAACAGGGTGAAATTCTGGTTCCTTTAAAAGCAACAGCTCTTATTTTGCCAAATATTTCACTGTTCCCAGAAGGTAAATTTTAAAAGGAGATGATATATAACCCAGAACTACTATCTTGTGGTTAACTTCTGTGTCCCTGATTTGACATGACATGCTGTGATGAAATTTGACCAGAAAATGATTTCACTATGAAAATGATTCATAAAGGAAAGAAAGCAAAGAACTGGAAAAGAAAGTAACAACAGTGTATGCATAAGATACAGACAGGGAAATTATTTCTGACAATACTGATAAGCCATTATTATTCAATATTTTTTCCTGTATGGCTCGAGGATATTGATATTTTAAAGCCAGATGCCGATTGACTGGTATGAACACTTGATTGTATGTATGCATGTGATGATGCATCACAAGGACTAGAGGCGAATAGAAAAAAAGTATTTCATTTTCCAGGATGACTGTTGTAAGTTTGTTGTATTTGTCTACCAATTTGAATGACCTTCTTCCCATCTTAACTCCAGGATTTGTTTTGAGCAATCAGTGACAAGCCAAAAACCTTTGCCTCAGGCGGGCCTATGGGATAGGCTGTCCTGGAGCCATGCAATCTGGAATTTTCAGTGCCTTTGGCCACCAAAGACCTTCAAGGCATCCAGAGGTAATAAGCCCTTTTTCAGGCTCGTGGGTACTGCTCAGCATTGCAGACAAAACGATTAGGAGCTCAAGCTCAGAGCAACTTGCCGTTTTCACCAGGTCACAGCTGGATTACTAGGAAAAAAAAAAAATGGGAGTGACTGAAATTTTCTTGAGTTTCACTGAATTTGACTAAACCCAGACTGTCTTAGAGGAAGCTCTTATCTTTGGTGAATCAACAGGTTTTAGTACGTAGAGCGAGATGCATGATGGTTTTTTGTTAGCTCTATTTGGAGCTAAAAGGAAATAAATGTGCTCCCTGTAGTTGGAATGCTCACTAAAAACCCCACATTTCTGAGGGTGGAATGGTTTGGTTTAAGGAGTTCATCTGCAATTGTTAATGATTTTTTAAAAATGTTTTTTCTCTCTTTTTGAACTTCTTGAATATCTATCTCAGATCATTTTGCAATCCCTGTTGCTGTGAAAGTCAAAGGGATGGTAATTCCAAACTAATAAAGAAAGTCTGTTAAAGACAGGTATAAAAGGAATCATCCTGGACAAATAAGTTCAGACGGACAAATTTTTTAGTAAGAAAAGAATCCTCTGTTTCAGCAACCACAAAGTAATAAGCAATTCCACTAAGGCTTTCAGTATCAAGAAAATAAAAATTTTCTGGTGTCCTTTAAATCACGTAATGCCAAGCCCCCATTTCCTCCCAGGAAAATAGACATATTCTCTGCTAGAGACATTGCTTTTCATCATACAGTGGAAATCTGCATCTCAGCAGGTGGGGTCAGCTGTCTTTTAGCTTCTTAAAGAGTCCTCTATGCTCTACAAAAGGTGCATTGTACAAGCTTCTTTCCCTTCATGATGGTGTAATTCAGGGATGGTCCTCCCTGATGATGGAAAGGTTATATTACGCTACGATGATGAATATCAAATGAATCTGCCACTGTCCATTCATTTAGTAAGATGAATAAGATTTCTGATGCATAACTTCAGTTGTTGCTGTTAGGAAAAATAAAGCTATGTTTTGAGCAAAAGCTCCTACTCAGCTTCAACCACAGTTTGCATTACATTTTACTCATTAAAGCAATCGATTTATGGTACCAAGGAACAAAATTAACATTAAAGATAGGCAAAATTTACAAAAAACAGCTTAAAGAATTGAAGTAAATGATGATATTCAGATTCTACAGTTGGTTTTCAATATTGTGTATTCAGGAAAAACACAGGTGGTTGATATTGTAGAAATGCAAGGGAAACTGTGTAGGTGAACTCTGTAATTACCAGTCTACCTAATCTAATTAACTCACAGTATATTTATTTGCTTTACAATTTCTCTCCCTCCCCTCCCCTTCCCTCCCCTCCCCTCATTGGTTATTAGAGAAAAGAAAATCTCACTTTGTTAGCAGGCAAACTCAGCAACTCTCTATTCCAAGATCTGGGTCAGGTGGTAATCTCTCTTGGTTTGAACAGGTTTTTTTAAAGTTTTGCGGCTAATTCTTAGTGTGAGACATTGTAGAATTACCATTTGGTGTCAAATGATTTTCAGTTTTGTAATCTGATTTGTAAACCAATACATTAGTAAGTACTTTCCCAAAAGGTTAAAATAATTCAGTGGTTTTATTAGTGTAGTTTAGAGTCCTTTCATGTCTGTTATAGTGGAGTACAATATATATTACCCTCTGTTTGTTCTGCATTCAAAATATTGAAAACTTTTTTCCCTGATGAGTATTGATCATTTAAATACTGTGCTTTAGATGAGCATTCATAACTGTTGTGGTTTTTTTTAATAAATAATTTGTTGTGAAATTACTTCATTTTCAAAACCACTGTGGAGTATTTGCTGCGAATATAGTTTTTCTCTTAAGCTTGGAATCGCCATAATGAGGGAGATGACTGTCTGTCTAGCCCAATGACTTGTCCTCAGCAATACCCAGCTGCAGATGCTAGGCAAAGCATGTAACACCAGAGTAAAGCCCTTCCCCCTTCAGTTTCCAGCAATAAGCAGATTAATGACTCTATTAGCCAGAGGCTACATCAAACCACTGTATTCAGTGGCTGTGAATTGATATCTCTTCCATGAACTTATCTCATCCTCTGATGAATTAATTTACACTTTCAGTCTCTTGTGAATTTCACTATTTAATCACATTTTGTGTGGAGAATGTAATTCCTTCTGATGATTTTGAATTGCTGACTGTGGTAGTATCATGAGTTTCTTCTTCTGTGCTATGAAAAATAAGGAACAATTGTTCACTGTTTAACTTTCTCTATATCATCCTTGATGTTCTAGGCATCTGTTCAATCACTCCACAGTCACTTTTTTTTTTTCCCTCCAAAGCTGAAGAATTGTAATTTGTTGAATCATTTCTAAATACAGAAGCTGTTCTGTATCTGTCCATTCTGTTGCCTTTCCCCACCTTTTTTTTCCCATTTTCTACGTGGCCTGTTTTGGGAGGGAGTGACCAGAACTACATGCAGTATTGATGGCAGGGGATGTTTGTGCTCCATGGATTTTGATATTAGCACAGTTGGGATTTTTTTTCCCTTGTTCTCAGTTACTGATAGCTCCTTGCATCTTACTGGCCTTCTCGAGCTCAGCTGAACACTTGCTACACTAAGCAGGATGAGAAACTTTATTTTTCCCTTTTCCTTTAAAAGATAAATTGCTTCTGATACTGTCAACTTTGATGAAATTCTATTAATTTTCAGAGAAAAGCCTCATGTCAGGGCAATACAAAGTTTAAAGGTTTCTAAGCAAGTAGTACTGCATCTCTTATTCCAAAGAGAGAGATTAAAAAGAGAGAGGGAGAAGTAAGTATAAATTAAAAGCAACAAAACTCTGCAGTCAGGCAGAATTTGCCCTTGACTGCAGCTTAACATTCAGTGATACAGGGTTAGGAGCGAGACATGCTGAAAAACTAAGAAATTCACGGAGATCCTTCATGATTTTGGGCAACAATATGAGGCAACAGGATAGACAAAAATTAATGCCTGCTGTATAAATCACTACTATGTACAGCAGCGTGTGTGGGAGAGTAGTGTTTTGTTTCCTTTGGCCACTGGAGACCTCTGGGATTTTGACACTAGCATGCTTGCATGCTTCCACTTAATTAATGGGGAAAAAAATGGGCTCATTACCACCATAATGGGACAAAATACTAGTTCTCCCCCACTGAATATTATATTTGAATCATATGGCTGACTGGTTCATCTCCATGAGAATAATTTAATTCTGTTTTCAAAAGGAAAGGAGAACAGATGGGAAGGAAAGAGAAAAGGAAAGAAGACAAGAATAAAAGGTGGGAAAGAGAACAATTCTGTTGTTTCATTCTCCTCTCTTAGTAAGCCTAATGGGGTTGCAGCTGTTACCTCTTCCTTCATGTTAGACATCCAAAGGACTTTGAAAGTGATTTGAAAGAATAAGGTAACTTCTGAAAATGTGGTGAGTGCAATGGGTTTAAAATAAGTGGATTAATAAGGAAATTGACCTCCTACCCATTACGTACAGTGGATATTTTATTGTGCTTACTCTCAAACTAGCAACTTTCCACAGCTGTTACAACTGTAAATGAATTCCATAAAATTCCTTAAAAGTTTGTCCATTTTTCGTGGTGACTGGGGCTCTTGTGCATACCTGCTGCCTGTACTTCTGAGGCACCTCCTGGTCTCTGCATGTGCTGCGGGCTCTTTGTACATATACATGTTCTGTCCTTAAAGTAATCTAGAAAACATAAGGATCACAGAAATACAGTCTGCCATCTCTGGAATGATGATTGTTAAATAAATATAAACCCCCCTCTGGTTTAATTTCATTTTTTCTTGTTGGTTTACTACTATATTCGGTTTTTTATACAAGGTAAGAAAGAAAAGTAAGTGGAGATATTGGATAGAATTTGATATCAGGGTTAAGAGTGAGAAATACAAGGAAGTTATAAATATATATACAGAAGCACAAACTTTTTTCATGTCCTTTCTTTTGTCTTTGTGTGTTGATCCTTGATTTGAGGCTTCAAGTGCAACTGAAGTTAAAAAATAATGTCCTTTTCAAGGTCTTCCTATATTTCCCTTCAATTTTTATTTAGAGAATCACAAGATAGCTTTTTGTTAATTAAAATAGCTTCAGTTAAGATGTTTCAGATCTTACCGTTGTTAGAAAATAAAAAGAATGGGTTTTGTACACCTGAGTGGAACGTTGTTTGAGAGAAGAGAAGCTCTTTTGTGGTCAGGGATTTAACTTCAGATAGGTATGAGAGAAATCAATTTCTAGAACATAACTAGCTTGCTTATGGGCTTGAAAGGTTTCACATGAATCACAGTGCATCCTGGAAGCATCAGAAAATTTGCCCAGATTAAAAGAACAGAATGTGTGAAACTTTATAAATATACACAATTCAGAAACTGGAGGAAGGGAAAGGAACAAGGAGACTTCATTTCTGGTAAATCACTTGCAGGGAAGAAATTTGGATGTATGCTGGTCTCTCAAGCTAGCATCAGAACTCAAAATTACACTGTGTTTGAACAGAAACTAAGTGTTGTTGAATGGCTATGTAATTACTTTCCATTCTCAAATCTGAAGTGCTGTTATGCAGTGCATCATGAAATTAATTAGTATTACTAAATTATTAGGGTATATGAGCATGAAAATATTTATATATAGTCAGCAGCCTGTAAGACTGCTAGGGAGAATCTTTTTTTAATACCTCAGTAGAACACCACAAAGAAGCATCATCAAATGATAAGCATGTGACTGGGAATGAAATGAAACAGAGTTATTAATCTCTTTTAAATAAAGCTAGCAGAAAGACTTGATGTCTGATAAATTTGTTTATCTCTGCAAGTACAGCTGTTGAATGTCTTAATTCTTCATTTTAAAAGAAAGTGTCTGTAATAAATTAATAAAGTCTTGATATATAAGTATAATGACCAGTGTTTTTTTCCTACTCCTTTCTGCAACATAGCTTCACTTTCATCTCTTCTGGAAAACAACTTATAATTTAATTATTACAGAAAGTCAAGAAGATTACTTAATGGAAGAAATAAATCAGCAATGTTATTAGAGCATGAAATCAAGTGTATTGAAGGTAAAACAGAACCCCTATATTATATTTAGCTCACATGAATAGGCTTATTCAAGTCAATGGAAAGATGTGCATAAATAATATTTTCCAGAATTAAGTCCTCAAATAGCTGTTTGTAGTATCTGGACATAACAGCCATACAGAAATTTCAATTGTATAATAGTAATGTTCACTGCTCCCTTGTTATTTTATTAATGTTTAACTTGGTTTATTTGAGCTGGTTAAATCTTCCTGTATAATCTTATTCAGAAAATTCCGTAAGCCTTTGCTTAAGTCTGTCTTTATTGATAAACTCAAGAAATGCTGGGTTTGCCTGTGCCAGGCAGTTAGACATTTTCACATGTGTTCTTATTTATGCGTCCTAGTAAGGACTGTGGAGTACCGGCAAAGAAGCAGTAGTAAGTCAGATATGTCCTGAGTAAAGTAACATACATATGAAAAATGGGAGAAAGGCATACATTACATATGTGCAGCTAGATTTATGGGGAAATACTTTCACTAATTCTGTAAGTGTGTCTCCAATGAAACAAATGTGTACAAAGAGGCAAGTTGATTTCTTAAAATTTTACAAGCTAATTACATAGGAAATGATATAAAACAAAAACGAGAAAAAAGTTGGCTAATGAATTTTTTTGTTCTAAGAAGCTGCAAATTATTTAATAAAATGTACGTGTTCTGATACTCTTGCACTGCTAGCTATGGTGAGTAGCTACAGCTACTTAGTCCACAAATAGTCTTTTGTAAGTCAATACACATATGTAAGTAGGACTGTGCTGTTCACCATGAAAAACAATTCTAGCAATAGTATGGGAATGGATTAATTGACAATTTTTGTTTTACCCTATTTTGATTCTTTTGTTACAAAATTCTATTTCCTCTATGCAATAAATCATTTCATAGTAGACATATTTCACTTGGAGCACAACAACACACTATAAGCCAGAAATAAATTTTCAGATATGTTGCTTTATTTACTTCCCACTGACTGGGATTAGATCTCCATATCTTCATTGAAAGGATCTGAAAAGAGATACTTGACCATCTTTCTTGGTTAAAAATAAGGTATAAACAAATGGGGGAAGGAGTGGAAAGACCTTTGTCTTAACTTTCTCATATTTGCACCACATCTTTCCTTAATATATTTTATCTCTGTTTAACATATTATTCACTATTCATAAGGTTCTTTGTTGTTTATAATATTTTTATTATTAGTTTAGCATATCTAGTGTATTTCAGCAAATTTTTGTTTTAAAGCATCAGTATTTAAAAGTTGTTAGAGAGTTGAAACTGATAGGGTTTGAAGGTCATGCTTAACAATTAGAGTTTAGCAGATTCTTATTATTTCTCAATGTTTTAACAGAATTTTTGCTTTCCATTGCTGTGTTTCAGGTAGAAATGGACATAAATTCTAAAATTTTAAGGAATGGAGAGACTGAGATTTGTAGTTAATACATGGGATAAAAAATTCTGTGTAAACTTAAAGACTCTACTGAAGTAAAGACCTTTTTTTTTCTGTAGCACGCTTTGCTGTGTTCTGGTGCATATGAGTTGGGTAGTTAGGTGGAAGAAAACCTACAACTTGTTCTTTCTTTCCATAATTTGTAGTAATTATATCTAAAACCAAACATGAATGTTATTCTTTGCAAATAATTATAAGATGGCAAAGTTCAAACCATTTGATTGTAGTACCATTTTTGTATTTTCAGGTGGCTCTGATGTAATATTATTGCTTCTCTTTTGATTGTATAATAGTGGACCGTTATCCCCTATATTTCCATGACTTTTGTGAAGAGTGGTCAGAAGTTTGATTTATTTCCCCCCCCCCGATGTTGTATGTCATCAGTGAAAAGACTATCATGCAAGTTATCATAGGTTATTTTTATAGTCAGTGAAGGAAAATCGAGCATGGTTCATCTGACTTGTTTCAGCCATTTATTTAGAGTTAGCTAAATTGTGCCCAGAGGTTACATTTTTCCTTTTTCTAAAGTGAACTTCGGTGACTAGCTTAAATGGAGATGTCTGTACTGTTAAAAATCTGAAACTCGGTGAAGTGAAACCTGCCTAGGACTTCTTCATGCTGAATGATATGATGTAAGCACGAGTTAATGTGTGGTTACAGACCAGCACTGTGCACTACAAAGTTTCCTCCTTTGCTTGGTTATCCACCTTTTTTTCATATATAAACAAGGGGACAAATCAGAGAAGTAAGGAATGGTATTTTTAGGAAAATGGATCATTGGCCCCCATATGGATGACTTGAAAGGATTTAGCCCACGTAGATCAAACTCATTTGTCCACTAGACTTTTCAGAGGAAGTAGTCTTCATTTAGAAATTGTGCAGAATAGCTTTACTGTTTCCAAAATTCCAGTCCTATGAAGAACTGTTTCCAGTGTGCCTTACAGCATTAAATTTTCACATAGGATACCTGCAGTGACTGTATTGACAAAGATTATTGTTGCACTTGCATGTGGCAGACAGAAGTGTAAAAATGTTGTTTGGGGAATAAGGATGAAACAGAGAATCTGTCTGCATAAGCATGTACTCTCCTCTATGCCCTCTGTGCTTACTTTCAAAGCAGTTATTTTGCCTTTATCCATTAAGGCTGTAAAAGAATTTAGGTTCAGTCCAGTTAAGAGCTTGGACATACACCAAAATGATCAAAGACGTGGAAGTCTGAAAAGAAATCTCAAGAATAGTAATGAAACAGTGTGGATCCAGTTTTGGAGAGCAGGTAAATGACAAAGGGCATTCTTTCATGAAAGTAAACTCCTGTATACGTTTACAATTAGTCTACTTTATTCTGCTTAGGAAATGGCTGTCTGTTAGTTTTGTGTCAAAAATGCCATAGACTGTCCGAAGGTGTGTGTGTCATTTCTGAGTTTTGTGTTGGGGGGGGGGAAAAAAAGCAAAATCTAAACAAATATGCTGCATTATAAGGGGTGTGTGAGAGGGAAGTAAAATCAGAAATATATGAATATTGAGGAAAGCGTTTGTTCATATGCCCTTCCAAGTCTTTTTTGCATAAATACTAACAAAATGAATTAATCAGAAGAAAAAAACCCAAATCTATAAAGTATGGGCTGAGAAGAAAGGAATTATTTACTTATGCTAATACAATTTATTTTTGAGGTCAGTGAATAACAACTAAGCATAGTTAATTGAAAGCAAGCCTGTTTGCATTACAGGTTCCAAAGTAATTTCCAGGGATGTGTGGAAAGAAAAGGCCGTAGTTGATTGCAAATCCTCTTGTAATAGTCCACCGTGAACTGGTACTTTCAATACTTGTAATAATACCTCTCAGTTTCCCCAAAATATTCTAAGCATTTACAAAGTGTGAAATATTGACAACTTTGATATGGTCGAGTCTGAAAGAGAGGAATAAAATTATCAGTATAAAACCTGAGCTTGGCATTTAAAGTGTTGTTTCAGCTAGCTGGGTGTGGCAAGGAAGAAATCAGATAGACTCAGCTGTGATGCTGTGGTGGTACAGCTAACAGCTCAGTGCAAAGCACACATGTTTAATTGGAAAAGGGTCAAATTTGCAGACAAGCTTAAATGACTGCATTTGAGTCCTGAAATGCAGAAGGAGTGAGCAAATTAGGCAGGTGAGCTTAGATTAGTTGAAATAAACTGTCTCTGAGATGCTTTATGGCAGCTGTGGCAAAAGTATCTTGAAATGAAGACATGCCGATCAGAAACATCCAAATTTGGAACGTAACGTTGGCTGGCTATTGAGTATAGGGACTAAATGCATGGCATCAATAACAGTTGGAGCTTACATGAAAGCAAATAAAATTGCTGTGGTAGAATGTGATGTACAAAAAGAGACTGTCTTGACAACATGTAACAAACAGTTGGATGCCCATTAAGTAAGACCACACTCCTGATTTTCAGAACTGAGCTGCCAGTGTCTCAACAAAGAAGTTTGGTTGTTGAAGAACGGGAAAGGATAAATACTGTGAATGACTAAACTAAAACTGTGCAAAAAGAGCAGTTTAGTCATTAATTCGCTACATTGAGTTCCTATAAAAATTGAGGAAAGTCTCAATTTTAATGTGTTTTGACAATGTACCACGTTCAGTTGAATATTGCAGTATAATTTTGTAGTAGAAAATCCTGTCCTCATACGTGTGTGCAATTACTGTTGCCTTCTGTGTAGGCCAGCATGTCCATAAAAGGGGGTGGTGCCATCACTGTGGTATAATATTGACATTTCATGATGCACAGGAGTGTATATTCCCAAATGCAGCACAAACTTTTTATGATTGTGGGATCTGAAGGCTGAAGTTTGTGAATTCCTGGGATCATAGTGTCCAACAGAGATGATCAGAGGAAAATTTGGGCTTTTTGAACTACTTTTGGGTTGGCTCCTAGGCCGGTAAATATTTTTTTTCCTTGAAGCTAATGAAACTGTTAGTTGGGGAGTATAGAATATGGGAGAGGATGATTTGCTGCTGATATCACTACCTGTGAAAGCTCTAGGAGCATATATTTTTCTTGGTCAAATATTTAGAGTGTGTGTGTTAGTACACTGGCATGCTTTAGATCTAAAAACCTGATCCTACTGAAGTTAACAAAGTTTTTATGTACTTTTAAAAGAACCAGCCCATTCACGCTCAATCTCAAATGAGTTGGGAGTCTCAGAACTGGAGTATTACCAGCTAAGATGTGCTTGCTTTCTCTAAGCACCAATATTACCAGGTTTAATACTTGGAAGAGGAGACTTCTCGATGGACATAGGCCAGTGGATGAGCTTCCTGGAAGGAGGAGACAACTTTTAATCCCCATGGAATCCCAGTGATCAGCAAGAGGTAAGGACTTGTGTAGGGTAAACCTATACTAACTGCTCTTTCAGGAGCCTCTTAGGCTGAGGTCTAAGTTCAGGTGAGTGAGAGAGGCAGCAAGTTTTAACTTCATGTCTCCAGGTTATCCTGCATAGTAAGGCAATGAAGAAAAAACATTAGAAAAAATTATATTCAGAAAATTGTCTTTTTGACTTCACATGTACTTTTCAGGAGCATGTTGAAAAGCAATTTAAATTCTTTGTTAAAAATGCTTCAGAAAACAGGAAAATCTAAGTTCAGGTGAGTGAGAGAGGCAGCAAGTTTTAACTTCATGTCTCCAGGTTATCCTGCATAGTAAGGCAATGAAGAAAAAACATTAGAAAAAATTATATTCAGAAAATTGTCTTTTTGACTTCACATGTACTTTTCAGGAGCATGTTGAAAAGCAATTTAAATTCTTTGTTAAAAATGCTTCAGAAAACAGGAAAATTTTTTAATTGAAAATGAAAGTTTTATTCCAAAATACAAGTATTTCAGGCTTTGATCAGAGTATTTGTGTTTTATTGGGTTACTGAGAACCTTGTGAAAATTCAGCTTCAAGTATCACTTGCCTCTGTTTTACTTTTCTCTCTAGCTACACTGCACCTCTCATACTGTTATTGCTCCCCATAAAAATTCAAAGCCAACAAGGACTATCACATTCCCTTGAGACCTTGTAACAGAAACAGAAATGTTGGAATTTTTTGGTTTTGATTTTATAACAGAAATTTCCTTCCTTATATCTGAAATATGGCTTACCCTTTTCTCTTCAAGACTTCAAGCTTTCCCCTGATTTGGTCTGCAGAGCTGTGGAGAGGCCTTGCTGATCTAATGGGTGGGGGACTAGGACTGAATACCTACTCCTCAGCACAGGGTGTGAGACAGCAACTTGCACTACCTCCTCCCTACAGGAAACACAATAAGGTAAGGGGCAACTCATTATGGTGCTCATCTTACACTATGAAAGCTGCCTTGCAATATAATCAATTTTTGAACTAATGATAAATCTAGCAGTGGTGATTGGAGCACACAAAACTCCTCTGCATAGCTTCACAGAAAAGGTTTCCTTTCTAAAGAATATAATCTGGCAGGAAGCCTAGCTCTTTGGCAGGAGAAGCAAATGGACTCATGATTTTCCTCAGGTGACCTTGAAGTAGAAGCATATGGAATGTACAGTACTCAGTATTCATCCTGAAAGGTTGTTTTCTTTTCATTCTCTGTGTCCAGACATTTAAAACCACTGCCTATTTTATTTTTACTTAAGGAAGGATCAGCTAGTTTTTCTTTAAAGAAATAGCTACTTCCCCTGAGTATGACAAAGTTGGAAGAAAATTAAAATTAATATTATATTCAGCACAGGTGTGTATAAATAAGCTGGAAGAATAGATGTCTACCAGTTTCCTTCAAATGTGTCAGCCTGACTGTGTTATTTTTTCAGCATTCATAAATATTTGTTTATTCACAGTATTTGATGATCCAGACTTTTTCACTGGGTTGGCTCTCTACGTATATGCTATGGATGATGGCTAGGAATTTTTATGTCAGGAATTATTTCATTGCCAGTGATCAGCCTGACAGTCCTCATGCTCCTCAAACAACAGAGGTGTATTGGGAATTTGGTCTTAATGATTACTGTGAGGAATTTGGCTAAAATTATGAAAAAGTGGTTTATAACTCTGGTTCCTTGTTCATTAGTGTGCCTTGTCCTTCCTCTGTAGTACTCCTGTTGCAGTCCTCCCGTGCTAGAGTACCTTCAGTACAATAGACTGGCTTTTGTTCTTATCTTTTCTCCCTGCCCTTCTTCATCTTCAGCTTGTCTGCAGCCATTTCTGAAGCACTGAACAATTTTCTCAATGATTTGAACATGTTATCTGAACATATTCCAATATTAAAAGAAGACATATGAGATTAAATGAATGTATTAAATAATGCAATAACCTTTGCACAAAATTTTTGAATTACTTTTTTATTTCTATAGTCTGTCATTGATACTGTTACTTAATGGTGAAATTAGTCTTTATATTTTCATTTTGCTATTTTATGCTAGGAGGTGTGACTGCTCTATCAGACGAAAAACTGCAGCCCTTGGTCCCTTTGAAAAAGGCTGTGTGACCAGTAAAACAGAGTCTTTAAGCTAGAAATGCCTTGCCTGGCTTTTTCTTGGTGAACGTGTCCAGGAAAACCAGTCAACCACACTAAAAAGACTCAGAAGCCCCAGAATTTGGAACTGTTTATTGAGACAGATTAAACAAAAGATTTAAATACACATCCAAGTTCCTAGTGTAGTAGGTCTCTTCTTTCAGTCTTCTTCCTATTTCAGCAAATGTCAATATCTTTCTGGAGCAGATGGTTCCACAGTCTTGTCTTGGCGTCTGGGAAAGTTTTTCTTTCCCTCACTTCCAAGGTGTGCCAGCTGGTTTGGCTTCTGTTACAAGAAAGCCCTTTGCTCATCTTGCAAGTTAAGTTTGCTTTGCAGGTTGTAGTTAGGGAACGTGGCTGCATCTGGAACGCTGGCTACCTAGAGTTCAGCAATAGCAATCCATGAACATCCATGGGGGTAATACACGTGTTAGGTTAAGCGAATTCCTGTGGGGGTTTGGTTTTATGTTCAGTGTGTCAGTGAATAAGAAAATGAATGAATTGCTTATTTTATGAGGAGTGTTCTTAAAAGAGCAATGCTGATAATAACTTCTTGCTGTTTAAGAGTTGGAGATTCAGGATCTCCAAACACTTGCTGAGACGTAATATAAAAAACATCGTTTAGTGACGGGTGATGCCAATTGCTGTTGTCAAGGGGTCCAAATAAGCTAAATAGGTTGAAATGCCAATATCATAATAATAATTCATGAATCAACATATCTCAGTTCACAAAATATTTTGTTGCTTATTTGACTTAGGGTTGTGAAGTAAGGCTATCCTGTTTTTAAAAGATCAGCAATAAAGAAGAAATAGTATTTAGAAATATGTGTCTAAGAATATATGAATGAATGAGTAATTATGGATTTCAGATATACTTCTCACTGTATTTTTGTATATGAATTCATAGTTTAACAGGAAATATGCTAATTTACAATACATATTTTTTTTTAGTCTCCTGCTAAAATAAAAAGACAAGGTAACCAGCCATTTTGTTCATCTCAATGAAATTACTTTTAAAAGTCAGTACCAGATTAAACCTCCTGCTATTCAGATCATTATTGCTTAAACTAAGTCGTCTGAGGAGGGCAATATTCTGCAATCTCTCCCTGCCTTCTCTTAGAGTGGATGTTAGTTTCAAAATACTGCAGGGAGCACAATGAATATTCAATGAGAAGTTTGCCTGTGACACCTGCTTCTTCTGTAGAGCTTTAAGACTGACTTTAAAAGCTGACAGAGGAACGGTATTATGTGCCTGTAAAAGCAATGAGTTTCATTTAAGGAGAAATATATTAAAGCTGTTGTGGGTGGCCTGATTAATGTAGCACCTCAGTGAATTTATTTCCCAAGAAGCAGCACCAAGCAATATTTTATGTCAAAAACATGTATCAGGATTGATCCTCCTGTTAAAGCCTCAGTTTTATGGCTAATCTTCTGATTCAGTCAGCAAAATGGATGTTATTTCTTATTTTGAAGATTTTTAAAAAATTTTAAAATATATATAAGTTTGGAGTTATGTATATATTTGTATTTATTACAGAATTGCACTGTAACTGAGAAGTACATTGTGACTTTTATCAGGGATTAGTAAAGTTTAGAAGTGCAACTGCAAAGATGAAAGTAGGCAAAATGCATGTGTTGAATTTGTTTAATCGTTAGGATTCTTCAGAGACAAGTATGTCTGATATCTATCACATACACAAGTATTACTAATCAAGTGCAGTGCTGTACCAAAGAAAAACAGTGCAGTGTAAGAAAGCAATATATTATATGTCATTTAGTAAATGCTTGATTAAGCACACAGTGCTAGAAATTCCCTGTACAGCAGCCGGAGCTTCTTGTGAAATGTCCAGAGTGTGTGTGTGTGTGTATACACAAATGCAAACACATTTTTATATACTTTTTCTTCTTCCTAGATGAAAGACCAGATGCACAATGTCCATATAGACACTAACAGCTTGGTAAGTGAGGAAAAGATTAGTGAAGCAAATCACTTCATCTGCTCAGGAGAGTTTGCTAAATTGTTTTAAACAAAGAGTTGTCACGGGCAGAAAGGAATCTGAGAACTGCTGGTAGCTAATGTATTTCCTTCCTTGGATCCAAGTTATAAGATCTAATAGATGGGGGACTTGCAGTCTCATGCAACCGCACCCTAAATAGAAAAAGAGTCAGCGTTGGATGAAAGCCAGTTATTTACAATGTTAACTGGGTTATTAAAGATGAGAGCTTTGTGTGTTCAGTGAAAGTCAGTGGGTTACCAAACACATGCTGTAACTTGTTGAGTTTTATTAGGTGAAAAACGTAGAGCTACAGCAAGTTATCTTTTCTCTCAGATTCTTGTTCGCTGCTTTGGTAAATTGGCTGTGTTACTCTGTCAACTGTAGTGGTAGAGAAACACTCCACCTCCCTTAGGTGGAGTGTTAATTGTGGCAGGATGGAGTGGGATAGTTTCTGGCCAGGAAGGCAGGTTAGATACCCTGTGCTGGGTTCCCTGCCAGTGTGGTTCTCTTCCTTTCTGGACCTGATCCATTGCTATCTGCCGCTGTGGTCAGGGAGGGGTGGAGAAGGGAAAATGCACATGTTTTTTCAAACTCTTTTCTTGAGTATGGTGTTTAAGAAGGCGAGGGGGGATTTCTTTTGGTTTGTTCAGAAGCTTCAAATCTAAAAGTGTATTCTTTTTTTTTAATTATTATTATTATGATAACGCATCAAAAGATGACTTATTAGAGTGGAACTTCTGGTGTAACCTTAGCTATACCTATAAATATATCCTGTATGTTCAGGGAGTATGCGCCACTTTCAGTATGCCCTCAGTAGCAATTCTGTGAAATTAAAATTATTTGTCCACTGTACCTTTGAAAGCATGATGAACTGTTGGTGTGCTATGGAGCAAAAAGGCTTTCTGTTTTCTGTCGTTGCCCTGTACATGTGTATGGCTGGCGGTTAGCTACTGCCAAAACCTCATGTTCCAGACTGAAAAATGACAGGCTGAGATTTCATTTAAAGTGTGAATGCATGTGGGTAATTGAGGGAGAAGGGGCTGAGTGGTTTTGGGTTATGTTTGGGTTTTTTTTTTTTTACATTCTTGGCATAATTTGATAAGTAGTAGCTGTGAATAGAATTCTGTTTATTTTTATAACCTTAAACCAAATATTGCATGTCACTTTTTAATATACAACATCCGTAGAGTAGTGCTCCCTTTTGACTTATGGAGAAATACTTATAAAAAAGAATCTTTTCATATACCTTGTATTACCCTTTTTTTCTTCTAAGAGAGAGATTAAAGTGACCAGGTAAATTAAGACTGCTAGTGTCAAGGTGTCTTCGGTGTTTTTTACAAAAGGCTTAAGGAACAAACAGAGGGACACTTAGTGCCTACTATCTCAGGATGAGAAAGATTCTTCAGAATATTTCTTAGCTATTCTTTGGAAACATCAAGACAACTAATGTTTTCGACCATTAGCAAACAAAAGAAAATAAATTCAAGGAAATGTGATCTCAGAGAATAATTTTAACTCAAAAGAACCCTCCTTATTTTTGTGTTTGCAAGAAGTGAGAATAATTTAGAAACACTTTGGAATGGAAGTAGCTTGTGTGTTTTTGTTTTGTTTTTTTCCAACTTAAGCTCTGCTCTTTCTGTGTTCTCTTGTTGCTTATGCAAGAAAATCCAACAAGAGATAACGCAAGTGGCTTCCAAATTCTCCTCTCTCCAAATCCATCTTTCCTTTTGTATAAAGAAATTACTCATGGTTTTGTGCCTTAAAAGTACTCCTAGATCTACAAAGTCCAGAAAATTGAATATACATGTTTTGAAAATACTGCTACAGTGTACAGAATCTAAAACTGAGTAATTGTCATCACTTGAAAAATATTTTATTCACTTCAGGATTTAAGAAGGAACATATTCTAGCCTTGAGAACAGTCAAGAATACACTTCCATTGAGGCCATGAAGCAAACATCCTAGTTGAAGTCCTTTTTTAATGAGAAATACATTGAGTTAATTCGATGTCTTCAGAATAGAGCTTAACTGCACAGTGACCATACCTGCCTGGGTTATACCTGTAAAGAGTCCAAGAATAATGTTAACAGGTTTCATACCAAAAGATCTATCTGCAAACTTAATGATTATATAGTATAAAGCTGTGTGGTTTTTTCTTCCACTCTTCTTCTACATTTTTTTCAAGCGTTGTCTTTGCAAGGATTTATTATATACCTCTTCATTTTTGTCAAATATTTACATAGGCAGTTCTGAGAGAAAGAATTCAAGAAAGATGCAATTTTATGAAGTACACCTAATCGTTGTTCAGGAATTGAATGATGATCTTTTCATGAGCATGTGGGAAGAATGAAATAAAATATTGCTAATTAATGCTGAATCAGATAAACAGCAGTAGATAAATCGATCATTCTGCAGGAACTTTTAACCATTACTATATAAATTCACAAACCACCATCAGTGTCTGAATTTAATGAGCCTACCAGAATGAATGAAAACAAAATACATGGTCAGAAATATGACACATTTTCAGTTTTCATGAGTTAGAAATCTTTTTTCCCTCTAACTTGCTATAAAATCACACTAGACATGTTTCAAGAGTAAACTCATTTAATCCCCGCAAAAACATAACTTTTGATAAAATTACTTCTGGTGATATATATAATGTTTCAAAAATTATAGGAAAAAGTAATGGCTAAAGAGGAGTGGCTTTGACTTTTCATATGTGCTGTTTATAATTTTGTTGAAAGCTTCGTTAGTAAAATCACATTTCTTGTCTATATGTGCAGAGGAAGAATAGTATAAAGGACATAAACCAACTTTTTTTGGAAGGAGCTATCTTGTAACCTCCTAATTCTTCTAGCAAAATGTCATGTATAAAGGTACATTTATTTTTGACCTTTTTTTTAGTTTTTATAAGAACTGGAGGAATAGGTTTTGATAATTGTGTACTGACCTAGAAAAGAAATTAAAACCAATAGTGAGCACAGAAGCTTTTGGCTTACTGATGTCTGAGAGGAACCTTGACTCTTAAGTTTTTTATATGCATGGAGACTAAATTTAGATACCTTAAAGATGAAGACACTAATCTACTTGCAGATGTCAAACGTTGGTATACATGAATTGAATATGTTGTGTTCAGTAGGCTGAAGATGACTTGCAACTTAACAAGATGAGTTTGATATTCAAAGTGGAGCTTTTCATTTATTCAGAGGAAACTCTTTCCTGGTCTTTTCTGGGTGCCTTTATCCTCATGTGGCTGCCAGTGACTTCTGTGGGGTGACACTGACTTTGGGAGAAATAGCCTGCTTGCAGCTTATTCATTCCTCCTTATTAACAGTGAAAAGGTACCAAATGTAAAAAGGTGTCAGTTTTCTCTAAGTTATAGAGACTTCCTGAAAAAAAGTTAAATGGAGAGAAGGGAATAAAAAAACTCAGAAACAATAAAGTATAGCTCTTTACTTAATAGACCTTTATTTTGGAAAGATTCTGAGGGTTTTTTACGTTTTACATCTTGCACCTGGGTTATGGAGTACATAGCAGCCACAAGTGTTAACAAACTTGTTGCGGTGTTGCTTATATTTTCTCGATAAGCCTGAAGTACCAATTAAAATAATTTTGGATTATTAGAAACAAAGACAAAAAAACCTAAAACATCTTCCCCCTTGCTTCCCAGGCTCAACTTCACTCCTTCATCCTCAACTCCTCTACCTCCTCCCCTGCCCCAAGAGGTGCAGGGGAATGGAGTATGGGGAGTTTTATGTTGTCCATAATGGATCCTCTCTGCTGCTCCTTCCTCTGCATGCCTTTCCCCTGCTCCACTGTGGATCCTTCCCATGGGCTGCAGTCTTTCAGAGCAAACCTGCTCCAGCATGGTCTCTCCAGGGGCTGCAGGGGATCCCTGCTTGGGCGCCTGAAGCACCTCCTCCCCCTCTCCCCTGGGTGCTCGCAGGGCTGTTTCTCACACTTTTCTCCTCACCCCTCACTGTTCGGCAGCGTTTTGCCCTTTCTTACCCAGGCTTCCCCCAAGGCACCGCCATCGTGGCTGCGGGGCTGGAACCGGCTGGGTCCAGCACAGAGCAGCCCCGGCTGCTCCTCACAGAGGCTGCCCTGCAGCCCCCCCATGCCAGCGCCTGGGCACCTGCACCCCACACACTTGCAAATAGGAATTTCTATTCTCCTAACATATACGAAAAGAGGAAGGGGAAAAATGTCTCATTGTCAGTCTGGAAACTTATGCTGTTTTCTCTCAAACTACCCCATTAAGTGATGCTACCAAAGAATTAACATATCAAGATAGCTAAAAGTGTTTTTTCACATCCATATAATTAGCAAGAAAAATTACCTTGTTGCCTGCAGGAAGTATTTCTACAGTTGAGCATTGTTTTGAACAAAGAACAAACAGCTAGAAGC
>NW_008825109.1:15510987-15512448 GCF_000699105.1 Pygoscelis adeliae
TTTTAATGCACAATATTTAAAAGAAGATGAACAGAAAAATTTTAGTTTCATGGAGAATTTTGCTACAGAAGTGACAAAACTGGGAAATGGGCTATTTCAAGCAAAAGATCTTTTGCAGTAATGGGGAATGAACGTGTGTAGGCGGTAAGCAGGGGAGGGGAGCATGCCACAGTGGGAGTGTTTTCACCCCAGCCTCCCTAAAATTTTCACCTCAAATACTCATTCCCGTCTCATTCAAGTGCTTGACCTCCTGTCCAGACTGGGCACCAACAAACAACCCAACAAAAGTGTGGTTGCTCTTTTGGTCAGATTGGTGTTGCAGACAATGTGTGGATGCTGCTCTGGGGACAGTAATACTGCCTCATTACCTCCATGCACCCCTGAAACGGAGATGTCAGAGCTCAGTCAACAGCGGGAGCCCGGCAGTCAGAAGCTGAGTTGCCATGAGGCACATCTTTTAAAAACAGAGATCATGCCTTTTTAACCAATATTAAGAAAGTTGTGAGCTGCTTGGGAAGCTAGCTAGAGAAATCAGGATGAAGTCAGGCCAAGCAATGCACATATCCAGCACAAATGCTCGTCCTCATGGAACTAGTTAATGAAACTGGAGTTTAATATTGGTGTTGGAGACAGCATTTCTATTTAAAAGGAAAAAAATAGGAATAAAACCCCAAGATAATTCTTGTGTTAGGGTTTATTGCTTTTTCTTTACTTTTTAATGGACTAATGTTAATGTACTCCTAGGACCTAGACAGCCTGAATTGCAGATATAAAGACTAAAAGAGTGAGGATTTACGTAAGTCAGTTAGATGAATAAAAAATAAAATAACAAAAACTGAATGTTGCTTAAAGAACATTGCTGAAACAGTATGAAATAAGAATATAACAATGTTGTTTCTGGAGTTTTTCCTTGTGGTCATTATAAGAATACTTACAAGACAAGAAGAAAAAGAGAACATACATCACCAGCAGAACTTCAATGACTGCCCTCAGAAGGATAAAGTAAACCTGGCCTCCAGACTCCCAGAACCAGATCAGATATTATGACTAAGCAATACAAGTGCTGATTTTAAACACTGTTGCCTTGTTCAAGGTATTTAAATGAGAGTTAGTTGGGTTAACTTTTTAGTGGCAGCTGTATTCTGAACCAGGACCATCAGTCCTGTTCATAATTTCAAACCCATAATTTCACAATTTAATAGATAGGCAGTCTTATAGCTAAACTAATTTGTTTGGATTATTACCATTGGATTCTCAAATTGTTTAAGGATCCAGTATTTAAGATACCTGATCAATAGGCTAAAGAAGGCTTTAAGAAGCCTGGTACGGGACTCAGGAGCACAGGTAGTTTTTTCATCAATCCTGCCGGTCAAAGGGAAGGGGTTTGAAAGGGCCAGTTGAATATGGTGAGTCAACAAATGGTTACGCGACTGGTGCCACAGCCAGGGGTTAAGCTCATTA
>NW_008825109.1:15512494-15512939 GCF_000699105.1 Pygoscelis adeliae
CCTGGTCTACTGGGGGCTGACGGGGTCCATCTGTCAGAGGAGGGGAAGAGCATCTTCAGTCATAGGCCAAGCTGGTGAAGAGGGCTTTACACTAGAGATGCCGGGGGAGGGGAACCTCAATCCATCCCACTCCTACTAGTTTGATGCCAGGGCCAGCAATAGATGCCCAGAGCCTGGAGAAGGAACACAGGTCAGCAGGAGAGCGCCTGAAGAGCAGCACAATGGAACTCCAGCCAGTGAGACAGCTTCATCGGGGGCCCAACATAAATGCCTCTATGCGAACGCATGTAGCATGGGGAATAAACAAGATGGCATCACGGAGACATGAGGGATACAGGCTTTTCAGGAAGGACAGGCAGGGGAGACGAGGAGGGGGTGTTGCCCTCTATGTCAATGACCAGCTGGAGTGCATGGAGCTCTGCCTGGGGATGGATGAGGAGCTGAC
>NW_008825109.1:15514844-15515564 GCF_000699105.1 Pygoscelis adeliae
GCCCTTGGCCGGGGCCAACCCCCGGTATCAATACAGGCTGGGGGATGAAGGGATTGAGAGCAGCCCTGCCAAGAAGGATTGGGGGTACTGGTGGAGGAAAAGCTGGACATGAGCCAGCAATGTGCGCTCGCAGCCCAGAAGGCCAATCGTATCCTGGGCTGCATCCAAAGAAGCGTGGCCAGCAGGTCGAGGGAGGTGATTCTGCCCCTCTACTCTGCTCTGGTGAGATCCAACATGTCCAGCTCTGGAGTTCTCAGGATAAGAAAGACACGGACATGTTGGAGTGGGTCCAGAGGAGGGTCACAAAAATGATCAAGGGGATGGAACACTTCTGCTATGAAGAAAGGCTGAGAGAGTTGGGGTTGTTCAGCCTGGAGAAGAGAAGGCTCAGGGGAGACCTTATTGTGTTGGGATGGGAACTTCAACAATGAACTTTATTGAACTTGATGAGCAAGCACTGTGCTATTGAGGCATGAGAGGGCATGTAAGCAGAAGACAAAGGAGGAAGTAATGAGCTTCTGAAAAGCTGTAAACAAGATAAAGGCCATGAAGGCATGTCACATGATCAGGAAGAACAGGCCAATCCACTAGAACGTAGACGCGTGTGAACACAAGGCTGTGCCCTATCAGTAAGCTGCTGATAGTGCCTGAACACTTGAGTTTTGTATAAAAGGAAAGTTACACCATAATAAAGGGTCTTTGGTTGCTGCCTGCCAGAGT
>NW_008825109.1:15517802-15539329 GCF_000699105.1 Pygoscelis adeliae
GGCACAGGTTGCCCAGAGAGGTGGTGGATGCCCCACCCCTGGAAACATTCAAGGCCAGGCTGGACGGGGCTCTGAGCAACCTGATCTAGTTGAAGATGTCCCTGCCCATGGCAGGGGGGTTGGACTAGATGACCTTTAGAGGTCCCTTCCAACCCAAACTAGTCTATAATTCTATGATTCTAAGCTGACTACCACATCATGTACTGCACGTTAATTAAGTGAAGGAACCCTGAGTTTTCAGACGGTGTTAAGGACTTGCCTGGAAGAGAAACACTAGTGTGGTCCAAAACATAGTGACAACTAAAGGGGAATAAAAGAAGGGGACTTCAGTTGACAGCAATCTATGAGAGTACAAGATCACTGAAAGGATACATTTTTTTTGGACCTGTAGGTATGATATTTCATCAGGTGAATGTGATAACTACTACTAACACTGATTTCTTTTCATTCCATTTTATCACCATTTTGAAGAAGTTAAATGTGGCACAGCTTTCTGTACTAGTAATTGGATCATATATACTATTTGACAGCAAACCTTCAGAAAAAATGCCAACACATATGGACCCCCTTATCAAATAGGCTTGGAACTTGGTTGGCATTTGAGCTGCATGGTTCAGTATTGCCAGATGACCTCAGACTGTTCTAAAAATGTAATCTTGGCTCTAGCAGTTATTTAACAATCGGTCTAAAACTGCTTGCTTTGTGGTAACTTTTCAGTTAGTTGACAGGTGTCCTAGACCTAGCTTTGATGTGTCAGATTACGCAAAAGTCAGTTGAAACATTTTTTTAAAACCTGATGTAAAAGTGTATGGTTATGGTGCATATTATTATGTTAAAAATACTTTTTAAATAATAATATGTGTATTAAGTAACAATATCAGTCACTAGGAAGTGAGTTATAGATGCTGCATTCAACATACACAACTGAGAACAGAAATCTTGTGTAATCATTTCGTATAAATGGAATACTGGATGTGAGTTATACATTTCTTAATTCAGGAATAAAAATAGCTTTAATACTTTTTCAACTGAGGAAAAAGACCATTTTCTTTCTGCTACATCAGATGGGAGTGTGATGAAATCTTATGTGCCTGCTTTTACCCTGTGTGTGGCAGGTTACTCAGGTTACGTTTAAATCAAAACGTTTACTCTGTATAAAAGGACTATGATGGTTCCTATCTACTAGATGTGAAGGGTTTTTTTGGCTTTTGATTTCGAGCTACACTTTAAAGTGCTTCAGTGGTAATAGTTGGGAAGAGATACTTGGAATAAATTTAATTAATTGCACAAAGTGCCGCTTTCTCCCAAGGTATCTTCCGTGCCACTTAAGGTGTTTATGGCATGTGAGTCTAGCATGTGGTTGCTGTCTCTTTCAACTGGAAATACCTAGGTAGGGCAATGAAAGGTAGCACATTACTAACTGTGTGGTTCTTATACAGTTTTTGAAAAAAAGAGGTAGTTATGTGACTGGTAGCACAGGATTGTCTGTGAATGGAAGATGTTAAATCACTTGCTTGTAATTCAGGAAGACCCAGTTACATGTCTTGACTTAGAGATTAAACTTTTGTGAGAGACTCAGAATTTACTTATGCTCAGAGTGCTCAACTGAGGCGTAGGCACCTCCTGCTAGTATAGTTAGTTAGCAATGGTGTTAAGGAGTTTGAAATATTAGCAGTATCTTTCTTTTCAAGTTACCAGCGGTTTTCAACTATCTTGTCTTGTATTAGGTTTTGGTTTAGTTGTCTCCTAGAAACCTAACAATACTTTTGAGTAGAAGGATAAAGGAATTGACTGGGTTATGATAACAGCTATTCCAATTTTATAATAACTAGATTAATAGGAGCTGTACCAGATTTTCATTGTAAATATTACTTTTTTCTCATTGGATACATAAATACATTCCTTTACCTTCAGAGGGTTTGTCTTTCTTTTTTTTTTTTGTATTTTTTACCTTAAAATGGGAATGACAAAAAGTCAAGTTAATGAAAATTTACCTTCCAAATTGCTGGGAGCAATTTGTTCAATATTCATTTGAATTGATGTTTAGTAGACTGTAACTTAGACCTGTACATAGCATTGGCATTCAATGGAAAAGTGTAAACAGCAGAGGTGAACAGCTGTGACTAAACCCAATGTTCTTAAGACACACAAAAAAAAGGACACAAATTAGTTGTATAAAAGATATGCTTTCCCTGTCTTGTCGTTACCCTTTTTTACAACCTGATTAAATTTTAGGTGAAATTAATTAACTTTTCAATCTTTACCAATTTTTTTTTTTAGAAACAAGGAGTTCTGAAGTAATTATCTCAGAGTGAGGGGGTCCTTTATTGTCTCCAGTATTTCTTGTGATTTTAATGGGCAATCTAAGCTAGGGAAAAAGTGAGTCCATTAAAATGTACAGTGTTGATCACTGTACGTATCGAATGATAGATTGTAAAAAATGTCTGATATCTAATTCTTCCATTATGTATTGAACATAATATTTTTGTAATGTCTTCTATATTTAAAAATGAGTAATCAAGTAACATGTTTTCTAAGATTTATGAAAGAATATGCATCTAGAGGGATTTTCCATCTCTCAGACTTTGTCATCTATTAAATAATAATGTGCTTAAATAAGGGATGTGTATTATTCACAAGCTACAACGTTTTAAAATTTAAATTATTCTCTCTTGAGAAATTCTGGTTTTTAAAACCTTGCAAACTGGAACAATTTCATCCCTCCCTGACCATCTCAGGCCACCCCTAGCCCCTCTCCACACCCTGCTCAAGCTTTCCAGAGCAGGAAAAAATGCTGGTATAAAAATCTAAACATCTAGCATGTAATTAAAAGTGTACATTTTTCAGAGGTACAATTTTTTTCCTGTTTAGATGATAACATTTTCATATCTGTGTATAAAGAACCTGGAGTAAGAAAAAGTAGTACTCTTATACTCTCATATAGTTCTTAACACAATAGGATTTGTTGTCATTCTTGGCTCCTCTTGCAGTGAATTCAACCATTTGCAGTGAATCTACTGAATCTTCAGGGACCTATACCCACTTTTTCTCCCTTTTAACTGAAATTTCTTTTATTGGAACAGTTTTGCAGTTGTAAGAGAGGAGGAGGAAAGAGGTTGTGGATGGAAAGCTGTAGTTAAGGTTAATTTCATGGGGGTTTTTGAACATCAAGATGAGGAGTTCATGATGGTCATATAGGGAGTGCAAGATGAGTTACTGATTTTGTGGAGGGGAGAGGGTTGGAACCTGCACAGTTTTCTGCCTGTGACATAAAATGTAGAAAGCAGTCCTGAGGGTGTTGAATGGATGGGTGTCCTGGTTTCAGCTGGGATGGAGTTAATTTTCTTCCTAGTAGCTGGTACAGTGCTGGGTTTTGGATTTAGTACCAGAATAACATTGATAACACACTGATGCTTTAGTTGTTGCTAAGCAGTGCTTACACTAGTCAAGGACTTTTCAGCTTCTCGTGCCCTGCCAGCAATAAGCTGGGAGGGGGCACAGCCAGGACAGCTGACCCAAACTGGCCAAAGGGGTATTCCATACCATGTGATGTCATGCTTGGTATATAAACTGGGGGGAGTTAGCTGGGGGGCGGGACCACTGCTCAGGGACTGGCTGGGCATCGGTTGGCAGATGGTGAGCAATTGCATCGTGCGTCACTTGCTTTTTATATTCTTCTATTATTATTATTATTACTATTTGGCTTTATTTTATTTCAATTATTAAACTGTTCTTTCCTCAACCCACGAGTTTTCTCACTTTTACACTTCCGATTCTCTCCCCCATCCTACCGGGGGAAGTGATTGAGTGGCTACATGGTGCTCAGTTGCTGGCTGAGGTTAAACCACAACAATGGGTCACCAGGCCACCTTTCTAGGTAATAGGATTGAACCTGAGCTCTGGCCGTGTAGTAGCAGCAGCAACTGGAATCCTTTGAACCAGTGATAATTTCATTTCCAGAAGAGAAGAAAAGAGGCTGCAGACAAGAAATCATCTGAGCTCTGATGTCTGTGATAGAGCATGAGAGATGAAGAGGAGGTTTCTCCTCCTGCTTTCTATCAGCTTAGCGTTTTACTTGGGATCAGCAAGTTTTGAGGAAGCTGCTAATGCTGTTCATATTTGACAGGAAGTATACAGGGATAGAGATTTAGGTGTAAGCCATTCCTAACTGGGGCTGTGCCCTAAGAAGTCATGTTTTCCTCCCCAAAAGGTATACTATCAATGCCCCTTAAGCAGCTTCAGAATAATGTGGGTTAGTAGTTTATTTGCTGCAGCAATTCATCCAGGAGAGCCACAGCTCTGATCTAAATGGCGGCTCTGCGCCTTGCAGCTGTATCGTGCGTTGCACTGCCGGTTACCATTACCAATGCCAAAGCCTCCACCCCTCACCTCGCTCCCAGTGTATTCACACTTGGGTTATGTAAGAGAGCACCATGCCAATTTTCTGCTACTTCCTAATTCTTTACTGTTATCTGCTGTTTTCTAATGTTTAAATTCTTAACTGTGTATTATAAAACCTGGTATAAAAATAGGGGATCTATCAAACAAAAAACAATTCTCAGTGATACATCACTTCTACTTGTGTTCCTGTCTTTGTTTTGGCTTAATACTAGTAGAGGTAGTTTCTGAAATCTTAATGTTAAATGCACCAAACCAGTCAGTTTCAAAACACTTTTTTTTCCTCAAACTACTTCTGTGTATCAACTTCTTCCTAAAAGCCTTTTATCTCATATATATGGCTATGTTTTCCCAACATGAGTTTAGATTAAGAACTCCTAAGTTTCTACAGCCTTTTGATAAATGTCACAACCTGTGTTATAAGTAAATCAAAGACATACCTATTTTTGAATACTGGTATAGTTTTGACTCAATATTTTCAGGGTTTTTTGTGGTTTTGGTTTTTTTTTTTACTATTGTGCAATATGTTTTATGTTTAAGAGTACATGCATGTATATGTGAAAGTACAGAAATAAAAGGAATTTGTTGTTTAATTCAAAATACTCGTTGAAGAAATTGAGTTGTGTACAACTGGTGTTGTACAGAAAAATTCCTGAAGCAAAAAAAACCCATAAAATCAGGAAGCTAAAAATGGTGTGTTGGGGTTAAATTTTTAAGAAAATTTTTATATTCATTTCCTAGGTGACCTGTATGTCTTAAAAGATAGAACATAAAAGTCAGTGTCAGAGAGTAAGAGGGATGCTGGTCAAAGTCAGCTGTGCAGGACCAAGAATCGCAGCTGGAATGGATGTGTCAGCCAATATCCATTTCAGGTAAGATGCTTCCTCAGGGCTGCGGCTTGTTCGTGTAAAGCCAAACTCCATAATGCTTTGGTTACACTTGAAAATCTTCTTGGTCCAGACCATGGGAACTGTGGAAAAGCATGGGACAGCACCTAATCTATAGTCTTCCTGAGCTAAAATAGAAATCTTGTTTCTTTGCCATCTTGCTTGTGCACGGGCAGACTCTGATTTCTGTAGACCGCTCCCAAGTGAGTATTCAAATCGATACACCAAAATAGTAGGCAATAGGATCCATGTTGGCAGGTGTCATTCAGCACACAGTGCTTTGAAATTGCCTTATAATTCAAATTTTTTTAAACTACTGATGAAAGAAATCAGGCTGACTTTAGGCTTTCCTCTAGGAATCAATATACAAAATGAGATCTACTAAGAGAAGTTATTGTGAGCCTTCATCACCAGAAGGTTTTATTACACTTTTTACTGATTTGCTGCCAGGTTCATTGTTGCTGCTCAACAGCATAGGATGATTTTTCCTACTTTGGGCAGCCACTTTAGTAAACTGTAGAATAATGATGTTATGGAAAATCCCACTCATATTGAATAGAGGGGTGATGACTGTTTTGCTAATGACTTTTATTAAATATTCTGAAACTAATATACAGCCAGATAGAAACTGTCCAGCTTCTTCTACCACACTGGTTTTTGATGTAGCACTATATTCCACCTATGTCAACTCTTTTTATTTGTAGGAATCTTGTTATTAACTATTCAGGGCCAATGTTTCTCTGTTGCCTTTTTTTAGATTTTTGGTATTGCAAAAGTATATATTTGCCTTTTTTGATGCTATTTGTTAATATCAGTAAAGTGATAAGAAAGAGATTGCATGTTGTCTAATCAAAACTACTGACTCCAAAAAAGATTTTTTTTTTTTCCCAAAAGCCCAGTGGAAAAAGAAATCTTCTCATTGCAGACAGCTGTTTATATTGTGTGTAATACCAATTTTCTCTTGTGTAATTGTGCTGGTTTCGTCTGGGATAGAGTTAATTTTCTTCATAGTAGCTGGTACAGTGCTGTGTTTTGGATTTAGTATGAGAATAATGTTGATAACACACTGATTTTTTAGCAGTTGCTAAGCAGTGCTTACACAGAGTCAAGGCCTTTTCTGCTTCTCACAGCACCCCACCAGCGAGTAGCCTGGGGGTGCACAAGACATTGGGAGGGGACACAGCTGGGACAGCTGACCCCAACTGACCAAAGGGATATTCCACACCATATGACGTCATGCTCAGCATATAAAGCTGCGGGAAGAAGAAGAAAGGGGGGAACGTTCGGAGTGATGGTGTTTGTCTTCCCAAGTAACCATTAGGCGTGATGGAGCCCTGCTTTCCTGGAGATGGCTGAACACCTGCCTGCCCATGGGAAGGAGTGAATGAATTCCTTGTTTTGCTTTGCTTGTGCGCGTGGCTTTTGCTTTACCTATTAAACTGCCTTTATCTCAACCCACGAGTTTTCTCATTTTTACCCTTCTGATTGTCTCTCCCGTCCCATCGGGGGGGAGTGAGTGAGCAGCTGTGTGGTGCCGGCTGGGGTTAAACCATGACAGTAATATACTCTGTGAAAACTGGTGACTCTCAAAAATGTTGTTCAGAACGTTAGAAAATTAAGTAAGACAACAAGAATAATTAAGGCCCTGGAAAACTTCAAAAATTAAGTACAACTGAAAATGTTTGCCTATTTTATGAAACAGACAAGAGTGCTTAAAATATAGTTAATGTATATATATATCCTTCTAACCACTTTGGTGGCAACAAGGATCTCAGTTCGTTGGTCTTTAATTAACATCTCTTCAAGCCCAAGAATCTGGGCAAGTGAAATTGAACTGCTTTGATTATTCTGTGAGCTCTTTCTCCTCGCTTGCAAATGCTGACTCAAATGGCTTAACAAAGCAAGGAGAGAAGAAAAAAAAAGTAGGAAGTTAAGATGAGATGTCATATGCACTTTTATTGAAACTTGTGACTTCAAGTTCTCCTGTCTGATTTGATGAAGCAACTGCTGGAACAAATTGGCTTTTTTCCTCTGTGCTGTTAATACCCCCCCTCACAGTTCATGTTTACTGGCCCCGGAGCAGCTTTTGTGCCTGTTTGTCTTGGCTGATGCAAGCCTCAGCCTCAGCCCAGCCACGGCTGATGCTTCAGCATCAGCTGCCTGCCAGCCACCGCAGCTAGCTGCTTCCTTAGTTCTTGCAGCTGCTTTAATTCTCCAGTGACTTTTGCTATAGCAGAATACATCAGTGTACAGGATTGCAGAAAAAAACTTCATGCCCAAGAAAGATTTTAAAATGCAATCTCATAGTATTTAAGCCCAGGAGTGTTACACTCGATCTCTGTAAGTCATTGCAAAATGTTAGGGTGACTGCATGTGCCAGAGATAGTTCAGCCTAGCTGTTCTGCCCAGTGCTATCGCAGCTATGTAATTTCCACTTTGTTCAAGAGTGGATTTAACACAACATAAAAGCAAATTAAATTTAAGTTTCAGTCTTGCCCATTGGTTGATACCTTTCATTCAGCTTTATTTTTGTCCACCAGCTACCAACAGAATGAATTTCTGTGGGCTTGGCAACTCTTTTCTTTTATGCCTCAGATGTAGCCCAAATGTGCATGTTGTTTGAAATATGTAGTGTTTGAAGTGAAACGTAAAAGCAAGATGTTGAATTTCAGGTCCCTACATTTGTTAAAACAAAAAGAACACGTCTGGAATTGAAAGGTAGCAAATGAATAAAAAAAAATATGTGTAAGTAGGGTGCAAATGAATCCATGAGCTTAGTAAGAGTAAAAGAAAAAGATTGATACTGATCTAGTAAGAGACATCACTGGAGTCACTAAGTATAACCAATTTTGGAAAAGCTGTTAAACCCAGATTTTTTTATTTTTTTTTTTACACTTTAAACTAATCTTTAATTATGGGCAGCCTGCATGATCCAGATTATCCCAGATTTGCTTACAACTAAATTCTTATTTCTTCGTCTGAAGGATTTTGTACTAGCTATTAATTCAGTATTCTACCACTGAAAATAGTCAGTTAATAGTTCAATGTGTGAAACATTGGGTTTAAGAGCTCTCCCAAAATTGGGCTGTTATTCATACCAATACCAGTGCTTTTTTTTTAATCTTACTAAGTTCTGGGATTCATCTGCATCCTGTATGGATGGCAGTTTCCTAGATTTCCTGTGTTCTTTGGCAATTCCCAAGGAACCTCGATTTTCAGGATAAATCAGCTATTAATTTGTTCTCACAGACTATTGTAAGGATGCACCCAAATACTAAACTTAAGGTTTGTTTGTTTCCAGGAAGCTAGTGCCAGCATGGTGTTCTCACCCTCATTGCCTCTGTCCCCAGGCAAGGAGGGTAACAAATTAATTGAAATCACTCTAGACATCACACTAGCTGAGTTGCATAGAAGGGTCCGAACCTAGTCATTTTCACCCATCTGGTAGGTTTTTTCCTCTTGTTCTGTGGGCTGCTGCTGAGGATACTTGAAGTTAATAATGAGCAGAAGTAGGAAACATCTCTTTTGTTTGATGTTTTCAGGTGTACATCACACAGAGCACTGGGAGAATTTCTTCTCTCAGGCTGTGTGCTGAAAACAGAAGCTAACAGAGAAAATCCGAAACATTAAAGGAGAGATTTATTTTTCCCAGCTACTCTATTTATGATAACTTAATTGAGGTTTCTTGACAAATAAACAGTTTAAAGTTAATAATCTCAGGAGCAGGCTGTCAGTGCAGGTTTAGCAGGTTAATAATGTCCACACTTCGGTGCTCCCAAAGTTATAAGTCAGTAAAATACCTCTGTGTTGAGCCAAACACTTAAGTGTGTTTAAGTGATTTGCTAAACAGAGAGTAAGTGCTGAAGTAGTCTATGTACTTTTTATTAGTTTTGGCTGATAGTAGGAACAACTGACTCATGAAAGGTCTCATTGCCATGGGCTTTATGAATGATAGCAGCATGTTCTCCAGGTAAGGAACTTTGATTGTTCATCCTGATGTTGGGTGGGGTGGGGGGGAGCTTGCTGCAACCTCACAGAAAAAGGTTGGAGCTGGGAAGGTGGAAAATTCCCAAAGTATGCAGCAGCAACAACAAAAAAGAAGGTATGATGTTACATTCTGAAAGGGTAGAAACTCAAACGGGTCAGAGAGACATGAGAAGTTCCCTAGGCTCTTCTATTACTCACAACACTGTTGTAAGTGCTATGAACCCTGTTTAAAATGTAGTATTGCATACCTCTGCTGGATAAGGTAATTTCATGATTCAGGAGATTTGAAATTTGAGAAGGGTTTTTCTGCACCAATGGACCTCACATAAGTGCATTGCTAAGGAAATGAAAGAATTTAGGGTTTGTTATTGTGTCTAGACCTGTCAGCCATCTCATGTCTAAGAACAACTGTTAAGAAGTGCTGCATGCATAGGTATTGTGCAGCTACAGTTGTCCTGGGAGTTAATCTGTGGAGTTAAACTGAGTTAAAGAGCATGAGCTGCTGCTTCTCCTGTGCAGCAATCTCCTGAGCTGTAAAGTTTCAGCTTCTGGAAAGGGGGACCTTGGCAAAATGAGCACCTAGATTATGTCCAGACCCTGAAGGCTGAGCTTGGAGTGATTTAGTGATTGGATCAAAATTATGTATATGCCAGGTAGATTAACATTTGTAAAGTACTTCTTTGAAACAGGTTCTTGATAAAGATCATTACTTTCTGCACTGAGCTGGGAGACTCTTTGCTCTCTCAACCTTTACCAATGATCTTGCCTCCTCATGTCACATCAGTCGCTGAAGACAGTGTGTGAGAGAGAGATTCCTTTGGAGTGTCTCTGGGCTGTTTATTAATCAACTGGAGTGGTTGCTTTGAGTGACATGAAACAACTCTCCAACTTTCACCTGGGGCCGAATGTGTTGCCCTGAAGTGTACTTGTCTTCTCTGGCCTGTGAATATAGGAGATTAAAATGACGATTGAACTTGCTTTTTGACACGGAAATACAGAGCACTTTCAGTAAGCTTCTGGAGTAGTATTTGCTCACACTTTTGTTTTTCCCAAGCATTGGCAAAATCTTAGCTCTAAATCTGACTTGAGCAAATACAAAGCAAAAAACTCCATGCTACCTTTTCTAGATTTGCAAGGAAACAGGAGGAAGAGACAGACTACTTGTCATTATTACAACCTTTCCTACCTGTTGTCTCCCCCCCCCCCCCCGTATCTAAAGAGATTTCAAAGTAAAACAGTTGCACATACAGTGACCCACTGTTGTGCAATTTTACTGTTTCTTTTTCCTTTAAATTTGAGGGACGTTTAATTGATCATGTTGTGCTGAAAATCCTCTGAAAGCAAGGTTATTTCAAAAAGATATTGAAGTCCACAAGTACTTCAGTTAGTTGAGATATTTAGGGAAAACTGTGCTGTATTTTGTGCATAATAAATGCCTTGCTAGCTAAGCATAAAATTATTTGAGTAAATATTTTGAGGATTACAAAGAAAATACTTAGCAAAAATTTTCTGTTCCTCCCTAGATTTGAAAGAGCTGCCCTTTGTTTTGAAAGAAGTACAAATCTAAGAAGCAGCCATCCAAAAATCCGAACTAAGCAATAGCAAAACAGTGAGACAGAGCAAGTAGATGTTAAATACTATATAATTTATTTCCTCTGTTCCTGAGGTTCCTCTGTTTCAGAGCAGTTTTGTTGACACATTTTCCATTAAATACCACCTATCAATGTAACCCTGCACTTGCATAGATGTTCTGAGAGAACTGTTATGCTTTACTGAGCTATCCTGGGCATATTACAAACTACTTTTTGTTTGTTTCTTTACTTTTGAATAAGTCTCTTAGGACCGTATTTGAAATAAGATGTTAATTCAAAACAGTTGAGACCAAAAAGGAGGACTTAGAAGGACTTCCACTGTTTTTTCCTAACCACTTTTTTGTCCCTTCCCTCTGTTGACCGTTGTCAGCCATGTGAGCCCTGTCAATATTAAGAGGTTGTTCTACTGAAAGAAGACTACCACAGTTAAGAAAGATTTCAAATAGGCTGTCTCTAGTTTATTATTATCTACTTTTTAAGTGATGGTGTGTTTTCTCAGTCTCCTTTCCCTGAATCAAGCAGATTGGAATAACAACAGATACTGTGGGACACATCTCAGAATACAGTATAGCAGTCAGTGATGATCTCCTGTTGGGCAGCAGGAGGGTATGAACTCTAGATTTAGATGAAGTGACTAACTGGACCATGCTGCATTTGCCAAGAAACAGATAGTTTAGGTACTGTGGTGATTTTCTTATTATATTATTATTTTTGCAATACTAAGTTTCAGAAGTTTCCAGGGTTATGTAGCAGCTGAGCAAGGTTTTGAGGATCTGAATTTTTAGGTTAGAGAGTAGCAGTCCCTTAGGGCATCTGCACTCTTATGAAACCTAGTCCTTTGTGCAGCTTCCAGGAGAGCCTAAAGTCTCTCTCAAATCCTTTTTAAAGGTATCTGTCTGCATCACCAAGTTCCTAAATGTGTTTTATGGTCTTGTCCTTTTTGCACAGCTCCATTCTTGTTTCAGTGGGAGACAGGTAATTAAATTCCTTAGGTTTCTTGGAAAATCCAGTTTAGGAAGTGCTACAAACTTCAGTGGGCTAAGTTGGGCTTTTAAGTAAAATCTGTTACCAATGCATTGCAGTTAAGAGTGTCTGAGATGTGCATGCATGTCTAGCTAAGTTAACTTCATTGCAAACTGCATCATTTCCAGAATTTCACTGACAGAAGGTTTTTCCCATGATTTGAAAAAATAGGCAGGATTACTTGATTGCTACATACTTTCTCATCTGCATATCTCAGATTTTAAAACAGTTTAAAATCAGGTGTACTAGGCAAGAATTGCAGTGCAGTAGGCAATATTCAAAAAGAATGAGAAACGTTACATTGCTATTTCCAGAGTTGTGAAAAAGGCAATTTAATACTGTAACACTGACAAATGTTTATATTTTAAAGCATGCATAGAAAACTGAAATTGAATGTTGCATAAACATTTTCTAATTTGAAGAGCATAAAGTCTTCAGCACCTTTGTATTATAGTGGTTTACTTAGTGTATTTTCATCTCAAGATTATATATATATTAAATTCAATTTTCTCTTTAAATACAATCTGTTTGTATTGTATTGTGCAAGCAATTCTCTGGAGAAATGGGGTAAGTTTTATTTATGTATATTATTTTCCATTGTGCTGTAGGATTATTTTTGAAGGTCAAACCTCGTAAACCACAGTATAACTTTTCTCAGTGATTAGATTTAATCTTTTAGATTCGGTACTATTTATTTGTAATTACTCATTTTCAGAAGAGAGTGATGAACAATGTTCCAGGGTTGAGAATTTGTTGAAAATCTGCACTCTTTCAAGCTTTCATTGTTTATTGGTAATGGAATTATCATTAGCAAAGCTTATTTGAAGGCAGGCACCCCCTTCCTTTATTCTCAAGGTAGTTGAAGGCAAATAGTTCTTACAATAGATGTTTTCACCCTAATTTAAGGTATTTAATCTTATGGAGAGAAAAAAAGGAGAAATAGGCTACTCACAAATTATCTACATGGCAGAAAAACTCCTTGGAAAGACAGGAAAAACCTACAAGACAAGCTATTTTGAAAGACAGTTCTTCAGCATATAGCCCTTTGGCAGAACAGGTCTTAACAGGCACAACTAAATGAGAAACTTTTTCTTATGAAGACAAATGGTCAAAAATAGGCATTCCTCCTTAACACATTTGTGAAAGTCATTTCACAAGACTTCAGAGATTTGAAGTACATGGGAAATTTGAATGGTCTACTATATATAATAAAAGCACACAATACAGCATAGAATCAAAGAGTAATGTACATCAGAAGGGACCTTCAGAGGTCTCTAGTCCAAACCTCTGCTCAAAGCAGGCCCATTTTAATCAAGTTGATCCGTCTTGTCCAGTTGAGCTTTGAATATCTCCAAGGATGGAGTTTTCACAGGGTCTCTGGGCAACTTCTGCCATTTTTGGACCATCCTCATAGTGAACAAGATTCTCCTTTAGACAGAGTCAGAATTTCCTGTGTTCCAACTTGTGCCCATTGCCTCCCTTCTTGCCACTGTGTACCTCTGAGAAGAGTCTGGATACTTCTTCACAACATCCTTTGATTGTAGGGAGTTGTAGGGAGCAATAAGCTCTTCCCTGAGCAACTTCAAGCTGAACAAATTCAGTTTTGTGTCTTTCTTTGTACATTGTGAGATCCAGTGCTCACTTGTCTTGGTAGTCATCTGCTGAATGTGCTCCAGTATGTCAGTGTCTTTCACATATGGATAGTCTTTAATGAAATACAGGACAAGCAGAAGGGGAGAATCACTTCACTGGACCTGATGGCCACACTTTTGCTAATAAAGACCAGGATGTGCTTGGCTTTCCTCATTGCAAAGGGACACTACCATCTCCTCTTCAGCTTGCTGTCTGCTAGGACCCCCACATCTTTTTCTGAAAAGCTCCTTTCTAACAAGTTGTCTGGATATATTTTAAGGATCTTTTGTATTTTAACCTTATTTCTGTAAACTAAATACACAGTGTTACTTTTATCTGCTTAAAAATATATATCTCTGCCCAGATTATGAATTGACATTTTGGGAGGATTAGTTAGCTTTATACTTAATGTAGGAAATACATTCTTAGCCTGAAGTGCAAAAGTTATTTATTTGTAACTATGGTTTTGATTGGCATGTCCATAATTAAGCATTAAAAAGTGTTTCAATTGTGGGTATATATGACAACAGTTGACATGATCAGCAAGGTAACAAGGTAACAAAAAGTCCATTCAATGGTAACAAAATACCATTTCAATTTCCCTTTAAGGAGACCTAGCTGAGTGGCATATAGAGGTCTCCTCCGTAAATCTAATCGTATCCCTGGCTTTACAGTGTTTCAAGCAGTGGAGCATGCAAGCTACTAATGCAAAATCTTAAGATGGAAAAAGAAGAGAATA
Organism: Pygoscelis adeliae; assembly: GCF_000699105.1. NCBI lineage: Eukaryota > Metazoa > Chordata > Aves > Sphenisciformes > Spheniscidae > Pygoscelis > Pygoscelis adeliae. The sequence continues at coordinate 15,532,061 of NW_008825109.1, forward strand.
ACGAGTTATTCTAAGTTAGCATAGCTTGTTTTCTTTGAAACAACTTCTGTTTATGAAAAATTAACAATATGAGAGCATAGCAGCCCAGCATGCTAGGAGCTAATTTAACTGATGGCTGCAGCTCAGCTCCTGACATGCTGCTTTGCAGGGTATGAAAACTGCAGTTAGCTCTGATTTTGCTGTTGATGACATACATCAAGCAAGGCAGGAGAGTTTTCTCTCATACTTTAGAAAAATAAAAATGATGGAAGAAAGAGTGACAGCTCTTTGCTGATCCTATGCTTAAAGCTGTTAAAGTTCTTGGCACTTTGCTCTCATGAGACGGTAATCATAAGATGTTGTTGCATACTATTAGTGGCAGTGGCCGTCAAATATGCACCAGAAGGACAAATAACATAAACAGGGCATTTGAAACTCTATTTCAGCACATTGCAAATTCATAGCTAGGAAAAAGGATTGCAACTGAACTGGCAATGAAGTTAAAGATTGAGTTCTCTCCAGCCGAAATGTACAGGGCTGAGGACAGAGAAGTTAGTTGATAATCATAGAAGATAAGGCTGAGAGTCACCTCAAGAAGTCATTGGCTCTAACTCACTCCTCCAAGGCAGGTCAAATCAACACAAACCTTCTTTTATCTATTTTGTTCTTTAAAATTACCAGTAATGGGAGATTCAAGAACCCCTAAGTTGATTTTTACTTTCAGATTCTTTTTCAACTACCATCTAAAATCAAAGTTCTTTAATACAGCTTAACTTGATTACTTCTTGTCCCATCTTGAGTGAATGTGGAGAACATATGATGTCTTTTTATTATGGAAGCTTTTAGCACATATTGGGTACAGTTATCATGTCTCCCCAGTCTTCAAATAAATCTCATTTTATAACTCACACATCTTTTTCTATAGATCTTCTATTTGGCGACTAAGTGCTTGTATTTGCACAGCAAATTATTCTTACCTAATAACAATTTTCTCTTCCCATTACAGAATTACATCCTACATAATTCAGGGTATTGCTTCAATTAGTCAAGAGCATTTTTTAAATCACATCCTTCCTGGCAGCACTGAAAGCACTTTGCACACCTTTCTCCTACTTCCTGCATTCATATTGTCTTCAAATTTGAGGAAGGTCCTTCGTTATCTAGCTCATTAATGAAAGTATTGAGAAGTACTGAATGCAAGAGATACACTTGGCTGATTTCATTTAACACTTTTTTTAGTTTGTTTTATTTTTACTGTGAACCTTTGCTAACTACTCTGGTGATGAGTTTTCTACAAGATATGAACCCATTTTAAAACTGTTTAATCTACAGTGGTTTAGCCAACGCATTTCTCAGAATATCACAAGACTGTCAAAAGCCCTTGCTACACTGAAGAGGCATAGTGTCAAGATTCTTTTTATTTATAAGGCCTGTTAAGGTGTTATAGAAAAAAGTTAATCTTATTTTTGACTCTCATTCCCGTATTATCTTTTAGTTGCCCACAGTTGTTTGGATTAGGTATCCCAGGATCCTTCTGGATGTTGAAGAACCAGAGAAAAAGAAAATGTTGCTACTGCTTTCACTTTTCCTCTCAGTGTATCATTTTGTGCTGTGATCATCGAGGAAGGATTTTGCAGTTAATTTTATTTATTTATTTATTTAGAGATCTATTCCAAATGTGTATTTTAAGTACTAAATTATTAGTTCAGTTAAGCATGTTTGTTTCTTAATGTAGTTCTGTGCTATTGGGACTGTTCTGTCTATCCCATGACTACTTCTAGAATCCTTCCCAGGTAAAACATCTGAAATACGACACGATAAAGCCAGACAAAACTTGAAGTGTCTCATTATAAACAGTGCAATTGTAGTGTGGACTTCTGACTCTGTTTTATAAGGTAATTTTTGGCTGTAATTCCTTTTTGCAAAGCAAAGACGATGGAAATAAAAGACCGATCTTCAAGTTTTGGCATTTTTTCATGTACTGACCACATACTTTTACATTATTTAGGTACAGTAATCCAGTTCTTCAGCACTTTCAAAAATAGGTATCTATATTTTTTTAGACACTCTTAAGAGTTTTAACAAATGTATTCCGATTTCATTTGTTTTAGGGAAGAAATTTAAACAATATGCACTGAAGTGGGAAATGTATTTACGCTACTTCTAACTGAACTTCTGCAGTATGCACTATTGAATCACAGACATCCTAGTTCTAGATGTGTCTAGATGTCTAGATATCTAGACACTATGAGCAAAGGGAACTCAAAATAGGAGTCATTCACTTAGAAGAGACAGAACAACACAGAGCTCTTGTTAGGAAGCTATTTCCTATTTATTATTTAAGAGGCATTCATGCCACACTAAATTTTTAACTGGATTAAGCTGTAACCAGTGAAACAATACTGGACATAGAAGAATTTTGTATATTGTATCTATTTAATCAGTTCTCAGTTGGAAAGCTCTCGAATAGATTTCAGATTGTGGTCTTCCTTTTGTCTGTCTTCAGAACTTGGCCTTTAACCACAAATAACTAATTCTTTAATCAGTTGTTCCATTTTCTGTTGTGTCTTAGGAAAGCTACCTGAAATAATTACCTCATCTAATCAAAGATTTAATGAATCCTTGATAGGAAGAAAACAAATATGATTTGAATTGAACCATAGGCATGAATTAAGACTGTGGTTATTACACTTGTTCTAAAAAATAATCTAAGTAATCTAAAATAATTACTTTTTCAAGGAAGGAATTAAATAATTTCCCCTTCATTATTTATTTTATCGACTCTTTTTCTCAGCAGTCTGCCTACTTTCCTACTTTCCTAGAGGACTGACTGGCAAGCTGCTGGAAACATACATAATGGTTCTCTCAGAGCCAATACAAAGTTAGTAGAAATGAGGCAATTTGACTGCAGAAGACTCTATCTTCATAATCTTTTTCTTTCTACAAGTTGTCTTCTGTCTTGAATTCAGATTAAAATACTTACTTGAGATAGTTTGCAAGTGTGTGATTGTGCATATTTTGAATTAAAACCTTTTCTGTGTTTACTCTGAGTGGTAATGGTGTATTAAAACAGAATGGCTTGCTGTTCACACAAACTACAAGGAGGCAACCAACGCATTCTCTTCAGAAGATTTATCTAAATCACTCTAACGCCTGTGCAAATATTTTTGAAATTTAGGTTTCTCAAATTCAAATGAAACCAGTGCATACTCTGTTACTGTCACTGTCAGTAAATTTTATTTCCTTCAGCAGTCTCCTCTATTGATATCCTAATTTCTCCCTTACTCTAATGCAGATTTCTACTTTCTGGGTCATGGATCTGAAGAGAAGCAGAATTTACTGTCTCTTATGTTGCCCAGATCTTGCACCATCTTCAACTTCTAAATTTTGTTAATAATTTTTTATAGCAGTCTCATTCTGTCTGACTTTGATTTCTTTTAGAAAATGGGGGAATTGTGAATCTTAAACAAACAAACAAAAAAAGTTAAGAGCTTATAAACAGACATAAATATTACACAGAAAATCAGTGAGAATATGATTTCTCATCTTTTTTTTATATTCTTTCTTTTTCTCTCTTGTCCTTTTTAGCTCCGTAAAGACAAGGTTACCATGTGTCCTCTCTTCATCCCTTTAGGCTTCAACCATCATAACTCCTGCAGCCCACCTGAGGATCTTTTGGGTCTCTCACACTACATAGGAAGGAAGGAGGCTGATAACAGCTCTGAAATTTAAATGAATGCCTGATATTCCTTCTAGGGTGATATGCCTTTTCATTGGACCTTATTCTGGTCTATGCTTATTCTTTAAAACATTTTAATCTGTTATTGCATAGCTGGTTTAGCTATTTTGGAAGGAAAAAGAGAGAAGAGAGAAGAGAGAAGAAAGGGAAGGGAAGGGAAGGGAAGGGAAGGGAAGGGAAGGGAAGGGAAGGGAAGGGAAGGGAAGAGAAGAGAAGAGAAGAGAAGAGAAGAGAAGAGAAGAGAAGAGAAGAGGTGGAGGATAAAGGTGGTTATGTTGGAGGCTTACGATAATTACCAAGGGATATGATAGATGAGTAACTAGTAGAATAACTGCTGTAAATTCTGCTACTAAATAACTTCATCTCAGTATGAATTTGTAGAATAGTGGAAGAACTATTATATCTGCCTACTTGTAAAAAGTGAATCTTTATGACTTTTAGTGTAACTACTTTGATATATTAATATGTTGGTACAAGACTATGCACTCATTCCATATTTTTGCTGTGATGTGTTGTTGATTCAGGTAAAAATACTTGATCCCCAAACTTTAAAACAAGAGAGGACTGTTCAGGTTTATGCATGCAGGAAGTGTCCATACTATTTTTTACATCATGTTGTGGCTTACTGATAGAAATCAATGATTGACAACTGATAAATTGTTTAAATCAGTTTTATACGTGTAATGTACACATGTAACAATATCTCTCTTCAACTAGAAGTCCACGTAACATGTTTGAAAATGATTCCTACAACGTCTAATCCTCTTTCATTGTAGAATACAATTGCTACCTTTTAATTTTGTTTGCCCAAAACACAATTTTCTGTTATTCTTCATAAAATGAGTTGGCTAGCATGAAATTCTCTAGTGAGACAGGAAGGAAAAGGTTTACTGAACTTGTCTGAGACAGCAGATATGCAACTATTGCTTTTTTAATTTCTCTCTCCCCCTCCCATTAGTTATTCATCAATAATATCTCTATCATCTGGCAGTAGCATAGCTGAAGTTGTTTTACTTTCTCTTTACCTTCACCAAAAAAAATGATCCTTCTTAGTGGACAACTTCTCTCTTACTCTTAATTGCTATTTTGGTTTTATTGTAGTATTAGTTTCATGATTTGAAATTAATTTAATGTTAGATATCCTACTATGGAATAGTAGGAGATTAGCTTCAAATCCGTATTCATTTGTCGGCAGCAAACATGCACAGAATCTATTAAAACATAATGATACATAAAATACTAAAATCAAGATGGAGACAATGCTACTTACACTGCTACTCATGAGCATCTGTCTTTCAATGGATTCTATAATGCTCTTTGTCAATTTTTTAACTATATAGTACTTTCTCAGTTCTGTAAATACAATTTACTTCAAACTACTTTCCATTTGTGATAGAATGAAAGAACAACTAGCAACATGAGGTCTGTTCCACAGACCTCTCCTTAACTTTCCTGCTTTCAACTTTTACTGGTACATGAAATTACTTTTAAAAATCTCCTCCCTTTAGTCTGAAATAGGTGTATCATGGGTATTGAGCCTGGCAGACTGCATGCTGTCACTGAGAAACAGAAGCAATGTCAAAACAGGTATTTGAAGAGTTCTCTTTGCTTGACTGCAACTTTGAAAACTCTTGAAATGTCGATGATTATGAACTCTATATATTATGCATGGTACAGATCAAGTATGTTACCTTATTTAGTCTGGAACAAGTTCAAGACAAAGGGAAACAAAATGTTGATTTAAAAAATCAGTAGGGGAGAAAAAATGACAGAGGAGAATGAAAATGCAAATTGACAAGCCACTAGGAATGGAAAAATACAAATCTTCTGTTAAAGTTATTTGAAATTCATTTGATGACTTCTACCATAGCAATATGACTTCTCCATATTGATATGCTCTTGGTGTTAACTATGTAAGCCATAAAGGACAAAGGTTATACAATGCATGAAATAAGATGATTTATATTGAAAGGGATTGGGAGTAAGAATTAATGAGCTTTCTTTTGTGTGCTTTGATTTCTTCCCTAATGGAGTGGGGCAGCAGTAACAACAACACATAGCAGCAAAGATACTAATTTATTAATTTTCTATCTTTGTGGCAGCTCTTCTAGGAATATGATGCTGCTGTGATGATTCATGACATAGATGGTATTTGGGATGAGATTGAGATACTGGTTAATAGGATGAAATTTTGTTTTATTAATCTTTAAAGTTTTTTCAGTATAGAAGTGAAATAAATGGTATACGGTACTTCAGTATGCAGTCAGAAGTTTGTTTTCTCACTTTGTAGTAAAATGCATGGATTTGTACCTGATCATCCCTACTGTTCTGTATTAAGGATAAATCACTGTCAAGTGTGTTCTAGAACATACATTTAATTTTAAATCCCACAAGTGATAGGAGTTTGTGTTTAACTTGCTGTAGATTCTTGTGCTTTAACATACATAAAAAATGACAAAATCAAGGACGTTCTCAGCACAGGCTAAAATGGAGGAGAACACTTGGAATTAACTTATGATGCTGCTTAGAAAAGAAAGGAAATAGATACTCCCTTCAAAACAAAAATGAACTTACTTTGGAACAAGTCAATGAATTATTGGATAAAGGCTCAGCCTGGATTCTAAGCTTTTTCTCAGTCCATGTGGTAGACCAGCCTCCCTTTGTTTAAGCAAGCTCTTTTTCCTTTATATGAGAAAGTCAATAATATCTGGTTCATTGTCATGATTTTGTGTCATGTTTTTTAGCAAAATTTTGCTTTGTTATCACTTGTATCACTTCGACATATATCTGATATATCAGATCTTCTCCAGCCTGTCCATTGGATGGAACAGTGTTCCATCTTCTGTGTAACCAGAACAAGAAAAATATTCTTTTTGCATTTCGTATAATAACATTCTGAAAATGTGACGATAGGTATGTTGAAAAGAATTACAGTATACTCTAGGTAAGGGCATTGCTTAGAAAGACTCTTGGAGGCCTTCGGGAGAGAAATTATTTCCACAGAACAGTGATTTAAAAGTGACATTGAGGAGGCCTAAGGAATGTCTATGGGCACATCATGCAGTCTGTTTTTGATTAGATCATGCCTGCAAGTTATAAGTCAGATAGCAACCTGAGACATTTTAGGAAGTGATGATTAGACTTTGGAATGTAAAAATGGCAAAGTACCCTGAGAACAAACTATTAAAATTCTGGTTGTCTAAGTGTCTATTGTACTTGTCTAAGAAGTTGTCCTGGTTTTGGCAGGGATAGAGTTAATTTCCCTCCTAGTAGCTGGTACAGTGCTGTGGTTTGGATTTAGGTTGAGAACAAAGTTGATAACGCACCGACGTTTTAGTTGTTGCTAGGTAATGCTTACACTAGCCAAGGACTTTTTAGTTTTCCATGCTCTACCAACAGAGAAGGCTGGAGGTGCACAAGAAGCTGGGAGGGGGCACAGCCAAACTGGCCAAAGAAATATTCCATACCATGTGACATCATGCTCAGTACACAAACTGGGGGAAGCTGGCCGGGGGGGCCGCTGCTCAGGGACTGGCTGGGCATCGGTCGGC
>NW_008825109.1:15545521-15573967 GCF_000699105.1 Pygoscelis adeliae
TGTGGTTTGGATTTAGGATGAGAACAAAGTTGATAACGCACCGACGTTTTAGTTGTTGCTAGGTAATGCTTACACTAGCCAAGGACTTTTTAGTTTCCCATGCTCTACCAACAGAGAAGGCTGGAGGTGCACAAGAAGCTGGGAGGGGGCACAGCCAAACTGGCCAAAGAAATATTCCATACCATGTGACATCATGCTCAGTATATAAACTGGGGGAAGCTGGCTGGGGGGGCCGCTGCTCAGGGACTGGCTGGGCATCGGTCGGCAGGGGGGGGGCCATTGTACTGTGCATCACTTGCTTTGTGTATTATTATTATTATCATTTTATTTCAACTATTAAACTGTTTTTATCTCAACCCACAAGTTTTTCTCACTTGTGCTCTTCCAATTCTCTCCCCCATCCCACCGGGTCGGGGGGAGTGAGCGAGCAGCTGCATGGTGCTTAGCTGCCGACTGAGGTTAAACCACAACAGAAGTACAATACAATCTTGAACCTCAAGATCTTGTTCCTTCTGAGGCACAAGAATTTTTGCAACTGGAGCAGTAAGTGGTCATCTATATTAAAATATGGCTCAGAAATTAGTCAGTAATGATTATTTTGATAGACCCTGTATTTCTATGTTTTAAAACGCATGAACAAAAGATTGATACTGCCTCATAGCTGCAACCACTAGTCTTAGCAGAGTGGTTATGAAGCCTGCTGGCTAGAAGGCTCATGAACTATTAGACCCCAGCACTAGTAAATCTATAAAACTGAGTAAGTCAAGGTTTAGGAGAGTTGGGGAGGAGGAACTTGTGGAGGCCAGATGTACTAACCTTCGGAGGGAGAGGAACAGGCAGGGGAAAGGGGAAACTTGGTGGTTTAAAACAAGAATAAACAAGTAACCAACAATCTACTGTTTTCAGTCTCTCCTTCCTTCATCCCTCTCCAAATTGAAATATAGAAGGAAGTCCACACAGAAGTTGAAAAAAAGTATGCATGTCTGTGGTGGGGGGAAGGAAGGCTCGGAGTTTTCTGCATAAAGCATAACAGGGGCCTGATTACCTGCCATGAAGGTTAATGGCATCTGGTACATGAAGTGTTCTTCTGTTGCTTATGCCAGTGTGGTTCACTTACAGGAGCTCAGAAAAACAAGCGGGTATGTTTTCAACATATAGGATTACATCATAGTACACTTTTACCTTTAAGTTAGTAGCAACAGAGAAAGATTATTTGAGGCAGACAGCATCAATCTGAAGCAGGATTGTGCGATGAATGTTTGTACCAGCCAACAGATTTGTGGTTTTTGTACTGAGAATACCTTATGGCAGGGTAAGAGTTTAACTGATAATCAGGCTATGGCAGTGGGTAGATCTGATTATTAGGTGTTTCTGTGTATATCCTCATGTGTTACTGAGGACCGCATGATGACTTCCTCTTGAGTAGGAGATAGTTGGCATGACTCTCTGTATCAGTGAGATGAGAGGAGCCAGGAGAGAGGTTCTGGACACAAAGTTTAAGCTGTTGAAGAGAAGATAAGACTCCTGAGTGTAGTTCCTGCAAAAAGTGACATAGGGAAGAAGGTTTTCATTTTATAAGATGCTACCTGACTTTTTTTGAAAAAATTGAGACCATATAGAAAGGAGGGGCTTTGCCTAAACACAGTAGCGGAGCCAACGATAAAATCTAGTAATTATAAAGGCTGAAAGACAGTACATGATGACAGAGGAACACACAGTTCAAAATGACTCTTACTCAACAGATAAATCTAGGGAAGCTAAAAGTCCTCTTCAACTTATTCATAAATCATTTGGAACAGTGATGAACAATTAGGTGACAAAACTTAGACGATACAAAATGATATAGTACAGTAAAACCAAAACCCAACTTTGAGGAGCTACAGAATGATTTCACTATCCTGATATCTTAATGACTGTGTAAAAAATGGCAGATGAAATTCAGGGCAGGCAAAACTCGGGACAGATAAAGGAAAGGCAACCTTAGTTACTACATCATTGAGAAACTCTGTATTAACCTTCACCACTCAAGGAAAGAGGTCTTCGTGCCATTAAAACACCAACACAGTGCTCAGAGGTTATCAGAAAGTATGTAGGAATTTTCTGGAATGGATGAAAGGAAAGCGAAAACCAAGAAGCACTGCTGTAAGTCGGCATATATATCTTTGTGATGCTCTTAAATCTTGGATGTTACATTATGTTCTGATCCCCTCATCTCAAAGGTAATATAATAATTTGAAAAAGGTAAGAAGAAGGGATATGAAGATTACCAGAGGTATAGAAGAGCTATAAGAGAGACTATAAAGAGTGAATAAAGATACATAGAAGTAGTAGCAATTAGTTTGGATAAAGTTCTGCAGGGACATATTTAAATAACTATATCCAAAATCACAAGAGATATTATGGAGAATGATTATTCATGATTTATTATAAAACAAGAAGTGGAAAGTATCAAATGAAATGATGAGAGGTTTTAAAAGGAACAAAAGGAAGTGCTGCTTCAAACCATGCTTAATTAAGCTGTGGAATTCTGTGCCAAAGGATGCTGTGGATGCCAAAGTATAAATTGGTTTAAAAGTAATTAGGGAAATTCATGGAAGAAAAGATCTTCAATACTTATTAAACACACAGATGAGGATAAAACCACTGACTAATGAAGTATCTAAACCACAGGATTGTATTTTACTGCATCAGGGAAATACCTAAACTTAGAAGGATTTTGGCCTCTGACAAGAGCAACAGGAAATTTTGAGCAATGTGTTTTCTTAAAAAGTCTGGCCTTGCTAACAGTGGGGTCATACAGAGCAAGGTACTGCTACCCCTTCATAGAACCACCATCTGAAGGTTAAGAATGCAATGAAGGTATGGTAACCCAGATCCTAATGAGGGACTTTAACCACCTGCTTATCTGCTAGAGGGGCAATATAGCTGGGCAGAAGCAATCCAAGAGGTTTCTGAGTGCATGGATGACAACTTCCTAACAGAGGTAATCAAGGAGTCAGTGAGGGGGAGGTGCTCTGCTGGACCTGATTCTTACAAACAAGAAATAATTGTTTAGGAGGGATGTGATGGCTGGGGGCAGCAGCTTTGGCTGCAGTGAATATGAGTTGGTGGAGGTCAGGATCCTGAAAGGAGGGAACAAGGCAAAAAGCAGGATCGCAACATTGGCCTTCAAGAGAACAGTCTTCGGCCTCTTCAGGATGTGCTTGGAAGGATACTGTGGGATATAGTCCTGGAGAGAAGAAGAGGGAACTAGGAGAGCTGGTTGATTTTCCAAGGCCACATCCTCCAATCTCAAGAATGGTCTACCCCCATGTGCAGGAAGGCAGGCAAAGGTGTGAGGAGGCCTGCAAGAATGAACAAAGAGCTCCTGACAAAATTCAGTATAAAAAGAAAGCATACAAAAGATGAAATTAGTGTCAGGTGGGACAGAAGTATAGACACACTGTGTTAGTGTGGAGGACCAGGGCTAAGAAAGCCGAAGTCCACCTGAAGATCAGTCTGGCAAGAGACATGAAGGTCAACAAGAAGGGATTCCATACAGGTATATCAGCATCAAAAGGAAAGCTGAGGAAATACGAACACACTGCTGAATGGGCCAGGGGAATTGGTGACAGAGCACTTGGAAAAAGGCCAAAGTACTCAATGACATCTTCATGTTGGTCTTTTTTGTTAAGATTAGCCCTCAAGAATCCTGACTCCCCCAAGACCTGTGGGAAAGTCTTGAGCATGGAAGACCTGCTCTTGATGCAGGAGGATGACGTTAGGGAATGTTTAAGCAGACTGGTGTATATAAGTCCCTGGGGTCTGACAGGATGCACCCACCAAGTGCTGAGGGAACTGTCCAATGTCACTGTGAGGCCACTCTGGTTTACTTTTGAATGGTCGTAGTGATCAGGGAAGGTTCCTGAGGACTGGAAGAAAGCAACTGCTGCTTCTGTCTTCAGAAAAGGCAAGAAGGAGGATCTGAGGTAGTACAGGCTGGTCAGCCTCACCTTGATCCCTGGGAAGGTGATGGAGCAAATGACTCTGGATACCATTTCCAGACACATGAAGGACAAGAAGGTAGACTCATAGAATCATAGACTAGTTTGGGTTGGAAGGGACCTCTAAAGGTCATCTAGTCCAACCCCCCTGCCATGGGCAGGGGTGTCTTCAACTAGATCAGGTTGCTCAGAGCCTCGTCCAACCTGACCTGGAATGTTTCCAGGGATGGGGCATCCACCACCTCTCTGGGCAACCTGTGCCTGTGCTTCACCGCGCTCAGCGTAAAAAATTTCTTCCTTATATCTAGTCTAAATCTACCCCCTTTTAGTTTAAAGCCATTCCCCCTTGTCCTGTCACAACAGGCCCTCCTAAAAAGTTTCCTGCCATCTTTTTTGTAAGCCCCCTTTAAGTACTGATAGGCTGCAATAAGGTCTCCCCGAAGCTGCCTCTTCTCTAGGCTGAACAACCCCAACTCTCTCAGCCTTTCTTCATAGCAGAAGTGTTCCATCTCTCTGATCATTTTTGTGACCCTCCTCTGGACCCACTCCAACAGGTCCGTGTCTTTCTTATGCTGAGGGCTCCAGAGCTGGACGCAGTACTCCAGGTGGGGTCTCACCAGAGCAGAGTAGAGGGGCAGAATCACCTCCCTTGACCTGCTGGCCATACTTCTTTGGATGCAGCCCAGGATACAATTGGCCTTCTGGGCTGCGAGCACACATTGCTGGCTCATGTCCGGCTTTTCATTAACCAGTACCCCCAAGGTGATTGGGAGTAGTTAGCAGGGATTATTTATATAGGGGAAATTGTGCCTGAACAACCCAATAACCTTCTACAATGAGATTACTAGCTTGGTGGATTAGGGGAGAGCCATGGACATTGGCTATCTTGACTTCAGTGATGGTTTCAGCATTGTCTCCTGTGATATCATAATTGATAAACTGATAGAGTATGGACTAGGTAAATGGGCAGTGAGGTGGGGCTGAAAGCTGGCTGAACTTCTTGGCTGAAAGAGTTGTGATGATTTGCACAAAGCCCAGCTGTAGGCCAGTCCCTAGTGATGTCCTCCAGTAGTCAATACTGAGTCTAATATTGCTTAATATCCTCATTAATGAGATGGATGATGGGACAGAGAACACCCTCAGGAAGCTTACAGATGACCCCAAACTGGGAGGAATGCTTGGTAGACCTATCAGATGGTTGTGTAGTCCTCCAGAGGTGCCTTGGCAGGCTGGAGAAATGGGCAGAGTGGTTTGTCATGGTTTAACACTAGCCGGCAACTAAGCACCACACAGCCACTTGCTCACTCCCTCCCAGTGGGATGGGGGAGAGAATCAGAACAGTAAAAGTGAGAAAGAAAATTAACTCTATCCCAGCCAAAACCAGCACAGTCATTAAGTCCAGCAAGTCCTGCACCTGGGGAGGAATAATTGGAAGCCCCATTGCAGGTTTGAGTTTGGCCTGCTGGAAAGCAGCTTGGCATCTTGGTGCATCCCATGCTGACCATGAGCCAACAATGTGCCCTCATGGCAAAGAAAGCCATCAGCCTTGTGGGATGCATCAGGCCTAAAATAAGTTAATTCAGGTGCCTTTATTGGGGAGAGGGGGGAAAAGCAACAAAAAACTCAAAAAGGAAACACGTCTACAGAAATCTGCTTCTCTGAAGATATTTCCTTTTTTCTGCACCCTCTAAAATGCCACTTCAAAGCCTCTAGGTGTGAGTACTTGAATTTGTATCTACTGACTTTCATTCTTCTTGAAGTCAGGGGGGTCACTGTTAACAATATTCCCCATCCTCTACATTTGCCTTGTAACATTTGCACCTCTGTTATGAATGGAGGATTATACTTTATGCCCTGTTTTAATATAGCCCTCTGTTGCACATTTGCAAGTGCAGTAATCATTGCATTAAAACTGATTTTCTTCTATGAAATAGTCCTCCTCCAGGATCATATTGTTATTTGTATTCTGGAGGGCTGTCTGACATTCGTTAATATTCATATTCTCTTTTTATCACAGTGCCCTCTTAATTGCTAATTAGGTCTCATATTCCATGGCCTAAAGCATACCCTGAGCAGTTTTTCTGCTTGGTTCTTTAACCTAGATTGAAAGACACATTGTCTATATTCCATTTTCCACTTTACGCAAGATCAATATTAATTTGTTGTTCCTTCCTCAGTCGGTCACCTCCACCTGATGGGCTGTGGTGGATAACTTTTGCTCTTGTGACAAATTGTCTTTTATCCCTCCTGGGAAGAACTTTACTTGTCCTGGCAGTGAAATCTGGATTGGGGCCCAATCTCATTTGCTTGATTGAAAGTGTAAATCTTTATGAGTGAAAGGACATGTTTTACTCAGAAATAGGTGGAGGATTAATTTTCGGAGTCTTTCACCGGAACATGCTTTTCAGAGACACAGGCTTGACAAACAAACAAGAACTAAATCTCAGGGAGGAGCTGAAATGATGTTTGGAGAATCAAACATAATACAGTCATGCATCATCTGTGGTTGCCAAGGGAACCAGCTTTGGGATCCCGTCAGCAGGATTCTTCAAAATCATCAAAGGAGACACCACTGGTGTCTGCCAGTTAAGCCACCTACTGCTGTAAAGATCAATTTCTTGCTCCTTTTCTCAGGGCTAGTCAATATATTAGTTTTCTAAGAGAAAGAGAAATATCATCAGAAAACCATCGCCTCTGCGGGGTGACAGTGATGCCATCTGTCCCAGCTAGCAACACCTACACTCCCATCAGAGCAGCAGTGGATGAACAGATACAACACTTGCTCTGTAAAGCTTTCGGTTCTGAAAGTATTCAGGTTGTGTGCCTGACAGCATAAAACTTCATGCATATATGGTGTTAAAAAATGTCATTGGTATGGTTTCCAACTTTGTAGGTCATTGCTGATTTCCCCTGTTCCCATCTGCCTTTCTCTTATAAGTGTATATATGAGCTTCTGTATTTAAAATTCCATATGCTTAGTATTTAAAAAGAGAAATATTTGGAGATTCTTTTTGTTGTTATTAACTATGCCTGGGTTAGTTAGCTGTGTTTGAACTAAGTTTGTCTGCCCATTTGCTACCATCTAGTGACCTATCCTGCTGTTGTCTTCATTGCTGTCACTCATTCAGCTTCCCATAACCCTGTCTCGCTAACCTGTTCATCAAGCACTGCTCTTAATGCCACCTTTCCTCTCCTCTCTTCCCACTTTCTCTCTGGTTTTCTCTCTGTTCACAGCTTTTCTTTTTCCAGTAATCTTCCAATTTTTTTCTTCCTTTCCTTTCTTTTCTATTAATGTATTTAGTACATGTCTTGATGGAAGTGATAGGCGAGAGTGAAGAATGGAATGAAAAGATGACGAAGGGAAGGTGAAAAGAAGGGCTGTATAATTTTCAGGCTGGTAACTGGAATACAGAAAACTTAAGCAGAGGTTTGAACTGACTGAATTTGAAATCTTTTACGATCCTAGGTATAGAAAAAGTGACATGGAAATACAGGTTGCTTTTGGGACCAAGGCAGTGTGGTACAAAACAAAATGTTTATTTTTGGTACAAGCCCTTGGGTGAAATTCCTTCTACTGATCAAACAAAGAATGGCTTGAACTGAATGTCCTCTCTCTTAAGGGAACTTAGAGGTATGTCTTTAGTTATAATGGAGCAATTAATTTTTTATAAATCACTTACATAACCTGAAGATATTCTAGGATGACTTTCTAGCCTGCTGGTCAGGACAATAAGTGCACTCCTATGGGAAGATAACCCTCCTGGTGTGAATATTTTAATTATCTTTACTAAGTGAAGCAGTGATGATGAGCAATTGAGATGTCTAGCCATCTCTTCACCTTTTTCTCTTATCTTCTGTGATAGTGCTCAAAATGGTCTCCTGAAAGAAGTGACATCAACTGTCCTCAAGCAGAGGAGAAATTAGCCCTGATTTTCCACTTCTGCGTGAGTGTTCAAATATCTGATCTATTTAAGAACCCTACCTCTGCCCTTCTGGCAATTGCATGAAGCTAGTCCTGAAAAAACATTTTTAGGATGACTTGACAAATTCTCAGCCAGAGTTGCAAACTGAGTATGAAAGAAAGATTTGCTCTGAAGTTTTGTGATTTCTGAAATCCACTTTTTGGACATGTGGGGGAGAAATTTAGAATTAAAAATAAAAGAAATAAGGAAACAAAACAGAGAAGCATAAATTGTACATGGCCCACCCAGTACAAGTTTCACTCTTTTATTACTCCCATTTATTTCTACTATCTGTTCTTGGGAATAAAGGAGTGAGAACTGAGATTTATCTTCACTTACTTTTAGCCACCTTTTCTGCACTTGGACCATATAATAGTGCTGGGAGCAAGGACAGTTTGCTATAAGGAGTCTGAAGCTGTTCTTGTTATACAGGCTTATACAGGGTGCCTTTTCTCCAATTCCTCTCTTTATCTGCTCCTCCAAGCAGAGTTGAGAGAGGATGGGTGAATGCTCCGGGCTTCACTATGCAGGATTCCAGAGGGCACTTTAAATGTACCCTAATGGCAGCTCTCTGCTTCCAGTTGCCATTGCCTGAACTGTTTATATATTGTTTGGGGTGGGTGGGGTTAGCATATTTTTTTTAAGTAGAAAGTAATTGCAGCAAGAGGACTGAATCTTAATGGGTTGTTCAGAGCAAGGTGCTACCTCGTGTGGCTCCTAGATGAGCTCCATGACAGATTGAGCCTGCACATAGCTAAAGCAATTTCTTCCCCCACAACAAGTAATGCTGTATAGATTGATGTTATCATTATGATACAGAGTTTAGACATTTGTAGAATAGCTTATCTCTCCATTGGCAAAGTGTGGTTAAGCATAACAAGCAATGAAATGGACGTTTATCTTCTAAGAAAATCTGCAGATAAGAAACGGCAGAACCTATTCTGTTTCCTAGGCAGGACCTTAGAGGAGTTACATGTCCCTTAGATTACTAGAGCTGAACAGGAATTTTCTGTAGTGACCCTCTGATAGAAATTGCAGTGTCTGCAGAAGTAAAATTTTCCTTAGGGAAATACAAAATATGATAGTGGGATGCATTAGGATTGTGTTGAAGGGAAACCATCACGAGAGTTTATTTGAGATACTGCATGTAGGTTTTCAAGAAAGCATGCACAAGAGTGATGACTTTAAGCAGGAATAAGGGCAAAGAAAGAAGATCAGAAAGAAATTGAAGAAGATATTTCACAAGACAAGGCTGAAAGCATGCCTTATTTATCATAACTACAGCAAGACCAATATATATCATAGTTCTCTTTAAATAAGGAAGGGAAAATAACAACATAAGCTAAGGACAGTAGCTGTTTTGGATAAATTTAAACTGGAAATTCTGACACTGAGGATCTGGAATAGATCTACCAAAGAGATATTGGAGGTGTTAAAGAAGGTGACTACTGTAAGACAGATTTTGATGTTAGCTATTAAAAGGAACAACATGACCACATGTAGTCTATCCAGGGTGTCAAGGGTACTTCATTTAAAATAGATTGAGGCCTCCCAGGAGTCAATATAGTTGAAAAAGAAGATAAAAAAATAACAAAGTGAAATAAAATATTTTGTATTCTAAAAAAATTTGTGGTCTAATATGACAGCCTTAATGGATCAAACTTTTTGAATCAAATGTTTCTTGAATTTTGTTGTTATTCAGAATTATAGCTTTATAATATATAAATACATAATTATGTATATATTAACATATATATGTATCCATTTATTCCACTGACTGATGGAAACCAATATGAAGTATCAGTGTTTCCTGTGAAGCAGAAAATCCAATTTCCTCTAGGCTGTAACAATTGTACAATATTTATGTGACTTGGGCATCAAAATTACCTTGAAGTTATTCTCCTTTCAGCTTCTAATAATTAGCTATAGGGCTTTCTTACCATGAACGCTGATGATCTGTAACTGTCAGAGTTTCTTAGAAGAACCTTAGAAAGTGGGAGCTAACAGCTGTTGAAATTTTCTGACCTTTTTTGTCAAGTCTGTAACTTACTATCGATATTTGTTTATGTAGATTGTATTTAATTTTGTCAATATGTCATGACCCTAAGAATCTTTCAATCACCAGGCAGAAGAGGAAAAGAAACAGTGATGATGTGTAGCCTGAAGGTTTGGATTTTCTTTAAAACAAAAACAAACAAAACCTGCAACAACAAAAAATTAAAACAACCCAAAACACCCAACCAAACAAAGCCCTTATTGATATAGATAGAGTTGGCTTATTATTTGCTTTTTAAAAGTATCCACGGTATTGTGGGACCTGCCATAGGCTGTGTTTAGCAAATCCCTGTTACTTTTTAGAGACAGAAAGCTCTATCCAGAGAACTTTTCAACAAACTTATCTTACTTGTTGGTTTGGCTTTTATGTCACTTTGATTATGAACAGTCTGAGAAAAGAATTAAAAAAAAATGGACTTTAATGAGCATGAAAAGTTGTCCTGATTTTAATGAGTTTTCAAGAGCATGTAGAACAGTTTGAAATATTTGAATGGCACTTAATATGTATGCAAGCATTTAAAGTCAGAATCAGTAGATTCGTCATGTGCTTAAGTAGTATTTAGTTAACAGCTGACATGTCTCTTGTCAAAGTATAATCCTTGGTTTGCTGGTTTGGGTTTTTTTTTAAATACCTTTTGATTACACTTTCTTAATCAGTTAATTGTTAAATTAAAGGCTGTCCCCGTTGACCCTGGCCCTTCTAACTTTTTCCATAGGTGAAGATTCATAGATTCATAATTTCAACTTGTCTGTGTCATAATTAAATTGTGTATGAAAATGTCATAATTCTGCATCACCCAGCCTTCTTTCTAGGGAATGAAATATCTATCAGATGCTCCAGGAGCTCTGACCTCCTTTATTTTAAGCAGAGGATACTTTACTGCAAATCTGAAACTGTGGATTGTTAGTTAAAAGCTTCTCAGAACAACTGATTATTCTTAGGCAATTCCAATGTCAGTAGCATCCTGTCTTTATCTTTCTCAAGATCCAGCTCTCCTGACGCAGCAGGAGAAAAATGCCCTTTCTCTCTTTGTTAAACAAAGTAGTTTGTATCCATCTTCATATTTAGCTTGCTCGTCGAAGAATCCAGCTAGTAATCCTCTTTCCTATTTATAAACATAATTAACTTGTTTTAATTGAATTGAAAATTCTAAATAAATGTTCATTAATATTTTATTTGTCAGGACAAGTACAATTCTTACTTGCTTCACTGGATACAACTCTGGGCTGTAACTGGGTACAGCTGAGCTTCGTCTGGTTTCAGGCAGACTTTGTACTTGCTACTGATTATGAACATTGTTGATAGTTCATAAACATTTCTGGTTGCCAAATGGTGTGGTCTTCAGTCATAAATGAACTATTTTTGGGGCAGTGAAATGCCGCTGAAATGTGAACTTGTAACAGAAATTATTGTAAAGTATGTTGGAAAGTAAGATAGGCTGGAAGAGTATAGAGGAGAGCTGGATAAAGTGGAGACAGTGCCTTTGCTCTCTCTCTTCCATTCTTATGGCTGGAGTAACCAACAACAGCCTCTTGCTTGAGGAACAACAATTCACCACTTAATGAATAGCAAAAAAAGGCCAGAGATGAATCCAGAGACAAAGAACAATAACCACTTTATGGGACTGGTAAATGTATATGTCTTTCCCTTAGTTCATGACAGTCTCAATACTCAGTCCCAGGTCTGAAATCTATAGAAGGTAACTATAAGGCACCATTATAGATCATGGAGTGCTCTCTGCTGACATTATTTATGGAAGTTGAATTTCTGGATACCTCTCTAAGATACACACCTATACAAAAGGAAAAATCAATTCTCCTCCTGTTGTGTGTTATAAACTACTTACTTGGATAGTCGAAGATCATACAAATGTGTACAGGGACATAGATAGATCTAATAATATGGCAGGATCATGAATATTCTTTCAAAAAATTTGAGTAGTTTTTTGAGATTATGATCTAACAACAAGTTTAGGAGGCATAGAAATGAAACATTAGTAGATAATTGTCTTTTTATGCAGATAATTATACTGTATTTCTCACAGGAACCACAGACTTAAAATTCAGAAAAGGCAAAACATTTTTCAATGGAATCTTTCTCTCAAAGTGCACACACACCTGCATGCGCGCGCACAGACACCTATCTATACTATATGCTAGAAGTTTTGACTTCTGCTGCCAATGATCAAAGCTAGAGAATCTGTATATTGTGTAAAGCTTTATAAAAGTGTTCATGACTGCAGCAAAATACTGGATATGACATTGCATTTTTTTCCCTCGGTGTTTTTTGTTTGTTTGTTTGTTTGTTTGTTTGGTACTTACTCAAATGAGATCAAAATCAAAGCAAAAAATGTGAATGTATGAAATGACCTGAAACAAGAGTCTTGACCATTCTTTCAGCTGGAGTCATCAAGCTAGCATATTAACTCATCAACAGCTGTTATTAGTCTAATGTACTTCAAAAATAGCTAACTGTGAGATGAGGCACATAGGAATATGTAACCACAGCCAGGGGACTGAGATGGAAGTAAGTCAGGAGTTGAGCAGAACTGCCTGTGACATGTACCACTGCATGGTTCACAAGCTGCACACATTAAGTTTCAGGCCACTCACAAAAGCCTAGCATTTAGCCTGCTCCATGTAATATCATCAGAGAAATTGTTTCTTGCCTGTGTGCACTTACACTTAAGTAAAACACACAATACAAAACATGTAATATATTTTGTGGTTACTGGAGAAAGGAAAAAAAAGAGAAGTCAGGTAAGTGAACTGTCAATCAAACAGAGGCAGCAAGATCTGGCTGTTATTACTTTTGTTACTGATACCATTACATCTGCCAAGTTGCTCCTATTCTTTGTGCTTACTCAAGGGTGAGGGCACTTTAAAATGAAAATAGGAATCTGGACTGCATATTAAAAACCGCATATTTATGTGCCTGTTTATGTTTGCCTCTTCTGTCCCCTGTTGCTCTTTCTTCCTTGCAAACATTTCTCTGCATATTTTTAACAGCAAGTTTTGGTGAAAGCATTGACAGTGTTTGTTATTGCCCTGCTTCTGGAAAGCAATGGTTATAGCTTGGAGCTAAGTAATTTTCATTGCATCCTGTTGAAGATGTTTAATTAACATGAATCAAAATAAACAGCAAAACAAGTATATGATGTTTTATCTGCTTAGATGTGTGCATGTGCTGCAACTTTTCCTGCACTAAAGCCATATGGGAAGACAATCTTACTAAAATAAGTACAAAAATGAAAAAGGAGAGGTGATTACTTGTAATATGGATTTTTTTTTCTGAAAAAGAGCATTTGTATAGAAAAATATGTGAATTGTGATGAATTATTTTGTTCTTTGCACAGTACAGGTACCAGCCATTTGTTCTTTCTTTTGACCAAAATGCTTTTATTTCTATGAAAATGGCACAGTGCCTTATATAAGTCTGTACTGCACTGAAAGGTGCAGGGCAGCTGAGAAGGGAAAGCAATCTAGAGGTTGAAACATGGAGCTCCTGAGAGTAACTTAACTCAGGAGAGGCTCCCCGCTACCTCACCTGGATTGCTTCTTGTGCCTTAGTTAGCCTTAGTCCATCAGGTAAGCAAACTTGAGAAAAATGTGCTTTGGTTTTTTCTCCTTTGTGAATCTACTAGATGCTGTCATCTTGGGCTATTTAATGTTTCGATTACTGTGGTTTTGTAATATCACTGTATCATAATAAAACATGAGTGCTTTGTTCTTCTAATCTCCCTTGTTCATTCCTGTTTTCATTGTATCTGTGACAGGAGCTGATCTATTATAATCAATATCGCGTAGGAACATGTAGATGTCTTCGTGGTAGCACAGTGGTTTCCTTACCGATTTTTTTATTTCACTTGTATAATGAATGAATGCACACTTTCTCTGCTGTATTTTCTAACTATTCATGCTGAAGATTCATGTTGATTTACAGTATGTTCTTTTAGATAATATTTGTGTGGGCTTGCCTCTATTCTCAGTGACGCTGTTAGAGATGATACTGTAGATGGGGCTCAGGTGGCTTCCATGTTTTGTCAGCTAGTCTACACTGCCAGCGTGGAGTCTGAGGCTGGATCATAGCATATGTTTCCCCATAGTTTCGATGGCTTCCATAACAGCGAGTCATTTGTTGTGGTTTTGGGTGACTTGGTGCCATAGAAAGCCACTGACGCACAGAAGAGCACTTGAGCTACTCTTGGTTGAGCCTGAAAAACTGGAGCATCCCCCAGTGCAAAGAAGCTTTGTTAATCTGGGTTAACATAATCTTTGTAGCCACATTTCAGAATTTACTCACCGTCTTCATTTGCGACTTTAGCTCAATTGTTAAAGCCCAAAGTGAAACACTTGATCTGCTTTCCCTCCTGCCCCACACTACACTTGCTAATCTTGTTTATAAAAATACAGGGGTTTTATCCACATTGCTCTTGAGGGCCCTCAATATTTCCCATGAAACCAGAGACAGATATTTTCCTGGCCTTGACAGAACCACTTCTAGGCAGTGAAGAATCATTCCCTCTGGAAAGATCTCATTTCACAGCTGAGAGAAACCCTTCTAAAAGTTACACCATCTGTAAATTATTCTTACCTTAAACTCTCCAAAATAAAGACTTAGCCCTTTTTAAGTTTGTAGGGATAAGACAGGGGAAGTTATTTTATGTTTCTGTCTTGGGGTTTTTTATCAATAACAAATTTTCAAAATCAGCTTGGGTGTTTGGAAGAGAGCTATTGAAATTAGGAATGCAAAACAGACAAAAACAAATATTTGTAATACCATTTGTCATGCATGCACTGAAACAGTTTATGCAGCAAATGCCCTGGGTTTGCTTTTTTTATGAGCAATATCTTCTGTTTTGCCTAATGTTAAACTACCATTCTGGAATCTCATTGAGTAGTTCTTTGTACCTGTGGCCATAATAAATAAACTGAGAATATTAATGGTCAAATTTATTACTAGATTGCTACATACATTTGTTGTCCACACACTTGGGCTCCTTCATGCTTGCTGTTGGATGCCTGGTTATAAATGGAAGCTGCACTGCAGTAGACAAATATTAAAAAGGGAATAGGATTATTCTGGAAATGAAAATGGGAAGAATAACATTGTTGGGTTGGCAAAAAC
The DNA here is from genome assembly GCF_000699105.1 of Pygoscelis adeliae. Lineage (NCBI taxonomy): Eukaryota > Metazoa > Chordata > Aves > Sphenisciformes > Spheniscidae > Pygoscelis > Pygoscelis adeliae. The sequence continues at coordinate 15,560,650 of NW_008825109.1, forward strand.
CATGCCCAGAGATTTTTCTCTTTTCAGTTAAGATTTATGATAACTGAGTAAAGAAGCTCATGTGGAGAGGACAGTGTAAAGGAACAGAGAAAGAGAAAAACATGTTTTGTCAAAATGCCTGTATCAATCCTATTGTAGTTCTCTGTTAGCCTACTGTTCATATATTAGTAAAACTTTCCGAGCTGACTTTACACACTCTTTGACTACAGACACTTTTTATTGCTTTATAATATCCAGTTATTTTCACTGGAAGCAAAATTACAACTATTTGCAGGAGAGAGGCAAAGATGATTTTCAAGTTTTTTTTCTAAATAATTCTTATCATCTTTTGAAAAAAGAGAAGGGAAAGAAAAATCTTGATAAAATTGTGGAGGAATAATTGGTGGATGGCAAAAAAAATGCTAGGGCTGTGTTTGGATAGTTGCTTATGTTAAGTTGAGCACAATACAGGTTTTCTAAAACTGGTTTCTAGTTTGGCTTTTTTTTTTTTAATTTTCTGACATAATTTTACATAAAAGCATTGATTGCGAGATACTATAAGAAGTGCTGTCTGACACTTGCACAGTCTTTCTCAGTCCCGTTAGCTACAGGCACGGTTGCACTGCTGCTGGTTAAGGCATGAGTCAGCTGTACTGCATAGTAGAATCACATGGCAGAGTTAGGACATCTTATAAGTTGCCATTTTTAAGAAACACTAATGTGATTTTTTTTTTAACAGTTGACTGAAAATGTCAAGTTTTTAATATAGGAAAGTGTAGCTGTATGTTTAACTCCTGGGTTTTTTGGGGGGCCAAAGCTGTTTTTTCTGTTGCCATTTGGTTTAGCTTTGCATGTTGAGTGCATGTTAAAACTGCAACTAATTGGCAATTTCCAGAAGAAAGAGTGAATAACTGCAAGAGGTGCTAAAATAAAAGTTGTTTGGTTTTAGTGTGTATTTTTTCCCCTGAAACTTCTACAGGTTGATCTTAGAAGAGCTCTCACTTGATTTAAAGCTGCATTCAGTTTTATGCTGAACATCTAACAGCTTCCTTCTTTTTTTTCTGTCTGTCTCTTTACATTTAAACAGATTTATTTCTTAGCAAAAAAAACAATTGTATAAATATCGTATCAATACATTTTTGTGAGGTGCAAAAAGTCATATTCTCTCCTGATGTAGATACTTACATGTATTTCCAACACAACAATACAACTTATTTCCACCGGTCTTACCAGTTGTTGTTACTGACTGTTAGTTTAAATGACAGCTTGATGGCAAACTCAGATGCTTACCATTCAGTCTCATAAATATGCTGAAGGTTCAGCTTACCAAATAGGAACTCTTGGTAACAAGAGTTAAACAACTGTCTTTATTCGGGAAGTGGGACGCATTTGAATAATAAATTTGATTTTATATTTTTCAATGCAATGAACTTCTGTCTGAGTCAGTGTGTTCCAATGAATAGCAATAGAGTTTCTATTTTTAAGGTGTTACGATTAATTTTTCTAACAAAATACGATTATAGGTTGCAAGAACTGTAATATTACATAACCAATTACTCTTTATTAGCTAGCTCTGTGTGAAAGACTTTTTGGATGGAGTACAATGTAAATATTAGCATTGAAAAAATGAAATAAGGTGATACGATCAGAATAATAAAAAAAACTAGCATAACAAAATCAGAACAAGATAATTATAGTGTCATTTTTAGTAATTTAATGTCAACAATAAGTTATTATTTAATGTGCTTCAGAAATTGAATTATGCATCATAAAAGAAGTATATAGTCATCAAAAAAGAAAACTGGCGTGGAAGAAAATGGAGGAAAGTATATATACATAGGCATACTTCATTAGGAATTTAATCATATTGTATTTACCTAAGCTAACTTAATGTTGTACCTTACTGAAAAAGAAAGAGGAGTTTTAGTCAATAGAAAAGGTCTGTGACCTTTCTGCCTGAAAAAAAATTGAGAAGTGGCATTAACACATGTATTCAGTAACAAAAGCATTAGTCCATGTAGAGACTGAAGAAGAGGTGAGTAAACTTGTGAAGTACTAGGGCTGACCATGACCTGCTAATATTTTAAAGCTGATAAATGCTGTCAGATGTTTTAAATATTTAGTTAAAATCTGTTACCCAGCATACACAAAACATTTTTCAAGCCTGGCAATGTCCCATGTCCTTACAAATTCCTGGCAAGCAATTTGCCTGCCTGTGCACTCGGGCTTTGGTGGCTCAGCATTGCAGTGGCTTGGAACGGGGTAGACATGGCCATGGTGGAAGTGATGATGAATCTATTCAACTAAAGCTTTAGGTTTATGCAATTGCATTCATCTGAATGAAACATCAGAGGTGATACTCTATAATACTTTGGAGCCCAATGTAAATATTTTTCTTCTGCTGGGCTGGAATGAAATCATATAAGTCTTTGTGTAAGCATACGCAAAGGAAACTGAGACGGTGTTCCTGCAAGCATTCTTAATTTACTTTTAGGAAGGATTTTTTTTGTGTCATAAAACGTTTTAATTTAGGTTTCTTACTTTGCTGGTGAAACGGATATCCTGCACATTTTTTAAAAAATCATAATAGAAAATTCCTACATGCATGTCACAGATTTCCCTTTAGCAGGAAATGGACACATTAAAAGGTGTCACTGTGAAATATAAAAGCAGTATATAATTTTTCATTTGCATACCTTCCATCTGGAAGTTTTACAATTGAGATAAAAATTGTAAATGACAAAATCACAGTAGAAAATAGTCCTCTAAGGTTTTGGGGAATCCTTTAGCATAGGCCTAAGCTTACAGACTTTTCGTTTGTAACCAAAAGAATTGGCCAAGAATCAAAGAATTGGCCAAGTTGCAGAAGAATTTTACCAGAATAAAAATTGTCTTGTTGATTTGTGTTTAGGTAGACACAGATGCATAGTTATAATTATACTCCAGGGATTCATGTACAAGGAGTAAAGTAAGAGAATATTTTAATTCAGTGGTGGATACAACAGTTAAAAACTTAATTATTTTAAATACAGTATGTCATTCAAATCCAAGTTAAACATTATCTCTCAGGTTCCATCTCTTAAAAAAAAGAAACGAACTGCAGTATTTAAAAAAAAAACTTTTTATAATAAAATATTAAAATCTTTCTTTTTAATGTTTTCAAAATATTTTTCACTGAGAGGATGCTTATGGTTAATTAAATAAATGTGTGGTGTTTTGGTTTTGTTATGAAACTTTTTTCATAAATGTACTTCTCTTCCCTCCAAAGAAAACTCTTAGGAATGGAAATTGATGTCTTGAACAGCTACATTTCAAAATCTTATTTTTCACAGTAAAAAATTATAGGTGACATAGTGCAGCGAATATTACCCACTGCACTACTGTTTTAACATAGACCCATGCATTTTGATAAATTAATTTTGGGATTGGGGTGCAGAGAAGAAGAGGACTATGATCAGTAATGTCATCCATTTACACAATACACTATCCTCTTCTTACTTTAAAGTCTGATGGATTTTCAGCAGCCTCATATACAAGATGTTTTAAGATATGTCATGTGGATCATTTTAACATATTCCAAACCGCACATTCAATTAAAATTAAACTGAAGCAATGAAGTCACAGCTGCTCTGCTGTCTGAAATAAAAACTAGAAAATTACTGAGCTAGAGTTGTTCACATTTAGAGGATGCATGTATAAACAGAAGAATCCTATCTGCTGTCTCTGAATGTTCATACATCTTTTGTTCGTCTGCAGACCACAGTGAATACTAATCTTGAAACCAGTAATTCTCTTGTTTCCAATACATTCTTCATAGTTCTGAAGAGGTAAGAATTTAAAAGGAGAGGGAATAAATTTCTGCCAGCTATATGTACCTCCAAGCTCATGAATTGCATTAAACCGACACAACGCTTATAAATGAATCTAAAAGAATCTCCAGTTTTGCGTATAGATTTCTTTTTGTTTTATACTGCATGTGAGGAGATTAAAAATAAATGAGGTAATATGGTAATATTTTCATGCGTCCAAGCAAAGCTAGATTCTAGTTATCTATTTCAAAAGTGACCAAGGCCTAAATCATTAAATGCTGTGTACGTGCCAATCAGTGATTTATATAAGCAGGCATTCAGAGATATTTAGGCATTTAACATTTAATAAAATGCCTTTACATGACTGGCATTTATAAAGACTTATACCCTGTTTATTTGCTGTATAAATGTATAATGTTGTAGGGGTATTATTTCAGCTAGTTATCTTGGGTGATGAAGTCATAGTAGTACAGACTTGAATGTGTGCTTTTGAAAATAGAGGAAATATTGTCCTATTCCCAGATACTGCATTGTTTATATTTTCATTATTAGCTTAGTTTTTTAGTGGTTTGGTTGGCCAAGGGAGAGGGCTGTCCCCAGGAAGATAATCACTGTTCTTCCTCCTGCTGCAAAGATGGCAGAGACTCTACCGGTGTGTGCTCTGGTGCTCCAGCAGAGTAGGTGGGAGATGAGATCACATACCAGAAGTCTAGATTATGCTCTTTGGAGGAGCTCGGTGGTGACAATACCGGTGGCCCGAGGTTGCATGCCTGGTGGCAGGGGCTTACAGGCTGGCATTTTTCCATCTAGGTAATTGGCCATTATGACCTGTAAATTTTTTTGAGACCAGCTCCTCTCAAAAATCAATTCCTAGGTCTCTTTTGTAAGAATGCAGCCTCCGTGTTACACTTTCTCATATTGTCGTTAGTGGGCTGTTATCAGATACTAAATATGAAAGGTAAGTGGCTTGTCAGCTCACCACATACGAGGAAAAATATAATGATTGTGATAATGCAAACACCTCTTCTCACTTCCTATTCATCTAGTTTATAGGCATAGTGAATTATTCAGTGAGAGTTAACCTCCCCCTGTTGCACACATGTTTGAAACCTGCCAGTTGCATCATTGGATATCAGCAGTCAATTTTTCACATTTAAATTGATTGAAACACATTGACACCTGTGCACCTTCAGTTTTTTTTAAACACTGCATGCATGGATAAATAACTTGCAGAGTAAAAGGCAATTCTCAGTAACACTGAACTCCAGGCTTGTCAATTAATTTTGGCATCCCTGGGGAATGTTCTAACGTCTTTCAGCCTAAGTCTTTGTAATAAAGCTCTATGTCAGCTAGCATGTTGATGACAGACTGTGCACATCTAATTGACAAGACCCTGTATCCACTGACTCTACTAGCTATGGGTATTTTATGTGAAGGATGTAACACAGAACTCAAAATACAATATGTGTCATACTGTGCTACATAAAAGCTCTACTCTGGAACCAGGACCCTGTGGTGATGAGGACTTCAGGTATACAAAACCAAATAGCCTGCAGTGGCTTTGAGGCTTATGACTAGTTCCTTTCTAGTGGCCCAACAGAAGAAATAACGGTGGTGGTGTGGTTTTTCAGCTCCCACCTCTGTGGGCATAGCAGGCATTAGAGCACTGTTACTCCTTTCTGTACAGAGCTCTCAGCCCAAGTCTATCAGGTCTTAGTTTGGGTTGCCATGGTCTAGTAGTGATGAGCCTCTGGCTTGGAGGAACCTGTGTCATGTTTGTATAATATTGTATGCCTTTTTGTCAGCTGTTTGTAGTCTTCCCTGTCTTTACCATGATAATGCTTTCACTTCCAGGCTGTTCTGTACCTCATCATGTTCTTCTGTCTCCCTGACCTTTTTTTTTTTTGCATGAAAATCATGTCATCGGCCATCCTTCAAAGAACACACATTTTTTAATTCCATCTACAAAAAAACATACATAGTTTCATTTCATCTGTTTAGGGGGGTGTCCTAGTTTCGGCGGCGATGGAGTTGATTTCCTTCCTGGTGGCTGGTGCAGTGCTGTGTTTTGGATTTGGGATGAGAACAAGGTTGATGGCGCACTGATGTTTTGCTACTTAGTTGTTGCTAAGTAGTGCTTACGCTAGCCAAGGACTTTTCAGCTTCCCATGCTCTACCAACTGAGAAGGCTGGAGGTGCACAAGAATCTGGGAGGGGGGCACAACTAGGACAGCTGACCCAAACTGGCCAGGGGGATATTCCATGCCACGTGACGTCATGCTCAGCATATAAAGCTGGGGGAAGAAGAAGGAGGGGGGGGGACGTTCAGAGTGATGGCATTTGTCTTCCCAAGTAACTGATAGGTGTGATGGAGCCCTGCTTTCCTGGAGATGGCTGAACACCTGCCTGCCGATGGGAAGTAGTGAATGAATTTCTTGTTTTGCTTTGCTTGCGTGCGCGGCTTTTGCTTTACCTATTAAACTGTCTTTATCTCAACCCACGAGTTTTCTCACTTTTACCCTTCCGATTCTCTCCCCCATCCCACTGGGGGGAAGTGAGTGAGCAGCTGTGTGGTGTCTAAGTTGCTGGCTGAGGTTAAACCACAACGGTGTGTGTGTGGGGGGAGGGTTGCTATCAACTTATGTGATATTCCAAACATGTCTCATATCCAGTTCAAAAACAAAGTAAGAATGGCAACTATTTGGTTTCCCTTTGTTCAAGCCAAAGTTCAGTGCAAAACCTGTTGCTTAATTTTCTACCAATTCTCACAGCACATAGAATATGAACACAGAGTTTATCTTTGTTCCCCCCACAATACTTCTTTCCAAATTCAATCTTTTTTGTGAAAGAGATTTTTAAATGTTTTTAAGACCATTCTTACATGTTATTATTAGCTGTTGGAGTATGTACTCCTCTTGCAGTAGTGTCTATACTTTATACTACTTTGGCCTATAACTTCTTGCTGAGAACTGGTTGTCTTCTGCTGGCAAATGTTTTTCATCCTTTTTGTTTTCCTGGTACTGTTGATAAACTTTTATTTCTGTAATTACTGACACTAGCAAATAACTTGATGTTGTAAAGACTCTTAGTGTTAATTTGGCATCTGTCTTCTCTCTTTTCCCCCCTATGTCCTTTTACATGTTTTTAGGCAATGTATTGACTGTTTTGGCAGACCTCAATGTCTCTGTTGCTGTGTTGTTTGTTACTGCAACCTAAGTATTATTTACCTGTTTTATCTTGGTGATGCTGGTCCAATGATCATATCTGTGCTTGTCTTAAAACCTGGTCTGGTCAGGATCCGACGTTTGGATAAGTTGAAGGTTTTGCAACTTGCGATTCCTCCTATGCTTCTAATATCTTTCAGCATTTCCAGAAGTTCTTGGGTTGCCTGTTTTATCACTCTTATTCCTGGTCTGATCATGATTCAACCTGGATTAGGCTCCCATCCACTAAATTTTGGGAGACAGTTTGTGCCTACATTTTAAGTTAAATTAAACACTTTTAATTACCTCTGTAGTTAGTCAAAAAAACATTTTACAAGTCTCTAGACAAAGATTGTGTTTTCCTAAATCTGCCTTGATTGACTATTACACAACATGAAATGCTTGAATAATTTAGCTTTACTTGGTGTCTTAAATGTAGGTATTAAGCTGAGCACACTGGATTCCATCTTTACCATACATTCTCACGTTTTTATATTGTGTCTGCTTAGCATCTCTGGTGGCTGCTGGAGCCCCCTCCTTCCAAAACTTCCAAAACAACAGTTTTGTCTGTCCAGTGATTTCATCAGTACTTTGTGTAACATTTTTGTCTCCTGTTTCTTCAGTTTTTCTAGGGTTTCGTTTCTTTTTTTTTTTTCCCCTTTGGCTTCTTTACAGTCTTCTTGAAATGACTTTGTTCTATTGCTTGTTCATTGAAGGCTTTTGATAATTTCTCTTACTGGGTTTTGAATTGCTTTCTTAAATATTCATCTGTTCTGCAGTAAAACCTCTGTTATCACAAATAGAAGTCTTGAAATGTTTTCCAGTCATCAACTCACAGGCCTTCTAGCATATCAAAATTAAATTTGGTTTTGTTTGATGTTGGGGAAAAAAAAAATCAATGTTTTCTTTGGAGATATATATATAAAGAAAAATTTCTTTACTGAAAGAGTGGTTAAACATTGGAACAGGCTGCCCAGGGAAGTGGTTGAGTCACCATCCCTGGAAGTATTTAAAAGACGTGTAGATGCGACACTTAGGGACATGGTTTAGTGGGCATGGTGGTGTTGGGTTGATGGTTGGACTCGATGATCTTAGAGGTCTTTTCCAACCTTAATGATTCTATGATTCTATGATATTAATGGACTTTTTTGCATAGATAATTTCAGCCACTGCTGCTGTTATTTCAGACTTCCAGCAGTTGACCATATAAGACTTTCAGTGCTAGCGATGATCAGGAAGATGTTACTGGTTTTCCTTTTTATTTATTTGTTTGATAACTTAATCAGGCACCACTATTTAAGAAGGGATCTCCCACAGATCTCTCTGCACTTGTAACAATCTTTGTAGAATGTACAGATAGTGCTGTTCATGTAGAAAGAGGGAGTAAGGGAGAAGGGATTTTTTCCCTCTATTTTCTGGCCTAAATAAAAAGCTCTCTCAAACACAATTGAAGGGGAAAAAGACCCAAAACCCTTCTGGGCTTATATTTAATTCATCTTAGATGAACTTTATACAACTTTTTATACTGCTGAATTGCACATTTTAAAAATCTCAGTTTATATATTTACAGCTGAATACATTGCTACTTAATGGGAGAGATTCAAGATGATTGAAATGAACAAACTAAGATGTTATTTACTATTAGCTACCATGCTTTTAACCAAGATAGAGATGAAAGTATAATATTAGAATTCCATGTTAAGGTTCTAAATTTTATATCAGTGCATGGGAATGTGTGAATTGTATCCACATATAAACTGGCTGAAATATACACCACAACGGTAGTTTTAAGCATCTAAAACCTATCTTTGTTAAAGTTTACATATACTAGGAACTGCAGCAAAGATAAATTCTGCAGACAAACTCCTGCTGGAAAATTATGCAAGTGTTTTCCATCCAGTCCACTTCAGAAATAAGTAATTTCAGACACATCACTGGATTTGGTTACTCCTGTTTCAAAATACTTTTGAATGTCCAGGCATTGATGAAATGGGGAATTTATATAGAAAAAAAGTGATGGAGAGAGAGATTACATCACAATAAACATTTCAAAATCATGAAAATGAAGTTATTCAATTGTTCAAATTAATTTCTTTAATCAGATTCTGGAAATTTGCCCATTCAGACAGAAAAAATCTCACTTTTTTTTTTTTTTTTTCAAGACAGGAGGAGTAGTATTATGCACCTCTCTTGTTAGTTTCATTGAAGCCATTTTGCACATGCAATGTGTTTGGCCAAATGTTTTCACACACACTCCCCCTTTCTGATGCAATCTATCGGAAGCAATATGCTATCAAACTTTAGTATTTGCTTTAGAAAGTCCTTAGGAAAAAAAGCAATTCGTGACATAGCTATTATTTTATGATACTTCCTGTACTGTCTCTAGTGATAATGTGATTCAACTTCGAAGCATATTACACATGAGCTGGTGATTACAGAAAATGTAATTTCTTTTTGATTCATGAGCATAAAAGTATGCATTTTTCTTACAGCCTTTCACACCATTCTTTATAGATGTGATAATTTTACCAAATTTTAGTTAACAATGCATCTATATTTTGTCCATGTACAAACTGCTACAAATATATGAGAAAATGGCACCTGTAAGCCTTTACCCTGCAAGCCCTTCCTTCTGAAGACACTTTCAGACATAGAATCTCACTGAAGTCCAAGATATTTGACATCTTACAGTGGAGACTAACAACAGGTTCCCATAAAAGTAAATCCACATCCCCAAATTTAGCTTAATCTCCTGCACATAAGTTTTAAAAAAAAAAAAAATTATGAGCAATTTAAGTGATTTCTGAGGAAGTCTTATACAAGATATGACACTTAGTAACAGATATATAAATTATTTTATTATTATTTGAATATGAGTGAATGACATAATAAAATGGCTGATTAATGCCAGTTGTGTACGTGGGTAACCTTCTCTTTGAACTCTAAGAATGTTGGATTGAACCTTATGTGGAAATATATTAAAAATAAGAGAAACATGCATTGTATTTACAATTCATGTTTTACTGCTCTATGTGTTATGTATAATATCTATAGCACAAAGGTTAAACTGAAGCAAGATTTTAGGAGAAACTCATTGTTCTGCTTTTAAAATACCTAAGCTGCAGTGCAACAACGGACCATGCCTGCAGAATCCAGATGATTTGCAGAAGCTGAAAACACCAGTAGGTCTGGTTGGTCTCACTGACAGCGAAATGTGCTTTTTGCATCTTACTCTTAGAAATAAATCTTCAAGCACTGTAAATATTTAGAGATGATGAAAAATATCTTGGCATGCCACCAGTACTCCACCTTCAGCCTCTCCTCTTTCCATCCAGAGCTGTAGTCTCCTTGGCTTCCTTTCCTTCACTTCAGCTCCAGAGACGGAGGAGCCAGGGATGTGTGCATGGGCTCAGAGGCTGCTCTGGGGTGTGCGGGTGATGGGAACAGCCTTTCTTTCCCTCACTGTGAACACTTGCTCTGTCCGGCTGCCAGTTTTCAGAAATGCTTAGAAATGTAACAACATTTTAAATTTTGCAATGTGTCCATCTCTGTCACAGTTGCTTTGAAATTGGACTCAAGAAGTACCATGGAGAGGAGGCCACCAGTGGCTGAATAAACAGCTCAGTTGCAGGAGCCTGTTTTCACGATATGAAATTAATGAGTAAAAAATCACAGCATTTCAGTTCAGAGGTATTTCTAGGTAAGAAATTCAAACAGAGGCTACAAGGAGGGGTCTCTCCGCTCCCGAATAAAGGGGAAAGCTTACATGGACCAAGAGTTAAAAACACGTGGTTATGGAGGTGTAGAAGCTGGAGATCCCTTACAAAAGAGTTATCCTCCAACAGGACGCAGGACTCTGTGCAACAGAGACCACGATGATGGGAAAAATTCTATGAACAGTTTGAGCAATGAAGTGTGATGATGAGCTGATTTTTTTTTCTTTGTAGTGCATATTTGATTGTGTACGTGTACATAGGCTGCTTTGTAAACAGTGGTAAAAATACCTTCTTGAGTAAGGGGGCACGAGCTGCCCTATGGAAGAGATTGAACTGGGCCTCATTACACGAGGCTTGTCAGAAGTGACTTCAGAGAGCCTCGGCTCACCGCCTGTCACAACAGCACTTCGCTCAGTACTCTGGAAGAAGTTGTCTCCTGGTTATGCACCAATCAGGTGACCTCATCATCATGGAAATGAAAATGGTGTTCCTTTTTTACTGGAGACAACCTAAACTGGAGATTGCTGGAATTGCAGTCCTCATGCTTAGTGAGGCATCTTTCACTCTTCATTTTAGATGTAGTCAAAATAATCATAGCTTAAAATGTGGCAGAGGTTTATAATTCCTACTTACCAATAAAAACAGCTGTTGTATTAGTTCTGCTTACAGACTTTTAAACAAAAAGCAAGTAAACAAATTCTGCCTTGCTTTATCAGCTGCATACATGAGAACTCAGAAAACCCGGTTGTCTTGCTTAAACTACCAAATCTACATGTGCTTTGTATTTTGCTAAAATTCTGGTATTGGTAGTCTGTCTTGAGCATACACTAAATTATATTCCCAGGTGAAATTTCTTATTTCTGTTGCCAGAACAACTGTGAAAAGGATGGAGTCAGCTGCTTCTGATTAAAATAGAACAGGTTATTAAAAAAGCACTCCGTCACCAGGTTGGTAGCTACCCCCGTTAGTCAGCCTTTGCATGGATGTGCTGTTGTCATGTGTCTTTGCTGGAAGATGGAAGTAGTGCTGCTAGAGGTACATCTGCTCTTCCAACAGTGATGCACTAAGGGTGAAAATAAAATGGAATAAATATTGCGTCCAGGAAAGAAAGTCACACTGACTTTGTCTCAAATCAGAATTTCTGATTCCTGGCTTTGTGTCATACAAAGTGGATTTGCAGAGGATTGACCTGTTTAGGAGAGAGTTATTTGAAGTTATGAGTGTGTTTTTAAACCTAAGTAGAATATCTGCTCCTGAAGACAATGGATGTTTTGCTAATCCTGGGAGAAGTGCTGAGATATTATGTCTTACAGAAGCCTCCCCCTTAGTGACATATTGAAACATCATTTATTAGAAGATCTTTTGTTTAACCAAACAATGATACAAAAAATTATATTGAAACAAAGTGATGAGGAAAACAGTTATAGCTTCTTGAGGGGAAATAATTAAAACTGTTTCTATGGGAAAAGAACATACTGTGTACAAATATTTGACAGTTAAGTTGGACATATCTTTTGTACCGTTCAGAATGAATTGCCTTTGATAGTATATGCTGCAGGGCAAGCTGACAGTAATTCAAACAAAAAGAACTGTATGAATCATTGAAGGTAAGAGGGGAGATAAGGATGCAACTTCCACTAATTTGCTATAGCTTCTCATTTGCAGGTTGCTGTAATGTAAGGAAGATGGCTGCTAAGTTGTTACACTGTTACAGTCTGCAAAAGTATTTTCCATGCATAATAAAACAGGAGTTGCCAAAAGTAAAAGATTGAGCAGGAGCAGAATGTTTCTAGTATACCTCTAAAAGCTTCTTTAAGTATTTGTGAGACTATCCTAAAGGGTCTTAAATACTTGGAACTGCAGTAGTAAAACAAAATTTTACTGGAATCAATTTGAAGGTGCTAGGAAACAAGCACAACTTAATTTTACTAGAGAATTTGACTTTATCTAAAGAGAAATACTAAACTTTTCAATTCCTATCTTTCTAGTAAATGCTCCAGTCAAATACTGACTTAAATTTTAATAAATATTTTAAATTTCTTTAAAGAAGAAAATAATTTTTCTTCAAAGAAAGAAAGTCAGACCTATAATCTTAGTGTTTTATCTCTCCCGAATATGTAGATTTGCTCTGATTATACTTATTACAGAGAAATTGTCTGAGCAGCCAGGGATCAGGTTAGGAAAGCTAAAGCTCTGATAGAATTAAATCTGGCCAAGGACATCAAGGGCAACAAGAAAAGATTCTAGAGGTATGTTGGGGATAAAAGGAAGACGAGGGAAAATGTGGGCCCTCTCCAGAATGAAATGGGAGACCTGGTTACCTGGGACATGGAGAAGGCAGAGGTACTCAATGACTTTTTTGCCTCGGTGTCCACCGGCAAGTGCTCGAGCTTCACGGCCCAAGCCACAGAAGGCAAAGACAGGGACTGGGAGAATGAAGAGCCGCCCACTGTGGGAGAACATCAGGTTCAAGACCATCTAAGGCACCTGAATCCATCATAGAGCAGATTCTCCTGGAAGCTCTGCTAAGGCACATGGAGGACAGGGAGGTGATTTGAGACAGCCAGCAATGGCTTCACCAAGGGCAAGTCCTGCCTGACTAACCTAGTGG
>NW_008825109.1:15574287-15581167 GCF_000699105.1 Pygoscelis adeliae
TGGAAGGTCCTGCACCTGGGTTGGGGTAACCCCTGGTATCAATACAGGCTGGGCGATGAAGGGATTGAGAGCCGCCCTACCGAGAAGGACTTGGGGGTACTGGTGGATGAAAAGATGGACATGAGCCAGCAATGTGCACTCGCAGCCCAGAAGGCCAATTGTATCCTGGGCTGCATCAAAAGAAGTGTGGCCAGCAGGTCGAGGGAGGTGATTCTGCCCCTCTACTCTGCTCTGGTGAGACCCCACCTGGAGTGCTGCGCCCAGCTCTGGAGCCCTCAGCATAAGAAAGACATGGACCTGTTGGAGTGGTTCCAGAGGAGGGTCACAAAAATGATCAAGGGGATGGAACACCTCTCCTGTGAAGAAAGGCTGAGAGAGTTGGGGTTGTTCAGCCTAGAGAAGAGGCGGCTTCAGGGAGACCTTATTGCATCCTTTCAATACTTAAAGGGGGCTTATAAGAAAGATGGGGATAGATATTTTAGTAGGGCCTATAGCAATAGGACAAGGGGTAATGGTTTTAAACTAAAAGGGGGTAGATTTAGACTAGATATAGGGAAGAAATTTTTTACGCTGAGGGTGGTGAAACACTGGCACAGGTTGCCCAGAGAGGTGGTGGATGCCCCATCCCTGGAAACATTCCAGGTCAGGTTGGACGAGGCTCTGAGCAACCTGATCTAGTTGAAGATGTCCCTGCCCACGGGAGGTGGGGTTGGACTAGATGACCTTTAAAGGTCCCTTCCAACCCAAACTATTCTATGATTCTATGATTCTATTTATTGTCTGTTTCTGTGTTTTGAAAAAAGGTATTATAATTAATTGTTGATTTTAGAAATGCAGGATTCATTCTCTTGGAGAGGTGTAAAATGCCTTGAACAATTGTTACATGGTACTTTGTTAAGCTCTTAGGTGGAGAAAAATGCTAAAACAACCTTGTTAACTGAGGAACGTATGTAAATAACAAAGTTCGAGCTTTGTGATGTATAAAAGTACTCCTCATAAAAAATATAAACAAAAAAGTTAAAAAGCAAGAGCATGGGAAAAGCCAAGCTGTCTTTTGACTGTTCCATCTGAACCTGATATGTAATTTGATTATTTTTTGGATGGAAAAAAGATATGCTAATATCTTTAATGTTCTTTGTAATTCAGTTTCACACAGTTCAGACAGAATGATATAACAGGTTCAAGTCTACCAAATCAAAAGCCAGAGTATCACCGAAATGGCCATTCATGGGAACAACCCCTTCAGCAAAGACTGAAAAGTAAATGTAGTGCTCTTGTGTCTGTAAACACATCGTTTCTTATCATTTCTTCAGTATAACAGCACAAGTATGAGGCGTTTTGCAAAATCTGTGTCCAGATCCCCGTTTTTCTCAAAGCTGAGGTAATGTATGACTTGAATGGTCCATTTATCTAAATAGTTCAGACCATCTGAAAATACCTGATGCACTGCTGTAAGTTAGGGCACTGATGATCAGTTAGTCCCTGTCTAGACCAGCACTGAGACCTCTATAGCACACTAGTAAGATAAATACAGAGCTGGCATCCTGTTATCTTCGTCAGGAAAACCAAATTTATTCTTCTTCCCCAGAGACTTCATAGTGTTTGGAGGGAATGACTGGGAGTAGATGCTCACAGCTTTGAGTTGTCATAGGGAACACTGTCTGTCTTCTGTGGCTTTTGTTCTACTTGAAGGGGCAAATACACTTTTCAAATGGTTAACCAAGGTCCTAAGTTCTTCAGAGAATAAACATGTTTTTTTGTCAACGTTTTATAGCTCCATGTGCACTTGCAATGTTGTGGAAGCAAATAGTTACCTGAGATCAAGGACTGAGTGGTAAATCTGGTGACAGACTTCCCCTTCCTCCACACAGAGTAACAGAAATTGCAGCTTGTCACGTCCTTTCAAATAATTTTACAGGGTACTGTTTCAGTCAACATTTGGCTGCAGACATCTTGTTAAAATAAAGCAATAAAGCATAGCAATCATAAAACAAGAAAGCATGATTAAAAAAAAACCCCAGGGTTCAGATAGCTGAGGTGCAGAATGATTGAGTTCTAATGCAAGAGTTTTTCAGGCTGATGCTTCAGATTCATCCACAGTCCCCATTTGGAATTTATTCCTTTACTAAGTGCTCTGTTTTCCATCACTGTCCTACCACAAACCCTAGTAATATAAAGAGGGGAAAAAAGGCAGGAAAAAATAGATTGCTTTTCAGTGGAAATCTACACATCATTTTCATGCAAATGTACCTTCTCTGTGCATATTTGATGAGTTATTTCACTCACAAAAGATTTTTCCGTTAATTGTTGTATCTGCCACTTATAAAATCTCTTTGCTAAATTACAAAGTCAGCCTTCGCTGCGGGTGTACTGCCAGCCACTTATTTCACAAAAGATCGTTAGTCTAATTGTTTTATCTGCTGCTTGCTAAATCTGCTTGGTAAATTATACCTTTCACTGAACTTACACCAAAACCTTCTCAGGAAGCCATTAGTAGTTACTGACATACAGAATAACTTATACATTTTGGATTGCATGAGAGGGTCTGAAAGGTGGGCGAACAAAAAATGAATCAGACAGAAAGACTGCACTAGAACAACACCATGGGGTTTTATATGGGAAATATTCTAATTTGTTGAATATTGTTTTAGAGAAATGTGATTGGTGTTCCATAAGAATGATAGGACCTTACTTGAAGTGAAATTTCTGCCAGGACAGGTTCTGGCACCTTTGCTCATACCTGCCGTGTCTCACTGCTGTTACTGCTCTTTGGGCTGTGATCCTATCTGAAAAATGCAGCTCTGCAAGGGTAAAGCTGGGCGATGTGTCAATCAAAGATTTATCTTTGGTTTTGTGCTGAAAAACAAAACTAAAGGCTTAGACTCAATGAGGAAATTTTTAGTGGGCACATTTTAAAAACCATAGTGCTACCATAGGTTTTCTTTTACCCCATGGGCTATAGACCTGAGCTGCCTTTGGGAAAACCAAAACTTGGTTGTTCTCTGTCCCATGAGATCTGGCCTCATCACAGAGCTCAGGCACCGGACACTCAGGTCCTGCCATAAGGCTGTGCCACCTGTTCAGACCATCCAGCTTATCCTTAGGGAATACTTGGTGAATATCTCCTGTAAGTCTGGGCTTTTGTCTTACCTCATTTTCTAAACTGAATCCACTCATAGCAAAAAATAAGTCTTGGTAGTTAAAACAAAAGAGTGCCTACCCTGTCTGCACATCTCCCTTCATCTAGATCCTTGCACTGAAGTTGCATTATGCATTTAATTTTGTTTTTGGAATAGATTTTTTGGGATTTAAAAAGATAAATTTTTAGACCATCATTGTCACAATAATGCTAGTAAAAAGTTGCAGAGGGCAGGTTTCAGAAGAGCATCTTGCAAACAACCACT
Source organism: Pygoscelis adeliae (assembly GCF_000699105.1). NCBI lineage: Eukaryota > Metazoa > Chordata > Aves > Sphenisciformes > Spheniscidae > Pygoscelis > Pygoscelis adeliae. The sequence goes on from NW_008825109.1 coordinate 15,577,692, forward strand.
AAGCTGGCACATCTGTTGCTTCCAGGGGGCAGCTTTAATACATCATAGAAAGAAGAAAATATTTATATGTGTGTGTATGTGTATAGATAGATGAACATGGCAGTACATTAATACCAGACACTATGTAGCTTCTCAGGCCAGATCAGATAACTGTTAAATCCTTTTTTTGTTTTAATGGGAAATGGAACATATCCTTCATGTAGCACCATAAAATATACACATATGTTCAGGAGGAAGAGAGAGATGAATCATGGAAGCAGAGGGGGGAAAATACACTGTTGGCGTTTATAGTGAAATCGTCTTCTTTGGGTGTCTGCAAATTATTCATTGTGGACATGTCTTAAGCTTTCATCTCAATGTATAGGATTCAGTTTCCAAATCTAGAAAACAGAGTATCTAATTCTAAAACATTTCAGTTCTTCTGGAGGCCTTGTAGTGGAATTAATAATTACTTGGGGGAGAAATGCAGTTGCTATTTAATTAGCCAAAAGGTGCATGGAAAGGGCACAAATAATGGAGTACTTAAATAGCAAGGATTCTGGCAATGTTGGGTCAATAGAAGATTAATTTTTTTCAGGTAGACCTAAAAATGCATTTCATCCTGTATGAATATTATTGTCTAAATCCACACTTCATTTTTCAAAAAAAAATGCATCAACTGCCACACACACAGAATATCAATTATCCTGATTACTTAGAGCACTAATTTAATCTCAGACTAAGTTGTCTGTATTTCTTTAGTGAGTTTTCTTTGTTTATTGTTATTTTGAAGTTTTTTATTGTAGGTGTTACCTGTGTTATATTTATTTTAAGGGGTTTTCTTTTTTTAATTTTGTTCTCAAGTATGTGAGAACTCTTTTGTGAATGACAGTCCGTCCATTGTACACAGATTTTGCCATTGCTGCTTCTGACCCCACTTAAGATTAATCTCTGATAGGATTTGACAGTTATATTTCTGCATCCCATGAAGGCAGGGAGTAGGTTTCTTGTTTGTTCTAAATTCATGTTGACCACGTTCAAGATTTATAATTATGAGGTAAGGAGAGAGGCCCAGTTTCTGGAGTTGTGGCCCTGTTGAAGATAAAGGAACCTTTACAAAAAATACTTTTGGAGCTAAGTTTTCAACCAAAGCTACAGTAAAGTGAAAGAAAGTTGTGTTAAATAATTTTAAAGAGCACAGTATGTATGATTTATCACAGGATAATCCCGAGTTTAGGATTAGGATTTTCCCAGGATAACTGAGGTGAAGTATTTGTAGGAAGGAACTAATATAACCAGTCTTGCAAGTTAAAAATTAAAAGTTCTGAATATTTTCTTCTTTTAACATCTGTAATTTATGGCTAACAAAGCAGGTGTGCTTTTTAGACTAGGGTAAATACAGGAGGAAGAACTAAATATATCTCTGTTTGTTTCTTGAGTAGCTCTGCAGTACCAAAGAGGCAGTGTCTGTAATACAGGACTTAAGAGATCTTAGATCTTGTGCTTTATTGGTTTTACTTACTTATAGTGTATGGATCAGAGTTCCCTTGTACTGGGCATTGTAAAAGTGAAGAACTGAAATAATTCTGGGATATGTGATAAATGTGATACTCTCAACTTTTCAAGTCATGCTAATGTCCTGCAACCTCTGTGGTAATAAAATATTGTTCTTTTGAAGGCAGAATATATTAGATATTGGTCTTAATGTTAATTAAGTAATGCATGAAATTAAGTTTCATGCTAAATTTTTTAATTTTTCAGTAGCAGTAGACTACAAGCATGAACATTTTAAACACAAAACAAAGTACTGAGACTAAACAAAGGTTGAAATGAGATGACAAACACATCATATGTTGTTTGCTAAGCAGGCTTTTAGACACAGGTCTGCTAGTGTGGTTCAGTTTTCACTTGTAAATCTGCCTTGTAATCTTTTGCGATCTGTGCTACAGTGAATAGAGATTGATGATAGGGTGAAAAAACATTAATAGGGACTAGACTGAAGTGTCCAATTAATAACAACATTGATTGTCTCTTTCTTCCTTCTAGCCACATCCCTTGACATCTTTTTAAAGCCTGGTATCATTGTCTTGCCTCAATATGAACATAAACCCCTATAGATGGATCCTGTTTTGGGTTTTGCTTTCCTTTCCTCCAGAGCACTTAGCACAACATTAACTCCCAGGAACAACTATCAGATAAACGCTTGTGCCTGACAGTACCGAATCACCAACTGGACAGTTTTTATTATGGATGCAACAATGTCAGTGATTTCTCTTTCCTGCCAGAAGAGCATTGCTGCTGCAACCACGGTGTGAGAGGAAGGGCTCTGACAGCCAGCAGGTGTTACTAGTGCCGATTGCTTTTGGCCCCTGTGGAAGGGGACTCTTGTGCTATTCTAAAAGAGGAGGCAGTGTGAAAGCATTATGCTACCTTTATCAGGCCAGGGATCAATTAAGAATTGAAAATAATTTTATTTATTTGTATGTTTTCCTTCATAGACATAAGCTTGGTTTATGGTTTGTATATATTTCTCTGTGATATTAAATATGACTGCAAAAACATAGTGAAATTTATGCGCAGCTTCTTCCACGTGGTTTTACTTAATCATCCTTCCAATTACTACTTACATAAAAAATTCAAACATTGTGAGTGGAGGAAAAAGATGAGATTGTGTGATGTATATATTTTCTATAGACTGTAAAAAGGGACTGTTACTATCCTATATAGTCGTAATTAAATATGCAGCAATTATATTCTGTGTTATAGCTGCTCTTAAACTTTACTCTGGTGAGATAAGAACGTGCAGTGGTTAAAACCCTCTTTGGTCTTGGAAGTTGCTCTTAGGTTTGAGTCTGTAGTCTGACCTTGGACAAGTTGCTATTGTGTGTAAAAGGGTGCTTCACTGTCTAAGTAAGTATGCTCTCAAAATCTGAGCATAGCTTTTACCGGTAAAACTGGCAAGGTGCTTAATATTTTGTCTCTGACCTTCCCATTTGTGAATGTTCTTGTGTCTTGTCCATGGCTGAGTAGCATGGTGTCTACTTAATGTTTAAACCATATTGAAAGCCGCACATTGTGACCAGAAATAAATATGTTACCTTATGCTTGGAAAAACTCAATCTGATATCTATGAGCTTAGTACACATAATGTAGGTTAATATACCTTCCCTGCAGTGGATATTACTCTTGTTCAAAAATGTAGCCAGAGAGTAAGAAGAGTATTTTCCCTTCGGATCATTTCCTAGCAGTTTCAAAACTCAGTTAGGCTGTAACTCACTTTCATTTTCTTTTTATCTATGTTTTCCACTTTAAAGGGAGAAGAAGAATCCTAGTCTTTGTTCTAAAGGCTGATTATGTATTTTATTTATTGTAAAGTACATTCAAAGTCTTTAGAGCGGGTGCTGAAATACAGACTCTCCTCCCAGACACGTAGAATCAGGTTCTCTCTTTTCTTCAGTGACCTCTTGGTCTCTGATTCTCCTCTTTTGCAAAATTTA
>NW_008825109.1:15581192-15620314 GCF_000699105.1 Pygoscelis adeliae
AGGAAAGCTGGAGAAGGCTCTCATCACAGAACAACCTCCTGATGGAAAACCAGGGCAGACTCCTGCTAGTGGGGAGGTGAGGGCTAAAACCCATGGGAAGGAGCAGAGGAGCGGAGCCAGGGTTTCCCAGCATTGGCACAAGTGCTGTGATCACCACGTTAGGTCACTCCCTCCTCCACAACTGTTTTTGTGCTGTTGCCTCTCTTCTGTCAAGTGCTTTAAAAGAAAAATAAAAGTTTGTCGCTAATGATTCTTTGTGAATTAGCTTAGTATCTTTTACTCAGTATACCAGCTGAGTCCTTAACTAGTGAAGGCTGTGGATGCCTTGCTCAAGTCAAAATGTTGGTTGTATGAAGGTAATCTGCAAAATGGAGTGAATAATCTCCTTATCTCACAAAGTCAAGGACAAATGCATCAAAAGGTGTGATATATTAACATAGCATCATAGGAAGGATATGTTATTATTTAAGACCAGGTGGACTTTTTGGAATAATTACTGTAGTACTTATTTGTGTTCTGTTTTGATTTGGGGGGTTCAACACTTGGATTCAATAGTGTGCAGTAAACCTGTGGCATCACACTTAAACTTGAAATGGAGAAAGAAAATGAGATTGTCTGCCTTTGTCTTAAGAAAACTGAACTAAAGATTTTTGTACTGTTGTTAGCATTTGTGATTTCACCCCAAGTTCCACAAGGTTTTCTATTTTTCTGAAAATACCAGCTCCTAAAGCCCTAGTTGTACCAGCTATATATAAATATATATAAAATGAAAAGAAAAAAAAAATAAAAAGAGAATTGCTATGTAAAAAAGCAATTCCATGAAGGTCTTCAGTTTTATTTCCTAGAATGTAGTGGTTGCATAGTAATTATCAGGGACAGACACTTGGGAAGCGTTCTTCAATCAAAGAATTTTGATTAGTCTAATCAGTCCTTTACAATGACTATGCAAATGTTAATTCTGGTGGTGTTTTTTAATTTGAAACCATAGGTTTCCTTATTAAGGAACACAAAAAAGTTAGTGGTGTTAACAACACTGTTGTGGCTACAGCATGAAATCTACAAAAAAAAATGAGGGGAATATAAAACAGCAAAACACTTCCAGAATAAAAACATTATTTCAGACATTTGGCCAAAGACAAAATATGTTTTCCATTGCTAGCAGATGCTTGAACAAAGCTGTTCCTGGTTAATTTTCTATTCTAGGATAAATGAATTTTTTTATAGACTAATCACTTACAGTTGTTTTGGGGAAAAAAGCATTTTCTGTGTGCAGCCATTCCAGTTTAATATGCTTTTAATAGAAGTCTGTGTCAGCAAAATTATTTTTCTTAATTATTTTTTCTATCATATTTCTGCTTGAATTACTGGTGATTAGGCAATTTTAAAGTTACAGCTTAATACTTGGAAGTATTTGTATAGCCACAGATGTGCACTCAGGGTTCATAGTGTAAGGCCTTAAGGACTGTTAAGACATATTCTTGCCCCAGCAAAGAGCTGCTTTCCTTTTTTATAGGACTCCTTTCAAGAGCAGAGACTTCCAGCCTCAGGGTTTTTCTTCCACATTTGAGATTTTGGGGCTGGGGTTTTTCTCAGACATACTGTCACTGAAAGCAAATAAAACTGAAGGATCTTAGTATCTCTGAAACATAGGCAATTTCACCATTCTCTCGGCATAAAAAAAGAGAATAATATAGGAACAGTACAGCATATTCCTACGGGATATGCCTGAATCAATTAAGAATACCAGTTAAGCTTCCCAGTGTCATCAGTTTGGAAGCAATCGTGTTCTTATGTGAGAGTGTATTTGCAGATTTGCTTGACTTATTAAGTAGGGGAAGGATGTTTGTACACACAGGTTTGCAGGATCGGGGTTTGTATGACAAATTTTCATAATGTAGTTATGGTAGATGCTATTACAATATTCAACAAAACTAAGTAATGTTGATGTATAGAAAATATTCATAGAAGAGATGAAACAAATGAGACGTATGTCACATTTGATATTGTCAGTTTCATTTCATATGTCTTCTGTTTTTAATAAAAAGTTAAAATATTTTTTGAACATGTGGCATGTAACACGTAATTTTAAAAAAGGTTAAAGTGTTGTATTTGGACTTATTGTTACATCCATGCAATGCGCGTAGTGCCTTACCCTAGATGAAATTCAGATATCCCATACTCTATGACTCATACATAGGGGACACCCGAGTTATAGTCTCCATAAGTATGAGTGTCTCCCATGATGCAGCGACCCAGTCAGCCAAAGAGGACCAAGTACGCCATGGTGACATGATTTAATAGTCCTGTCGGTACAGAAGATGGGGAGGCATAAGGTATGGCTATGACTCGGATTAATATTGAGCTGACCTAAATAAAATATGTGGTTTTGATTTATTTCAAATGGAAGGAGTTGCTCAACTAAAAATAGTGAGTTTTAGTTGGGAAACATTCTCTATTGGTGAGGGTTGCAGGGCTGGCAGCGGTACCTCTTCTGTTTTCCTGTTTTTTCTGAGCATGCTTAGCTTAGATCTTGTCCTCCTGCCTTTTTGGGCCTGGAAGTGGAATATTTCTGCTCTTTTTCTCATTTCTTCCTGATTTATAACAATTGCCTCCCACTGTTAAAACAGTTTATTTCTTACATCTTTTTTTATTATATGTTGATATCTTGCTATTTTGATTTGTTATCTAAATATCTTCCAGATATTTAAGCACCTAAATAATAAAAATACTCTAAATTTTTTCAAAGAGAATAAGGTTCTGTAAATCCCTGAATTCACTGAATCTTTGAATATTTTGTGATCTTAGTTGTTTACACATTTATAAGATTTTGGACTTTCTCTTTCATATGGGGTTTTCTTTGTGAATTTATAAAGATGTATCTTCTGTTCCTTTTAAATGATTATTCTTCAAGGTTTATGTGGCATACGGGTTTTTGGGCTTCAAGGGATTTTGTGGGGTTTTTTTAGTTAGAATTTTTTTTTCAGTAAGGTGTAAGACAGCTAAAAAAAAATTTGATATTATTTCAAGTCAGAATAATTTTACTAGAAATATTTATGCACACACTTGTTTTTAATTATAGGAGCAGCTCCAGAGATAAATAGTTATACTTTCACTGTCCAAATGGCTGAAATGCAAACCTGTTTAGGGTTAATGTCTTATAAAACACTCTGTGTAGTTTCAGGTGTCATCAACATTTGCCTCCTCCCAGAAATACAAAGACCAATGACTGACTGAGTCTTATCTTGTCTCTGCTACTCATTGCTGCATTTTTATTTTTCAGGACAATTACAGAAAGTCATTACTTCTATACTCTTACAGACTATGCTCTGATATCTTTTTCATGCCTTCTGATTCTTAGAAATCACAAATAAGATAGTAGATGGTGTTGTGGTTTAACCCCAGCTGGCAACTGAACACCACACAGCCACTCACTCACTCTCCCCCCAGTGGGATGGGGGAGAGAACTGGAAGAGTAAAAGTGAGAAAACTCATAGGTTGAGATCAGAATAGTTTAATCATTGGAATAAAATAAAATAGTAATAGTTGTAATAATAAAAATAAAAATAATAATAATAATAACACAATATACAAAACAAGTTATGCACAGTGCAATTGCTCACCACCCTCCGACCGATGCCCTGCCAGTCCCTGAGCAGCGGCCCCCCCAGCCAGCTTTCCCCAGTTTATGTACTGAGCATGAAGTCACATGGTATGGAATGTTCCTTTGGCCAGTTTGGCTGTGCCCCCTCCCAGCTTCTTGTGCACCTCCAGCTTTCTCCATCGGTAGAGCATGGGAAGCTGAAAAGTCCTTGACTAGTGTCAGCACTACCCTGCAACAACTAAAACATCAGTGTGTTATCAACATTATTCTCATCCTAAATCCAAACCACAGCACTGTACCAGCTATTAGGAAGAAAATTAACTCTATCCCAACCGAAACCAGGACAGATGGCAAAATCTGGCAGGGAGTACATGACACAGTCATATCAGGGAAAATGAATAAGAGATCTGTAAGCTAGATACAGAGGTAGTCCTGGTATAGAAATGCAGCCAGCTCTCATTATCCATGGGCAGCTTATCTGGGTTGCAAATTACCAGGGCTGTGGATGCAGAAACAGGGAGGTGGTTCCATGGAGATCCTCAAGTGAGGCAGGATTTATTAATGCAACTGCAGCACCATGCAGGAATAATTACATTTCTTCCAAGGGCTACTCAGTAATACAACAACCCTTTAAGCAGCACCACAAGCTGATAAGCTCTGAGCTCATTTCCAGCTTTTCCCCAGACTAACATCATCGAAACACTTTATAAACTTACTTTTATAGTACAAATTTTTAATCATAATATTAGAACAAAAACCATTCTTTTGTTAATGATAACATGAGAACAAAAAATCCTCTCAAGTTCTTTAAATGGGAAATTTTTGTCATCTCTGGCTCAATAGTAGGCCTGCATGGTGGGATTCATTAAATAAATACCTAAGCCTAAGCAAATAACTATGGATGTCTTTTCAGTATCAATGAGGAGGAGCAGAAACCTCTGGTAGAAATAGCAGACTAGCATATTGTCAACACCCACTCATCTGTGCAAAGTAGCTGGCTCGGGCCATGACTGCACAGACAACTTGCACTAACAGGTATCGTGGCAAATGGTATTGTAGTCTGGAGATTTTTAAGACAGTATGGCAAAAATAAGGGCAAAACTGTTTGAGCTGTTGTTTTGGCTCTGTCTGAAACTAAGTGCAAATAAGATGAAATGAGTGCGTATAATAACTGGCATGCCTGCAGATCTCCTGAGAGCTATCGCGTGGTGTCAAATCCTAGAGAGCTCGAACTGGTTCAGATAGGAGTAGGACTTGTACACTGACAGCAATTTTCCATACATCATGTGTGTGCTAACCATGAACATAGCTGATTATCTGCAGAGAAGCCATCATCAGGGATGGTAAAGCCCTACATTCTCAGGTCTGGGGGTTTCAGGAGCAGAGCAAGTAGTACCTATACAATACAGTGAGGCGGCCTGTCCAGTAGAATTTTTCATCTCAGTCACCACTGCCAGTGGAGCAAGCCTCAAAATTAAAAAGTCTGCAGTAAAATGCAGTTAAATGGATTCCCCCAAATACTGTCATAAGTAGTCATGGCCCTTACATTTTGTATCCATATGTTTTGTGTAATCAGTGGTAGGGTTTTTTTCACCTTTGTGGCTTATGATGCATGCAAGTAAGCTAAAAAGTTTCATTTGTAGAAAAGTTTTCACTATGCTGAACTCAGCAGTTCCTTTGCAGAAAAGATGCTAAGAAAATCAAGAAGCCTTACGCAAAAAACAGTGAATGACAGGACCAATATTGAAATATATTGGATTACTGTTTTCTTGCAAGTGAGGTTAAAGAGAGGAACAAACAGAAATCAATTTTCCTCAGTTCTTCTCATATAGAAATATATTCTTACTGAAGTTTGTGTAACAGTCTCAAATTTAAGAGAAGCATTGGGAGGATCTGATCAAAATGAATACTACCCACCAGAACTGAATTCCACGCTGGAGCAGTTGCCAGTAGAGCAGGCAGGCAAAGTGTTTATAGACCACATCTAAAAGTTACTGATGTGGAAATGTCACCGTGGATGAGCTAAGGAACAAATTGGTTTGTAGAAATAAGGGTCTGATTCTGGTTTCATTTATACTGGTGTAAATTTGGGCTAGCTTGTTGAAGTAGTTGAGTTACACCGCGGTGAGTATTTAATTTAAGGTGTTCAGTCAGGTGCTTTACTCCTTTTAATGTTGCTACACTTTCAGGCTTATGCTGAAGTGAATCAAGGGACCTTTGTGGAATCAGAATCAGATCTAGTGTATTAAAAAACTGCTGGGAACTTGTTTATGGAAATTAATTTCAAATATTATGCAAGAAAAACCATAAGGGGTACATATTAATTGTGACTCGTGCATGAAGATTTGGCTGAATAACTCCCATTAACAATAATAAGAGTTGCAGAATTAATTTCCTCCTAGGTCCTGCTAAAAATTCACCCAAGGACATTTTCTGCACCTTCAGATTCAGATCCTCTTTATATGAGCAAATAAAAATCTCCTTATGCAATCATTGCTGGAAGAGTCTATCCTGAATAGCTGTTTATTTTAAAATTGTTATTAAATTATAACTATATTGGCAGGTTTTGGTTTATTGTTTAATTGTTTTCAAATCTCCATTTGATTTGAATTGCAATAACTGAAAATAGTTTATGGAAGTTACGTGGGATAAGTAGCAAAAATGTTTACATACACTTGTTAACATCAGATAAATATTTCTTTATTATTAAACAATTTTAGCAGAAGATTGAAAGAAGAAGAAGACAAGAAATTTTCCAAAATCATATTTAAGTTAAAACTACTTTTTTGCAGAGGACATTTGTAGACCGGGTTCTTGAACCAGTCTGATTGCAATGTAAGTACACTTAGGCTCAGTGGCTTTCTCTTACACAGTATTGGGCAAAAAACACCCCACTACCACTTGCTTTATTCTGTTGTATTTATTTCTGGAAAAGAATGGTATTTTTATGTTATTTCTGAGGTCAAACTTCAGAGGTCTGTAAAACTGCTGTATTTTTTGTTCATTTAGTGTGCATTCTATACCTAATTTTGGATCAGATGATAAAGTAGCCATTTTTGTGGCAAACAGATCTCCTGATTTCTTGTTAGTTCACCTCCACAAAACACTACACTTGTTAGAAGATCTCTCAAATCATCCCCAAAGATTATCATATTATAGCAAAAAGGCAGACCTGAAAGGGAAATTGTGATTGCAAATGAATGCAGTCAGCCTAGCCAAGCTAAGTTGTAGCACAACAGCCCACTTGTACAGATCAGTAGGAGCTGGGGTGTAGCATGGCTACTCACCATTTTATGTCAGCTAATTCATTGATTGAAATTCAAAATCGAATCCTCTAGGACTCTGTGGATTAGTTCCTAAAACACACTGGGTTCATAAACCTATGGGTGGATTACTAAGACAAAAGAAATGCCTTCATATGTTTTCTCTGGTGAAGGATAAACGCTTGCTCCAGTGCTGAACATTTTACATAAATGGAAAATGTATCAATTTTTCATAGACCCCAGCACACTGACATTTCAAAATATACAATCTCTAAGCATGAAAAAGTGAAGAACTATTCATGAAATGAAAACTGATGCTGTCATAATTTCAGTCTTCTGGAGTGAGTTTAATAAGCAGTAGTTTTCTAATTAATTTATAGCACATGATAAGTATTATGGAATGGGAACTGTTTGTGGGAAGTGTGAGATGAAGTTGCAGCAGCTTCTTGTTGCATATCGGGATGGAAATGAAAGGAGAAATGTTTCAGGATTAGGGACATATCAAGATGAGGTTGGATCTCTGAGTGAAAATTTGCCACTGACTTCATATGCGAGCACATGCATGCATACAGCTACATTTGCCCTCATGTGAGGTCCTGATTTATGCTCAAAGGTAGCCCTCAAAAGCCATACTAATTTTTCTCTTCCTAGTGATTGTTTCCTCTTTTTTGAAAGTCCTTACCTCCTTATATAAGTGACGATGTTCCTTGGGTTTCACAAGATAACTTCAGATTCTTCTCACGAATTGAAGTAGGTGAGTGGCTTTGAAGAGTCTGCCAACTCTTTCCAGTGTCATCAGCAGAGGCAATATCTTGTTCATTAACGTTGTCATGTAGCATAGGGGGAGTGTCCTGGTTTTGGCAGGGATAGAGTTAATTTCCTTCCTAGTAGCTGGTACAATGCTGTGTACCAGGAGCAATTCAAAGTCCTCTTATGGCAGAGCATTCTTCATCAAGATCTGCCAGGAGAAATAACCTCAGAGATGCTGTTGGCATGCCAGGTCTGAAAATTAGATGCTGCTGTGAGAAGCATGTGGAAATTTATGCATTCTTTGAAAGCCAGAGGTTCAAAGTCAGCTTGTGTTTTGATATCAACTTTACAATATAGAGTGCTAAATTCTAGATGTCAGAAACCTGTGGTAGGACATCAGGCAATAAAGCTAGACAGCTTAAATTAGTTACAACAGAAAGATTAGATCCTTCATATTGAGCTGCTTAGTTAACATCACTGTAAGGGACTGGTGCTTTCAAAATGGACTGTCCGGTAGAGGTAAGTTAAAATATTTATATACCGCTCCTCGGTCTGAACATCAGTCCTAAGGGGAATTCCAGTATTTGATTTCTATCTTTTACTGGGAAACAGAACTGAAATAGACACATTTTAGAAACTGCAATTTTGTGCACTGTGAAGAGTGGAATGAGATGTTCTGATTCTGAGGAGGTCTGTGATGGCTAACCTGGACAAGGATTACTGCTGGGCATTTTCTGATTGATTATTTGATTATTTCATCAGACTCTGCCAATACAAAATGAAAAAATATGCTTTGACTTGGTAAAAATCTCTCTCCTATAATAATGAAATTACAAGCAAAAAAGACCTAAAATATTTTGATAGAAAACAGGGTTTTTTTCCAACAAAGTAGGAAAGCTTGAGGTTTAGCTTTGCCATTGTCACAGTATGATAAAATTGTTGTGGACAGAACTTTACATAGATTAATTGCTGACATTTCCTGCAAGTCATTTTGTAGCACAACCCTGACAGAAAACAAAAATGGTCCTTTCACACATTACGATGTCTCCATATCAGATTGGGATTTTCTGGGCATAGAAAAAAGTTTAACTCCCCCCCCCCCCCACCCCTCCCCCCCCCCAACCTCCCCTCCCAAACAACACTCTAAGAATTAAACTCATGAATCTGGATGAGATTAAAAAGATTATAGAAATTGGGAGTTTTCACAGTGTGAGCAACTGGATTTTGTTGGATTATGCTGCTCGGTCTACAGCTTTGGAACCATCAGGAAAATATTTCATGGTGGTTCCTAATAATCTTCAAAAACCAGTGTCTAGGTGGGATATATAAGCAAGCCAGAAGAAACTAAGTATGAAACATGATGCTAGCTTATACTCATTCAGTGTATTTGGCCTGTTCGGATGTCAAATTAGTATCATGCTTGAAAGAATAAATTAGGTTTTGTGCCTCTGTATTTGTCCACAAATTCAAATCTACTGACCCTTTGTAAAGCTGATTTTATCAGGAAAACATAGCTGATGATGAAAGTTATACAAATGCTAAAGATACAAAAGAAAAGATACCACAGAAAGCAATACTGAGAAACATCTCGGCAAATGAATGGTGTCCAAATCTTGTAGCAGCTGGTATTTTGATACCAATCTGTCAAACTGCAGGTGCCAAGTCATTAAACTCTGTGACCTGTACTTCCTCATCAGCGTAGAAATCTAAAATATTTCAACCTGTGACTAACAAGGACTTTTACATTGGCTATCAAACCGGAAAAGAAGAGGGATTTTTGCACGCACATTGTTTTTGATGCCCCAAGCCTTCACCACCTCTGGATTTTCATTTGGAGATGAAAGAAATGTGAGCAGCCTGGCTGCTTAAATTACATTTCTAATGCTGTATCTTCTTACATCATTTTAACCTGGAATTTCTCATAATTTCTGAAGGCTGGTATAACCCTTGTGGCAGGATGCTTAAATGGTACGTATGGAAGAGGATTTTGAGACACAGGGCAGGCTAAACAAATACACATATATAAGTATTTCTGATCTCGCCAGTTGTCTACAGTGTCTTTTGAATATCAGAGAAAAAGTGGACTTCTCTGGATGCTACTGAACAGATTATTTGCTTTCTCTGTGTGTCAAGGTAGCCTATTCATCCTTCCCACAGCTGAAAGAAAAATCATACATCCACTGCTAAATTCTGCTTCAGCATGAATTTATGCTAATTAGATTTATTTTAGATGGGGAGGAATCCAACAGGTACCAGAGAAAAGTCTTGGAAAGTTGTCCTAATCTTTCAGTCTGTATTTCAGTTTCAATAAATAAGAAGATATTGCCCCCTACTCCCCCAGCTCTTCTGTTACCTGTGTTTAAAATTTTTGACTTACTTGCAAAGTTGTTACCTTAGAAGTTGCTAGAAGACCCTTTGCAGAAACAGGAAACTACACTTACAGGATGGCTATCTCAGTTCAAATGTGTTCTTTGCAATAAATGAATAAATGTCATAATATAACAGTAGTGAATGATACATTATTAGTGGATCTGCTTGCCACAATTTGAAATTGTTTTTACTGAATCTTGCTAAACTAAAGCATGAAAACTACATGTGAAAGTACCTAAAATAGAGAAATATAGTAAAGTCTTTACCAATCTTGTGAGTGAAGCCCAGCTAATAAGAAAGTGATCAAACAGCTATATTTAGTGAAGGTTCAGTTTGTTGGGTGTTGTTTGGAAACAAAAAGAAAAGCAACAACTAGCCTTATTCAACCACAAGACTTCTCTTCATTAGATTGCCTCCTTTTCACCATGCAATAATATTTTAGAGCACCTCAATAAGCAATTGTTCAGCGAACACTTAAAAGATAATCCCAGTGCTACGTCTGTCAACATCTACACTCCCATCCAGCTTACACTGCTGTTCTGTCAAGGCTGAGAGCTCAAATCAAAGGGATGTTTACTGCTTACAACTTCCCCTGCCCCTTCCTCTTTCTGAAACAGGAGGCATCTGAGTTGAATGTAATTTGCTTTAAAGGTGATGCTGAAAAAATTAGTCAATATCCAACAAGGAAAGCCATCTTTTACAGTCCAAGAGTGAAAGAACAATCATAAATTTAAAGTAAAATCAGATGCGTGTAAGCTTCTGTAATTGCAGTGTACTTCAAAGTGTGTAAGGAATATATTTGTTTAGAAGAAGTTTTTTTAATTCTTTGTAAAACTGCTGTTTGTGGGCTTTGGTAAAAAATGTTCTTACCAAATATATTATCAACTTAAGTACTAGCAAAATCAGAAAATAGCAAGCCTGAAGCCCACAGATCAAGTCTCAGTGGTTCAGCCTTACTAATTTCCAAAAATGAGCATGGCAAATTGATTGGTTGTGATGTCTCTAACCATTTGATATCCTCTTTTTCTCAGAATAAAATACCTTTCTTGTTGTTTTACTGCTGCCTAACCCAGAAACATTGACTGGGTCTGTGTTCAATCCCCTTTTCATGGCTCATCATTATTCAAGGGAAAAAACTTACCACTGCCTAACTGGGGTTAAATTCTTGAGTCATCTTTTTTCGTGAGAGAGGTGATTTTTATTTCTAACTTATTTTTTATGAGGGAGCGTGGAATCAGAAACTCATCCAAAATGAACATACATTTGGAAACAGTTTTTTAAAATGTCGTAAAGACCTAACGCGTCAGTGGAGTTCCTAATTTCAGGAGAGCTTAGATGTGGTATTAACTGGTACCAAAGGGAAGTAAGGAGACTGTTGACTGAGAGCAGATCAGGGGACAGATGTTTTTCTGGATTTTTTCATAAACTCTTTGGGGTGGTAGGCAAGGCTCTATGAACACTAAAGGACCTACCTCAACCTGCTTTAGATACTTAAGAATCAGCTTTTTCTGGGTTTTCGGTACCTTGCTTTGCCATCCCTTTCCAAAGCAGATGATGTTTATTACGTGAATTTTGATATATATTTGCCTGAATAATAGAAAGATATAAAACACTTAACTGGACTAAATATATTTATCCATTGATGTGCCAAGTGGTTCTCTCTTACATTGTCCAAGGACCATCAAACTCATACTGTAACTGTTTTTATGTTACATGACAATGAACATGCCTACATACTACAATAATTCATAAACTATAGTGGAATAGATTTTTTAACTATTTTTTTTTACTGTTAAGGGCTTCTTATTTTACTGTGCTATGAGCAGGTATGGTGATGACTTGCTGATCTCTCAGCCATTTTACATCCTACTTCACTGTGGTTCCTAGGAAATTCATTATCTGTGGAAGATGTATGGGCATCCTGAAGTACAGACTCAGCTTCCTACATGTACCTGAGCTAATTGGGTACAGATTACTTAGTTAAACATCAGACATGTAAATACAGATTTTTTTTTTTTAAAGAACTACAAAAAGGTCTGTTATGCTGATCAAAAGGCTGGTCAAAAGGCATTGAAGGAATAACAGTTGCCCTAATTACTTTCCCAAAATAGTTTTTTCCATGTTTACAGGGTATTAAACTGCAGGAAAACTGCATCTGGGGATATTTTATTATTATTGTTTTATTTTTAGCAAATAATAGATTTCTCATGTTTGGTTGTTGTGTTTTTGGTTGTTTGTTTTTTGTTTTTCTTTTTTTTTCCCCAGAGGCTCAGATCCTGGACTTACCACGCTTGTGTTTTATTTCTATTCCAACACAAACACATTTAATATTTCTGCATTTATATTTTTATTAGCATTGGAATAGACTTATGGTCTCTATTCTTGTATAGAAAGCATTTGCAAACATCAATTCTAGCCCAGTGCACTTTCTGTTTATGCTCCTAAAGAACAGTGCAGGAAACAGCTGAGTCTAATAGACCATCTGTTTAAGTGTGAGTGTGAAATTGCAGGACCAGGATAGCAAAGATGGCTTGTTAAGAAAGATTTGGACTCTGTTAAGAGGAATATGCCTTATTTTCCCTGTCATAATAATATAATACTTTCTAACATTCATTTTAATGGGTCAATACATGTACATGAATTAGGTTCTATAAAAAGGATAGTTATTTTTGTAATGATGGACATTTCAGTAACAGCTCATCTCTCACAGCTTTTATCCTAACAAAACATTATACAGTAGCTATTGAAATGTCTGGATAGACAGTAATGAATACAGCTATTGCCAACAAATAAGGCAACAAGATTTTATGTTTTTTCTTGTGCTTGAGAAATCATCATTTCAGACACATTTGAGTGCCAGGGACTAAAAACATCATTGGCATAAGGAGAAGCAAAGTAGAAAATGGACATTTACTGTATGTACAGCTGAGATATATAAACCTATTTTCTGAATAGCACTCCTGAAGAATAGTCATGACAATAGTCGTTCTCCATTCCTTTTTTATATAGTAATTTCTTAATATATTTTGGAAATGGATCTCGGCTACCACAGATTCAGAGAGACCATATTTTAGCTGATGTTAATCTTCAGGCTGAGGAAATTACGATGTGCTGTGGTCCAAATATGTCACGAGATTTCTTCTTGTACTGGAATACAAACTAAATGTAGTGCTTCTTTCTAAAATGTGAATAGTTCTATATGATAACTCTCTATATAGCATCTATGTTAGAAATTTTCCATTTAATTTCCCAGAGGAAAAATCCCTTTGCTGATTCTTTTTCCAGGAAATTATTTACTGGAGGTCAGGAGGTTTGTACAAAGTTGTTCTGTGGTGATAGCTTCATTCTTTTTCTAACATAATGATTACACTGAGTCTTCCCTTTGAGCTAACAGCACAATCAAAGGTGGTGTCTTGCCCACAAGCTTGACTGGTGGAGAGGAATGGGGACTGAAGGCACTCCTGTGTACTTCTGAAAAAAGAGTGTGGTGTCCATATAGGTATAGGCAGTGAGCTCAAATGATAAGTTTAGATTCAACTCTGTGTAAAATTAAATATTTATTAGAAAAAACGGATGGCCGCAGCAATGTAGACAGTTGCTCAGATACTTCCTTGGACTGGGAGACCTAAATTCAAAGTCTTTAGGTAAAACTTGGCCCTCTCATCGCCCCAGTAAGAATAGATCAGCTGTTTGTGGTTGAACACTTTTTCTCCTGCTAAAAGTTCCACTCTTGATCTCAGAAACCTGCTTGATAATAGTTTAGTTGAATAGATAAATTTCTTGAAAGGTTTTCACTTGGGTAAATTGACATTTTCAGTATCTGTTGAACATCCCAGACTAACCCAAAGTATATTAAAAGCACCTCACTTTCAGAAATTAATCGAGGATTTGTGTTAAGAAACCTTTTTTTTTGCTTAGAGAGCTTGAATCTTCTCAGTAGATTTCTCTCCATATTCACAATATAATAAGTTACCATAAACTTAATTTCCTTACTTACAGGGTTTTGGTGAACTAATTTTATTTTATTAAGTTTAGTATCTTAGAGGTTTATTATTTCTATTTACTACATTAATAGAAGCTGATATCTATCATTTTAACATGGAAGAAGTCCATAGGGGTAGTTAACTAAAGGTTTATCTGTGTTTTCAGTGAATGCTTAAAACATTAATTCGGGTTTCACAGCTGTTAAAAGTTTTAGAAATACTATCTTTTCTTACAATGGAGAATACAGGTATATGCAGCTATCAGTCTGCAACTTCAATTAACTTGATAATATTTTCTCAGGACTTGTCTGTATTTTGCTATCTACCTTTTTTTTTTTAATTCTTTAGAGAATAATTTTAACAATGCCTTTTATTTATTTATTTATTTATTTAACACTACTAGAACCTTTCCTACTGCCCACTTGTGAAATTGTTTGCAGTTTTCACTGCAGAAGTGAACAAAGAAGTGGTCACTTTTGGGTGATTACTCTGAAGTATTTTTCCTAGACTGTGTGCGATGGGATCATTCTTATGTTTTTAGTTTCCTAGTTTTGAGTCTATGTTCCTCTTGTGGAATGACTCTGAGAGACAAACATTTACCAAAGTGACCTGCAATCAGTTGTCCAGCAAATTGTCCGTGACAGCTAGGACAGCGAGTAACTTGGCATATCCTTGGTATGTGTAGCAAAACATAGGCTCCATAGCATTGTGTCAAATCCCCTGCCCTTTAAAGGGGGTATGGGGTCATGTTTTGGAGGGGTTTACTTACCTTGACTGGAAATGGAAACATCTGTACCTTTCTTAGGGGCTTTGCTGGAGACTCTGTCATCCCTTACCATATGCCTCTGCTCACAGCTGACTCCAGTCCTTCCTGTCCTACTGGTTTTCAATCAATCAAAGCTGTTGGAGAAGAGAGAAGGGAGCAGTACAGTGTGGAGGGGCTGCTAGAAGCTCAGTTGCTCAGGCAACAGAAGTACCCAGAGCAGGTGCAGGAAGGTGGAGGTGAGAAAGAAGTGTCCTGTATTTTAAAAATTACTTTTTCTAAAATCCAATTAGATGCAAATCTGCTTGTATGAGTGAAACCCGATGTTGACTTCAAGGCAAATGACAGGACCAAGTCCCCAGCGTTGCCTGGGCTGTAGAGCAGTAGTGGGTGCCCGTCAGAGCATTCAGGCAAGTGAATGTTGCACTGCTACCTGTCCTGGCGTGCTGCCTGTCTGCACTTTGGTGCCAGTGGCGTTGTTTTACTTTTGTATCAGGAATAACTTTGTCTTAATTCAAGCCATGGTTTTGAAAGGACTTTAATTTATCACACAAATACCACTTAACAGTGTACTTTTGTGTGCCTATCTATCTTTTTCTGGACTAATTCATAGATAAGCACTTCTTTAGGATATGGGTGATGCTCATCAATGAATTCATTATGAGAAAAGGAAGAAAAAAGTTGTTAAATCAAAAAGAAAGACAACTATTTGAAGGTTTTTTTGAAGTCTGGAGTAACCTGCTGTAGGACAAAGGTGTGGCAATTCATGGGCAATGATTTGGAGCTGTTTCTGGAGGAAATGTTGGTGAAGGATATGTATATTTGATAATTATTCCATAGTCAGGATCTTAATGAAAATGAGTTTGGGGAAAAGTAAAGAAAGTACTAAACACCTAGAAAATAGGTGTTTAAAGGTGGCATTATCCTATAGTTATCAACACTCTCTATGAAGGAGAAAAACACTAGGTTTGTTTTTTCATTGTCCTTGTACAGTAGCTGGTTTCTTCATGGGTTATAACTCTCGTTTCAGGCCATTTAAAAAATTCTTTCCCATGTCCCATGTGTTGCAGACCCAGCACAACAGTCTTTTTGTGACCATCTGCAGTGGGACCATAATTTTTTTTTTTTCTCTTTTTGTATGCAATGTTCTGTAGCATATTTCTTAATCTAGTCCTCTACAGGCTGTATCATGAGAGGATATCAAGGGCAAAAGTGAATTATATTTTGATTACCATTTTAGTTACATCCATAATAATGTGAACTGTTGTTAGTGAATATGGTAAGGCCAAGGACAATGATTTAGGAGGTTATCACTTGAAAATCAGTGTTTCAGACACAAATTATGCTTTGAAATTCCCCTGCATCTTTTGTGGATGAAGGATAAAAAGTGTGGTTTCCATAGCTCAATAGCATGCCTCTACAGGAATTATTACATTGTAATAATATGTGGAGGAGAAAGTGATACTAATAACTCTAAAGTGCATTAAAGAGGAATCTATCATTAAACCTTAACAAAGTAATACACAGATTTGAAACTATAGCTTGGCTTACGCATCTGTAGTATACTGGGATAGAGTTATTAAATTATTAAGGAAAAGTATGTAGCTTCTTTTGTCCTATAGTCACAAGCCACTTAAATGGGCCTGTTTGCTGATCTAGATGCTGTTACAACGTAGTACAAGCAAGTGGTACGTACAACAGAATTCCTCTGGGTGAGCAGAGGGGCAATCCCATTTGCTCCCAGATCCCACCTCTCCTTCCTTCACACCTGTGAGAAGAACTGCGACAATTTTATTACTTTGTTTGGGGTTGGATTGGTTCTCATCAGTTGGATTTGTCATGTCTGGCTGAAGTGGAGGGTGTGATTAAAGTGAAGTAACTGAATGAATGAATCAAATGAACTAAAAATTTCAGATTTCTGTGTAAAGAAAACCCCATGCTCCTTTCTTTTACCATGAATTTAAAGCATGTTCTTTCTTCCTACCCAGACATACTTTGCAGCTGACAGTGATGCAGGCACCTTCTTTGCCTCCATCGCCAGTGTTTTGCATTCTCAATCCAGTTTTTTCCTTTTACTACATATTACCATGGGACTCTGATCCCCATCACGTCTGGGAACCCCAGCCATACTCTTACTTCCTGGAAAATTACCATAATTTCCCACATTCCCCATCAGTTTGTCTGTAGGCAGCTCTTAGCAAATAAGCAGAATTCTCCGTCTCCTGGTGTCCTCTCTTAAAAACTTCGTAAGGGACTGTTTGCAACTGCCATTTTCAAGGCCCTTTTGTAACCTCATGTCTCAACATTATAAAGAAGCCTTCTAGAAACTTTTGCTTTTCACTGTCTCAAAACAGACACTTTAGGCTTTTTTCGAGTTATTAGTAAATTAATATAATTTATAGAACAAGTCAAAATGATATTTGGCTATGGTGGTATTACATGATAATTGACATGAATGCTAGATATTCTCCAGGTTTAAATGATGATTGGAGCACTTTGTCTGAAATCCTGAAGAGAAGGGTTTTTTTTTATTAATTAATCTTTGTCAATTGGGATATTAGTCGTGACGTCTGTCTTGGCCCAATGCACAATATTTGGGAACAGAAATTGGAGAAATATTACTTGTGGGAATGGACAACATCTTCCTAAACCATTTGCATTTTCCAATTTGAGAATTTTAGCTCATCAGGGAAAAGTTTTATTCAGGTAGTAAAGAAAAGGGGAAAGAGAAATTTTCTGGAGGAGCAGAAAGCACAGGCTTATAACGATAACTTTAGCTCAGGATCCTGGGGGACAAGGGAGAGGGCTGCATCCAGTAGCAGAATAATCTCTCCACCTGATTTACAAGTTAAGACGCTGTTATCCGCAGTCCTTTCGACATGGAATTTTCCACAGAAGTGTTCCTGTAAAAGCTAATGAGAGGACACTTCTTAATAAATATTTGAATTATAATGATTATTTTCAGATAGTCTGCATGAACAAATTTAACTGTCTTGAATCTATGCTAATTTGCCCACTAAAAATCACATGGACTGAAAAATGAACTGTTACACAGGATTGTTTCCACTAGCATATTTTTCTATTAAAGTGTTTGATTTTCTTATGAAGGCTCTGCAGAATACACTATGTTTTTTATCTTCCAGCCATCCCCACATATGTACAAAAGCCTTTTATGTAACATTAATGTGTCTTTTTGCTGCAAATAAACCCTTTCTAAAACAGCAAAGTACAAACAGTATTGCATAAGCTTGTCTCCAACCTGCATAGATTAATTTATTTAAAAAAGGAACAGATGTTTACACATGGTTTATAGTAAGGTCCTCCAATGGTTCAAATAGGTCATGTATTAATAATAACTGAAAAAAATATTTACTTAATTAATCCTGTTTGAAGTAAATTCCAGTAGGTATTAATTACCCATCATTTACATTGTCAGAAGTCACCCTTGCATTTAAATATTTGTGGTCACATTGTGAAATGGGATGCTATTGAAAGAAATCTGTATACCTTTATGTCTAGACTGTGTGAAAAATCTTAGTTGGAAAACATTCTTATGTGGATAAATAGTCAGTGGACAACTAGTTTTTCAAGCAATATAAATATGTTTGAAATATGAAATTCCTTCTAAGGGTGACATCTTTCTTCAAAGGAGTGTTCAGAAGCTGTGCCCATTTATATACATGACATCAGGAGAAGAGATAAGCAAATTGATGTTCTTCTGAAGGTCTTCAGTGGGTTCCCACTGGATTACTTTGTAAATTAATTAAATGACTGTAGGAATTAATGTGAAGCTTCTTCAGTAATCTTTCTTCTGCTCTTCTGAGGCAGTGAGATGTTCATCACACACAAATCTCTTCAGACAGGTTTACAAGAAAAAAAAATCCATCTTTAGAGAATATCCTGAAAATATTCAATAGAATTTATTTTGTTGGATTTTGAATATTCTACCAAATGAGTATCTGCTCTGAATCTGTCTGTGCTTGTCTGTTTATGTTTGGCTTTTGATGTATGACCTGCTGAAAAATCTTGTTTGCAGGTTGGGCATACCTGAAGCCTGGATTGTGACTGCTTTCACAGCCTGCTCTGCTCTGTGGAGCACAACACAGTACAGCTGAGTATGTTGGGATATCACCCAGGAAAATCACTACTCTGAATGCTTTGAAGGATTCAGAGACTGTAGGTGGATTTTGTGTACCCTCCGGAGGAATGCAGTCGGGAGCGTGCTGTCAGTATCTGAGCAAGAACACTGGCAGGAGACTGGAGGAGGGTAACATCCCACCAAGGCAGTGCTGAGAGGTGGTGGGAACTAGTACCAAGTTGAGTGACATCTGTCTACCTATGCCTGTTACTGGGAGTTTTTCTAGGTAGAAAGGTTTGACTCAGAAGAGTGGCATCAAATAAGGCCCTTGGAGACTATGAAGGAGTCAAAATAGACTTTGATCTCTTCAGGATTGAAGGAAATATGGGATCTACAAGGATGAGGCTTCAAGGATGACGAGTTTTCAGAGTTGTATGTGATTTCTTTTCTGGTAGGAATTTGTGCTGTGATTTTGTTGAAGGAGATGATAAACTGCATTGTGGGGTCAAGAATAGGGAATACTTTTCACAATAATTCTGAATCTGAAGGAGTCAAAGTAAGTGAAAATGTAGGTATTGGAAGAAATGCTAACCCTGGAGGAAAGGGCTTTGGTGGTTTTGATTGAGGTTTTTTGTGGATTTTTTGTTGCTTGTTTTCCTTTTTAAAAAAGACTACCACAAAACAATCCCCAAACCCAAACCAGAGGCAATCGGTCCTCTGAAATCCCATAATTGGCACTTAAGTGGAGTGAGGAGTGCCACAAAGAATGCAACCTATAGGTGGTTTAACTCCTGCAAACCCATCAATGTCAAAAGGACTGAATGGCTGGGCTGACACTTTGATCCTCTGTACCTTATGATGTAGGAGATTAATTCGTTGTGGCTTGCCTTGGCTGTTGGATTTCAATGTAAAATTTGAATTTGACTATGGTTGTTGCCTTTATGCACCATTTTCCATTACTAACCTAAGAGTTCATGTTTCAGTAAGTAGAAAAGGGACTGAAAAGAAAAATGCCAAAATTGTCAATAAGGTAAACATGAAGGATGTGCTTTGAGGGGAAAAATAATATTGAAAATTTTTTGATTCATCACAACAAAAGGGTAAACATTTGCTCTGTTCTCACAGAAAAGTGTGTTTTCTAGACAGTTAACAGGGTGTAGGGGAATATAAATATCTCAAGAAGCGGTCTTTAAATGTAATCTTTGTCACACTGTGACTTTAATTTAAGGCAGTAATTGTTAAGTCTAGTCCATTAATTTTTGGAGGCCGCTGTAAAGAACTCTGATAGACATAAGATGAATGTTATTTTTCCTGGCAATGAGTAATTATGCCACTGCTTTTCATATTCATTTAGTTTAAATTCTGCAAAAAACTTCTATATTAACTTAATACAACTAGAGGTTTAAAAATGAGTGGAAAACCTCTCAATTACTTTTTCAGACCTTCATCCAGAGTAGTGCATATCCATGCTCACATATGCACATACGTGTTCTGCCTCCATCCTTCTGTAAAAACCTGGTCTATTTCATATTTTTATTGAATACTGAAACAAAGGAAAGCTTCCAGCATATATGCACTGCTGTCTTAGAATCTGTTAGCACATTTCCCAGTTCTGTCCAATTATGTTACTTTAGAAAAATATTTTCAAATATATATTCATTTGAAAATAAAAGCAAGCTGAACTATTAGTGTCAAAGAATTAAAATATTAACCTATATTTCCTCTAGCTCAGCTGTAAATTTATGCATCAGAATGATGTGCACTAATGAATTTAAACCACAGCTGCATCTATCCACTTATATGTTAAATGTTTGCAAGCAATTCAAGAATCACAGAATTGTGATTCTTTTTCAAAACAGTTTTAATTTTTTTTTTCCCAAAATAATAGACTTTTCTGAATTAATACAGGAAGGAGAAGTAAAAACCTCCATCTTGTGAACATGTGGGAACTGTAAAAATATATATTGGTCAGTAATATCCCCTTTTGGATGAAAGGAAGTAATTATATTCCTTCTGTTTGTTTTGGTTTGTTGTTTTCTTTGGGGTGGGGTGGGGTGGTGGTTTGGTTTTGTTGTTTTTTTTTTTTTCTTCCAGAAACATTAAAAGTGTATTCAGCTCTTGCATGTTCTGAAAGCAGATTTTTTTTTTTTTTAAAGTAGTTTGTCAAGGAGTTACCCTTCACTGAAAGTTTTTAGATATCTCCAAACACTGTAGAGTTGTTTTATCAGGCTTAAGACTGCAAATGACTAGGTTCCAGGGACTTAAAAGCATCAGAAGTTAAGATGTACTTTTTTTTAGAGGAAAATCTTATGCTTGAATTTAAGAAATAGAAATTAAGGCCTTTACAATTCCGTGTTCAAAATATAATGGAACAGTAGAGGCAGAACACAGGGCAAAAGGATGAATACAAATCATTGTGCAAGGGACTATTATGGAGAGGTGGAAATACAAGAAGATTGGAGTATAATTAAAGGATGGAGTGAGCATTTTGGTAGGAGGATGTTAGAAATAATTTCAATCCCATTACAGAAGCAGTAGTGGATGCAAAAGCTTTGTTATTGGCTGGGCAGAAGCAGTGAACTCCTGAAGATTTCCAATTGATGTGGGTGTATAAAAAATCTGTTGAATAATACTAAGTCAATTATGGTTATTGTGAATTTCAATTTGCTACGCTATTGAAAAAAGGACCATGGGGGGAAAGAAAGAGGAAGGAATAAGTGGAGAGTAGCTTGAAACACTAACAAACCTTAGGATATTGTAAACATTTAATTGTATGAACTGAATAAGATGTGGCTGTTTTCTATAAGGTATAATTAACTACATGTAAACAGCTGATTAATTTCTGCACAGACTAGTATCCTCATGAGTGTGAGGTAAGCTGAACCTTTTCAGTCTTTGTGATACATATGTGCTGAGTTTTGCAGGCTGCTCCAGGACTTCCCTCAAAGCCTGGCTCTCAACTGGATAGACATGAAGTCTCTAAGTGTGGTCCTGGGCATTGCTGGAGTTCATTACTGCCCCTAAGGTGAAATTAGCACAAGGATGCACAGGAACTTGGTATGCCATCAGGAAAGGTTTAACAAGCAAGTGTTAGGTGTACATCACAGCTTAATGTTCCTGTGCCGCCTTGCCTGTCAATTCAATGTAGCCATCACCTCTGAAAACAACTATTTCAAGCAGTTTGTTTTTTACTCATCACCTTTATGTGAATTTTCATTAGTGTCTGAGTTGTATGACTCTTGAAACACTGTACACCTGTGTAAACTGGCCATACATATCTGCACATTTCTAATCTTAATTTGAGACAAGCATGTTTCTGTTATTTCTGTATCAAGTCATCCTATACTATCCAGCATTTATATCTAAATCTTCTCAGGATTTACTAGTAAAAAAAGGGTCACTGGAGCCAATGAAATTATGTACCTTGGCCTAGACTGAGCGTTAGCTAATGATTTTTAAAGCTATTCATAGAGTTTTCTACTCTTTAAGCAAGAGAATCAAGAACTCCCCCTTAGAGCTGCAATACTCAAGCCATGTGTATTTTCGATCAAAATAAGCCTGGGAAGAACAAAATACGATAAAGACACTCTGTGCATACCTAAAATGGTGCAAGTCTAGAGCAAGTAGGTAAATCAAATCCATTCCTCTATAATCTCTCTCCTGTAATCAAAATTAACTCTTAATTTGGAAGAGGCCATCCAAAAGATCTGTACATCTTTATATTAATACCAAATTGCTTTGGTCAGATTCTTAGGCTGAAAAAAATGGGATGTAAGTGATGGTCACTGATCTTCAAGATGGTTAAGGAATTGTTTTCTTCTGTCTAAGTCGAGACATCACAAACTTTATTCTTAGTCAGTCTGCCTGTGTCCCAAGGAAATTACTGTAGCAAGCAAAGATCTCGGGGGTTCAGAGGTGGACTTGATGTAATACATGCCAATTGGAGGAGAAAGGGGGGACTGCTGTCAGATTATATCACTTATGTATAGGCTACAAACATGTTCCTTTTAAGTTATAGTTTTCACTGGTTATTGAAGGACAAACACCTCAGCTTACCTATCTCCCAAAGCTTGAGATTCCAGAGGGAAAATCTTTTTATTTCTCACCTTACCAGATATTTCTGTGTCAGCAGATGACACTAACTCTGCCCCCCTGACTATGGGGAGAGGAAGGCTTTTTCTGTGAAAAGCCTAGATTGTAATAAAACTTGTTTCAGTCTCCTACTGTTCCACAGACCTACTTGAACAGATTCTTTACCCTTTGTGTTTCTATTTCTTCTGTGTGCATGAGACTGTCTTCATCTTGCTACCCCAGGCCAACAACGATAGCTGTGGGTTATGGGATGGCAGATGTCACAGGAATGGGGACCATCTAATAACACTAGATCGTGCATAGGCTGAAATACTAGTGCTTTTTTTTAATGTATTTTGAAGCATATCTGTTCTGGAGATTTGTCCTACAATAACAGATGTAGATATAACAGCTACCAGCACTTTGTCTAAAAGCCCATTAGCAGAGCAAGAACAGTCCTCGGGAGTAGTTATGCCTGCTTGTCCCTGGTTACAGAAATCTTGAAGTAATTTTTTTCAGTCGTTTTAGCATTAAAAAAAAAATCAAAGCAAAAGACATCTACTCAATAACACTGCTTCCAATTGTATTGCCGTCAACACCGACATCTTCATTACTAGTGCAGAATTAGTTCATGGGTACCGATTGTGTTCTGCTTTAAGTTACAGAAATCCTGCTATTGGTATCATTAGCTTTCGTTCTGCTTCTTGTTTACTCCCCTTAACAGTTTTATAGCTTAGCATGTTGGCTATTTCCTAAAGAAGAAATAAACAAATATTACACAAAATTTAAATAAGAAATGAAGATTATGAAATACTGCTTGTGAGAGCAAACAGATTGAGCTGCTTTACTGAAATGAATAGCGTGTCCTAGTTCTGAAAGAGGGTTTGCTAGTATAGACAGCGGTCTGCAGGAAAAGCAATGCTTCTGACTGCATTACTGTTCTCTAGTGCTATTCATTCTGGTTTTGAGTAGTGCCTAGAACTATATGCATAAGAACAGAGAAATGCATCTTTGTGGTAATGATCCAGCCTGTCCTACCCTGCATACGCACTGAAACTTGAGAATTTCCAATATTTGAGCACTGCCTAGCCAGCAGTGAGTATCATCTTAGTCTCTATCCTTTTCAGTTGGCAAGTCCATTTTGTGACGGAAAAAATTGCTTTTCTGACTAAGACTGAAACTTTTCTATACACATTTTAATGTTTATATGTTGTTCTGGTCCTCACTGATGTAAAAACAATGGAAAGTGCAAAGTATGTGAAGATTTGGTGCATTGTACATTCAGAATTTAGCTGAAAAGAAAGAGGGGAACTATGACTTTGATTCAGTGAGATATGTAAGCATGTGTATAACAGGAAAAACTTGACTGGTCCTTTTGATACCTTTAAATTGTAGTTGTGGCTCTTGTCCTACTCATTTTAGGAGCTTTGAGCATATTTCTAAGTCTTCTTTTATGAGATTTCTTGTAAAGCTATATGAATGTCACTTGGAGGAGTAAAGATATTTTGAGAGCCTCTCATATTTTTCTAGTGTAACATTAAGCATATAAGATGCTCATAAAAATGCAATCAACTATAAAGTGCATAGACTCTGGAAATGTCAACCGCTTATACTGATCACTTTAGAAAGAACTGGAATTTTGGCGTTGGTATTAATCACTATAACAATTCTGTTGACAGGAAGTATTTATCCATATTACACTAGCTACAAAGTACAGGGAAATCCAGTAATGATGTGCAATGTGATAGAGAGAAGGAAAAATGCTGGGTATTGTTAATTTTTGAAATATACTACTTGACTGGCCTCTCACTGAGGTTATTAGAAATATTGGCATTGTGTACTGAAAATAGGCTTGGACCTTTAGTGTATAAAGTGTTTGCTCTCAGGTTCTTGCTTATCTTCTAGTGCTAGCTATGTCATTACCAAAATTTCTCCTAGTTTTAAATATTCCACATTGTTGTATAGCACAATGCAAATACAATTACAAATATAGTTTTCTTTTACAGAAAGTGGAGACCACATCTATTTAAACAATAAATGTTTGAAGAGGACTGGTAGGGTTGTCTGTCATCCTTTTTGACATGTGATACAGCTTTGCTGTGAGCAACATTATTACATGGAAGAACATATTATTGTCTTTTTTTCTTCTTCCTCTTTCATAGTGACGTTAACAAACAGGCATCATCTTTGGAAACTCCTTTAATGCTACCTAGCTTTAATTTCAAATACTTTGTCTCACAAGAAAGTTAAGTTAAATATTCTTAGAAAAATGTTAATGGAGAAAAAACTCTTTAGGTTTTGTACAGAACACGAGTTATAATGGTAGCTTTTTCCAAATGAAAAGTTTTGCTTCAATGTTTTTATTAAATCACATAAAATCACATCTCTTGATATTATCATAACAAGAAAGCTTTAAAAAAAAGTTTCATTTTGCACTATGATTTTGATTCATTTGATTGCCCTTGTATTTCATTGACACTTTCCTCAATATAAGTGGAAAAAATAATGCATAATCACATCATATGATGCAAGAATTACTGCTCAAAATTAATGAGAGCATAGCAAAAATATCTTTCTAATCAACATGGTAAATCCCATTTCTTTAACACACTACCAAGAGGAAGGATTATATTGTGCCTGATCCATTTAACAGGAGACTCAAAGTCTGAACAGCAAGGATCATAAGACAAAAATGATTATTCAGACTTTTGTTTAACAGAAGGTTACTATAACAGGAATTTTTCTTTTCATGTGCATTTTATATGCAGTGTTATGTTGCCTAGTGATTGAAACTTAATGAAATACAGATAAGTTAATGTCATTTTGATATAGTTCATTTCACTTAGAATGATACGTAGTTCACATTGAGAATTTTATTTCAGTAAGTGTTCATTGACATGATTTCTTACTAGTGCCAACAGATAAGTAAGAAACATGGAAGTCTTCTATAATACAAGTTTAAAACCATCAGTGTGGGATAATTCTGTTTGTACCTTGATGCAAATGTTCATATTGCCATTCTATGTTTGTATAACCTTTCCAGTGGTGACACAAGGTAGAACTGATCTATTCATATACAATCACTTCCAGTTCAATGAAACTTGGTGACAGTCTTGCACTGAGATTTATGTGTTGTGGTTTTTTTCCTTCCTTCTGCATTGCAGTTAATGTTTGTGAGTGCATGCAAAAAAAGCAGTAATGCCAAAGAGGGGACCGGCTGTGACGTCCCCCACTCAGCCAGTGGGCACTGCAGATAGATTCCTCCTGGGGCAGGGAGGCTGCCTACAGTCACCCGAGCTCTATGCACCCACAGGGAGCTGCTTGCTTTTCAGCTGCGAGCTGAAATCTCTGCTACTCTTTTACATCAATTAGATGACCTCATAAAATTAATGAGACATGTTTTTACAACCTTCTCTCAGACAAGGCAATAGTAATCACTGTATTTTATATGATAGAGTGTTTAAACTGTCAGCATGGAAAAAAATCATACAAATCCAGTGTAAATACTTCAAGTTACATAAAGTAATTATTAATCTTAAAAAAGCATAAAATATGCACAGTTAGCTAATAAATGACAAATGAATAATTTATTCAACATAAAAGAGAAGGGGAGAGAGGTATTAACATTTTACCCACAGTTACTCTTTTTCTTTGACAAGCTATTACTGAACTGTTAGATTTTTAGTTTTACTATGTTTATTCAACGCCTTACAGCAATATAGAGATGTACAATGATTTTGAAGGACATATGTAAATGCATCTGTGTGTCTATATTGGTGTCATATTAATAGATTATATATAGAGGGGGGGACTTTTTGTATTACTTCTTTTCAATCATTCACACTGATAGTAGTTGGAAGAAGTTAGTGGGGCTGTAAACTAACACATAGGTTCCCTAAAGAAACTTATTTGCTAAACTACTACTTTTTTTCTTACCTCAAAATTCCACAATCTTTGTGCACACATACAAGCTAGTCACTTGTGAAATACCCAGAGTTTATATTTCTGAGAAAGTTCTAACAAGGTTGAAAAGATCTTGATGTAGTTCCTCAAATAATGTTTCACTTTTTGGAGCTCAGACAGCCCAGTTCATAATAAATAATGAACACTTAGTATTAGCTATAATATAACGTTAAATGTTTGTGAGAATGTATGTTAGCAAACCATGATATTAATTTGTCATTAACCCAGAGTTGCCAACACCCAGCATTCAAAACTCATGCATCAGTCCTCAAAAAAATAACAAATAATAATAAAAAAAAATCAAATTAGATAAGATTACGTTTTAATGATTAATTGTTGGTTCTCTGTATCTGGCTTCTGTTTTTCAGCCTATAGTTTCAATGTTTTCTTTGCAACCCAGAGGAATAGAAAAAAATTAAATTTAAAATTCTTACATTACCATGTGACCTCAGGGAATTGAAGTTTTAAGAAAAATACCAATTATAATGAGTCTTGCGGTAAAGCCGCTGGAATGGTACATCGCATATTTTTGTGTGTCTTAGTTCTTAAAATATTTTCTCTTTTATTTTCATTCCTCACTTTTTAATATAATGTTTGATACCATGTTTCCCTTAAGAAGCCCTTAGATAGCCATTCATTGGAAAGCACATTTTGAGTTCTCTTAATTATATACTTTTAAAATAACAACTGGTTAAAAATTTATCTTCTAGGCAGGTCAAATCCTTTGTCAATTCTCTTTGGATTAGTAGATTTTCAGATTATTTTAAGATGGAAGGACTGGTTGACAACTTCAAGACATAGCAATTTCACCCTTATTCTTTGTACAGAAATAAAACGACAGTCTTCGCCTGGCTGAAAATTAACTGTCTTTTTTTTTCTTTTCCTCTCCCATCGGGCAGATAATAGAATCCATGAGGTGATTAGAGACTCAAAAAGAGTTCATCAGAACTAGAAATGCTGAATGATTTTTTTAATGACTTGCATATATACGGCAGGAGAAAAGAAAAATGTCACTAGTAGAGAAGAACTGAGAAAAGATACATCATTCTTTCTTTCCTTTTTATTCAAGGAAAAAAGACAGGTACTTCTGAGATCGATTTGGAGATGACAGGAGACCCCATGCTCTTACTGAATGAACTCTTTTAATGAAAAAAAAAACAACAAACAACAAACATCCAGAAAAAGGAAGCTTGGATGTTGTGAATACCATATTCTTCAACCTAGCTTCATTTTAAGTAAAATTAGGAAGTAATACAATGTTTTCATCCTTTGTGGCCTCTCCCCACGTTTTGGAAATGAAAATGTGGTCTTCGCTTTAATTTTTGAACCCTCAGAAAAAGATTTCTGTATCTTTTTTTTTTTTTTGTTTTTCCCTGCTTGAAACTTTGAATTTATTTCAATATTTCTTTCAGGATAAGAGCATGAACATCATGCAGAGCTTGACTGCCTTGAGATCAAATACAACAGTATTGGAAAAATTCAAATTTGCCAGCTGTTCTGTTGATTATTTCTGGGAGCAATTAAAAAAATTTTGAGGTAAGGTGTTGCCAAAAAAAATATTTTTGTATTTTCAGAATCAGAACTTGGACAGTCATATCATCCATAGAAAATAAGAAAAACACTACATTAATGCATCACCCTTTTACTGATGTAACTTAATGTTCTTTTTGTGCCTGAAAAACTTAAAACCAGGACTGCAAGATCTTCAGAGCAGGACCCATCAATTCACAGCTGCCCAGCCTCTGGATGTTACTGAGGTTCTAAATACCAATACAGTAAGGAAGTATTTGAAACAAATCAAGAGCCGAATTAACATTTCTATTTTATTCCTAAATGGCAAACTTGTACAGGTTAATAAATTCTTGGAGATTTTTCTGGTAGGGTGATGGGAGAGTGACTATAGATGTTTCAGTGATATGAGCTGTACAAAAGTTTTCTAAGCACAACATAGAAAAAGCTGCAGTCATTTTAGCCATTAATTTGGACAGCAAGAATAAGGAATGTAGTCTGTACACCTTATCTGTGTGCATAAAACATATACAAATATAAAGGCATTGTAAAGTTTTCAGATGCTTTAATATACTTAGATGACATAGGAACGCAGCAGTCAGGGCAGTTTCAGATGGATCGACAGGTTCAAAAACCTCAGGCAAAATCAGATTGCATTTAACAACATCAGCTTTCTTCAGAGTGATATTTGTTGCTAAAGTCCAGTTTGTATCTCAAATCAGGTCCATCTTACTACACCATTGCTTTGTTTTATCTTCACAATGGTCTTTATGATCTGAAGCTTGTTGAAGCAGGCCAAATCTCCCATTAAAATCTCCTGCTTTTTAGGTACTGGCAGAGATGGCTTAAAAAAATGCAAAAAAATATTTCCATATCCTTCACCACAGATAACTGAGCAATGGTTTTGAAAACTATGCAGAAGTTATTTGTAGACAAAAAAGTTGGAACAACTTTCTTTCAGTATCATCAGTAAATCCTCCAAGATGCTACTGATGCTATTCAGACCAAATCTGTGACATGTGACTACAGAATGGAATAAATAAACACTTATAGATGTAAGTTGAATTAATGACAGCCTGTGTATCCCAGAGTGTGTTAAATTATAGTTTGCTGCTGGCAGCAGGAACTATTCAAACAAATATTTCTGCATGACAATTTCTTAAGGCCTCTATAGAATTCATGTATAAGAGGAGAACTGCTTACAAGGAAGATTATTAGGAAACTTAGAAAAAGATTTTCATTTTGTGATTTCAGCAATGTCTGTAATTATCAACATAGCCTATCAAGTACTAAGTGGTTAGTTGTACATATGAGACCTTTATCTTGTACTGTAATTACAGTATATAGAAACAATATACTTGTTATGGGTGACTGCACATAAGTGGGTGGTTAAATGTCATTAAGGCTGGAATATATTTATTTATGAATAAATATTTTCAGTTATCCTTCTAGAAAATTTTACTGGATGCCCCTTAGAAACAGATGCCAAATAAGAAATTTCTGTATAACAGCAATATTAGTTTAAAGCATGTCTTGCTAAGCACATTAGAAGCCCTGCTGATAAGGAGATTTTAAACTTGCAGCTTTTCAATACTTAAGGGGGGCTTACAAGAAAAATGGGGACAAACTTTTTAGCAGGGCCTGTTGCGACAGGACAAGGGGGAATGGCTTTAAACTAAAAGGGGGTAGATTTAGACTAGATATAAGGAAGAAATTTTTTACACTGAGGGTGGTGAAACACTGGCACAGGTTGCCCAGAGAGGTGGTGGATGCCCCATCCCTGGAAACATTCCAGGTCAGGTTGGACGAGGCTCTGAGCAACCTGATCTAGTTGAAGATGTCCCTGCCCATGGCAGGGGGGTTGGACTAGATGACCTTTAGAGGTCCCTTCCAACCCAAAGCGTTCTATGATTCTATGATTCTATGAACTCTATGTTTGTCACTACCTTTTATATCACGTCTTTTTCAAAGCCCCTTTGTGCTCACTGCATTTTGTTATTATTTATTGCGCTCATATTTTCTTTCTGTTTGTTTGAATTTGGAGAGGTGTTTGGCTTTGTTTACACTAATTGCTTATTGTCAGGAAAGCACAAATATTATTCTAATATTAATGTGGACAATCCTAGGACTTTAACTGAATGCCTATCAACTCAGTGTTTTGACTTGGGAAGAACACCAAGATTATGCTTTAGAACTTGGTAGGAAAGGTCTGGAAATTGAAAATGAAGCTTTGATTTGCTTGGGAGCTTGAATTACCAGAAAATTATGCAAGCAGGCTCCATCCAAAAAGAGGGCATTTAATTGCAGCCACTCCTGGCCTTCAAATAGTGATGCAATATTACTTTAGAGCTTTGATTAAAATTGCCGGTATGGATCTGCCAACACATTCCCATGTCAGGCTTTGCCTGCTGCTACTTTAAAATATGATAATTAATAGCAGATAACATCGAAACTTCTCTGAATTAATGTACTTGATATAATTATCTTTTACTCAGATCCATTATGTTTATCTGTTTTATATATTTGTCTGTTATATTACAGATACAATAGCACCTTATATTATTTTAGTATAGCTTTTTTCCTTTATACAGATAGAGGATTTCAATAAGGGAGCTCATGGTCTGTCCCCATTTCTTCTTCTCCCGGATGCCCTCTATGTATGGTATGGGAAAGGGGAAGGCAGCTAACAACCAGTGGTTCCTTTGCCCCTACCAGCTTTACATCTGGATCTGTTTATCAGCTGAAAGAGCACACTGGCTCTCTGCCGGACAGCTGCAACCAGGGTGTAAATATCTTAAGTATTTCATGTTGTCTCAGCAGTGCTAAGTGGCCAGAGTAAACTGATGAATCTAGTCAGTACTTTTTTTCAAGGAGCGAATCATGAGTAAGGTTATCTTTCTTAAATGAAGATTTATTTGCTTGATCTAGTGTAATATTCCAAGTTTGCTGTAGACCACATCTGATACCCTTCCCCACAGTGATTAATGAAATGTTCCCACAGTGATTAATGTTACGTGGAGAAATGGATTGTCAGTGCAAGTAAAATGGCTGAATCCAGCTTTCTGTTTCCTGAGTGGTCTGCAAGAGGATGTAAATCTCGGTAAGATAGCAGGTGTGGTTTGTTAAGTATATAGATTTAAAAAAAAAAAAAACCAAACCCTGAAGGTTTATCCTGTTGTTTTTGTTTTTTTTGGAAGAAAATATCTCTATTTAAACGTGACTATTTCCAGTACTTAATTTCATTACAACTTAGCCAGCTGTTCACCAGCAGTGTCAGCTCCAGTACTTACTGACAGACTATGAAGAAAAGGGAAGGCTCGCTCTCCTAGCCAGTTATCAGTATCTATCTGCAAGTGTATAAATACGTGCATTTCTGTGTATGTGTGTGTGTGTGTGTGTACACACATACATAAAAATGTTGAAAATAGATGTGACTGTATAAAGGCAAAAATAGCAGTTAGCTACAAAGTGAACAGCTGTTCTCATCTTCCCTGCATGTCAGAATGCAATGTTGAGAGATAATTACACAAGGAACACATTGAGAACTTTGTAAACATAAATATGTACATATTATGTACATAATTATGTATTTTATGTACATAGTAATTATGCAATTATTATGTATTATTATATACATATGTTAATATGTATGTATTTATGTACATTTAGTGTACATAAATGGCACTTTTGTTCAAGCATTACTTTCTTTGTGTTTGGCAGGCATAATCTGTGAAAGAAAATATCATTTGTTTTTCTTTTTTTTTCCTTTTCTTTTTTTTTTTTTGAAATTTTTTATGTTCATACATTTCCTAAAAGAACAATCTGGAAGGGCTCCACAGTTGCGACAGAAAAACTAGCTGTCATTCATGCTCTTGGGCAGGCTGGTCTACCCAACTTCCATTCCTCTTAGCTAATTCTGGTGATTCACTTTCTCCAGAAAAATTGATTTACGCGTTTTTAATATCATTCACATGAATAATCAAAAGAAACAAAAGGTGTATACTGTACCCAGTAGTTAGATATGCCCTGAAGATATTGAAAAGATACTTTAAGCCATGTCTATATTAAAAAAAAGTAGGGATTGTGGGAGACAGTAATATATGCCCATGTAGTTTTAGTTTTGTTTGGCTTCTAAAAACAGCTCCGTACACAATCTGGTAAGCTCTTCTTACCTGGCAGATGGATGAACTGCAAGTGCAGGATCTCATGGATACAGCTGTGAGCTCCTGCAGCATATCACAGATACCTGGGGTATCTTTATAACATGCTGCATTTTGTAGCTGCTAATGTGACTACTCTGAAGAACTTTGTAAGGTGATCACTATGGGGTGAAACAGATGGTATTTAATTATTTAATGGGAGGTATCAATAACACAATTTATTAAAGATATGCAGAGTAATTCTGTATTTGACCATTGGTAGCAGTGACCAAACAAGGAAAATCTCTCCCAAGCCCAGGGCTTATACGCAAGTTCTAGCCTACTTAGCTTCTATAAGAATACATTTTAGATTTTTAAATTTAATTTTGTGAAACATATTCTTAAGTCAGAATATTTTACAGTCCATTAGAAAAAAATCCCCAATTTCCAAAGGTATTATCTGTAGTACATTATTTTTAAAGATGGTAAGTTAGAAGTTAGGAAAAAAAGTTATAACCACATTAAATTATACAGAGTGATTCAGGTATTTAAGGAACTTGTTTTTTTTTTTCGTAGATGAGATTGATGAGAGATGGTTATACTTGTAGGATAGTTCATGCTGTTATGTAGTGCAGAAGCATCTGTTCTTTGCTGAAAACTGTCACCCCAAGTCATGGGGGGTTAAGCATGGATGAATTCAGACTTTCTTGATATTTATTTTATTGTTTGTGGTTGATCAGTGCTATTATTATTAACTGTAGCTGGACTGTAGCTGGAACAAAGATTTTGGATAATGGAGAAAAATTTGTTTCTGTTTATTATTATGCTGAACCTGTGTTTTTTGAACAGCTCTACGCTTGTCTTTGTGAGTAGCTGAAAAATGGGTAAAGAAAATGAAAACTCAATTCTTTGCTGTTACAAAAATGCAGTTTGCCACAATATGGGACTCAAGTTTGAAGCAACGTCCATTTTATGAGAAAGTTGGCAGAAGATGCAGGCACTCTAGGTCATTTTTAGTCTTTCAATTAATGAAGAAAAAGAGATTTAAAGAATAATTAATTTCTTTTTTATGCTTTGCCATTGTGCAGATGAATAACATTTCTCTCGCTTTCATTGGCTAAACCTTCAGTAAACTTAATGTATTATTTGTCCAAGAGTCTCCCTGTAGCTATTCAGATGTCCATTGTGAATCTGGCTGTTTCTTTCCTTTTAATAAATAAGTTGTCCCCCAGATACCTAGCTACTCCCAGATTTGACTGTTATTCATTTTGGGTTGCAGGGGCAGAAGGGGGAGAACAGGATGGAAAGAACAAACTCAGGGCCATCTCCAAAGGGCAGGTGATGCCCACCATTCTGTATGCCACCCCACTCCCCAGTCTGTGATGAGGGCAGGGCTCCCCCCAACCCCCATCCTGCCTCCACGGTGCCCTTCAGTTGCAGCCTAGGAAGCAAAGCAGACAGAGAACTGGCATGTAGTGATCCTTTTCCAGAATATTTTCTCAGTTTCAGGCAATATGCAGATCAGGAAAATTCTTCAGTGAAACAGAAAAGGAGGATTGTTACAGGCTTGTAGGATATCTATCAGTGGGATGAATGGTCTCTGTCTTATTTAAGCTGTTTTGCATAAAAATTAGGTTTTCACTGAGGCATAGACAAGGATCACTTCCGTGACATGTGTCCAACACCACATCTCCACAAGGCAACTTGGTGACTTTTTGTTTTTGACTTACTGAGTATTTAAATATTTGAAAGCTGCAATAAAAGGGGACTGAGGCTGTCCCATGCTCTGAAGTCAGAGTATGCCCTCTTGGAAGAGGATGTTCTGTGTAAACTGTAGATTTCAGTCTTCTTAAACAGATGACAGAGCTGAAACTTGGATCTCCCATACACTTGGTAAACTGATCCAATTTACATGCTATTAAAGAAAAAGGGATGGAGAGATGGGGTTACTGGTGGAATCTCCTGGTTTTACAGTTTTGAGAAACCAGCCTTTCATTGTCTTTGCTTTTATGATAAATGTTTGAAAATGAAAATTTGTATTTTGGGTGAAAAGGAATATTATTTTAATGGACAATGGAAAAGGAACTTTTAATCTGTTTTTATTTTTTAATTGAAAAATGAACAAATTATACTCCGTTCATTACTGTCTCTCTTTTAAAAAATCCTTCAATAGCTAGTTACTCATTCTCAAAATAACATAAAACCAAGGATACTTTCTGAGGTTTTTAAAATTCCTGAAATATATAAAATAAGACAGTGGATTTTGAAAATTTTGACCTTTTCTCTTTCAGCTTCAATGTTTTGTGGTTTTGCTTGCTGGCCAGTACCTTTCTTCCCACAGTTTAGTGAGGCTGTAAACTGTGTGGAAAGGAAAGGCAGGGCAATCAACATACAGAATATTGAAAAGGTTGAGGCAATAAAGCACCTGTCACAGATTGTATGAGATATTAAAATTTTGATACTTAATTTCAGTGACCATGGTTTCAAAGGAAAGACGACTGGTACAATACAAACTTAGTCTCCTGAAAAATACTACAGTGAGAATAGATGTGGTAAAAACTTGAATGATTCTTACTGCAGTTTCAAATTGGTAATTTCATGGTTTTCAGAGGGGGTTTAGTGCTATATAAAGGAAACACAGGCAAACAGAATGCAAAATTCAGCTCACTAAAATATGTGTGGTGTAAGATAAGACCCTTATAGATTTCTCAATACATAAGGCTATATTTTAGTTTCTCCTTACTTCCAAGAAAGAAATAAGGTGAAAGAATTCATATCACCAGGGTGAATGAAATTTTATTGTCTTTGTTGTTCCCAAGTGTGTGAGCTCTGAATAAAGCTTTTCCTAGGATTGAGCTACTTGTAATGTCACTTTTCTTGGCGATTCTCTGGACTCTAATAATGCTTGAGCTTGTTATTCAGCGCCATGTCCAGTGTGCCCTCCTTTCCCTATACCTGGCTGCCCGTTTTCACACTTGTAGAAACATAACAAAATGTTATCATTCAGCCAGGCTGAAATTAGCTAGCAAGTTGAAAATGTAATGGTGTGCATAGGCACAGAAAGGGATTGCATATATCCTACTAGAGAAGGAGACTCAGTGGAAAGACAGAATGATGGAAACTTCAGGGAGAAGAGAAAGACAGAAAGGGCATAATTAGGGGAAAAGATAAAGAAGATCAAGAGGATTTATCAAGGTAATGAGTGTAATAGTGTTTGACATGCCAGAAAGAAGGAAAGGAAAATTCTTGCATTCAACAATATTTTGTGTACATGCACATTTCACACTTTTCTGTTGTGGATGCTTACACTTTCCACACATGGGTCGATTTCCACCTCTGAGTTCTAATTCTTCTAGAAAGTAATTCTTATTCCCCCACATACTTTCACCAAATGGAATATATATATTTTTAAAATCTTTTCTTATGTTTGTTTTTTGTTTTTCATGGGAGGATACCTTTTGGACTAAGGATACCCTAGGAAAAATGTAAGAAAGGGAAAATGTACAAAGGAAATGTATAAAGGAAATATATAAAGAGAAACTGAGTTGGACCCCAGGACTGAGGAAGAAGAGACCTCAATACCAGCATCACAACCTTCCCAGTGAGACCTGGGGACACTGGTGACTCACTGCAGCACCCCCAAATGCTCATTCTGACACCCAGAAGGGCTTGGGGAGGGTAAGCATAATATCAGAGGAAAGGGGTAAGTTTTCTTGTATAACAATTTTAAAGGTATTATTAGTTATGCTTTCTTGTATTCATTTGAACTATTACATTTTAATGATAATTATTAACCCAGTTAAACTATATTTATTGTTAAGATTTTAAATTGGTTGCCAAGAAATTCTTAGCTGTATGTCTATCATGAGTTCCCTTTTCCCCTCAACAGGATACCGAAAGGAACTGTATGAAGGTGAGGGCTTGAAACCACAACCTTTGCACCAGGAAAGGATGTCCTTGCCATTTGGTTTTTGGGTATTTCTGTGTGAAGTTGTTATCAGTCTTTCTCTTGTATACGTGTTTATTTTGGATTAGGAATTTGAAAAGGACTCCCTGTCATCAAAGGTGAGCAGAAACCTGTCTTGCATATTTTCTTTCTATATCTTTTTCTCCCCACCACAATTCATGTTTAATTATTTACTTAAAATACAATAGCTTAAAAAGGATAGATTAGTGAATGGCCTAATAGATGGGACTTTCTCCTTGTATTCAGGTATCTGCCTGTAAGTTACTTGGTGCCATTTCAATCCAGTTCTCCAGCCTCTGGGGGATACTAGGAGTAATGGAGTTTGTGTACTTCAGTATGGGGTCCATCGTTCCATGAGAAGAAGCAAGGGTGGTGTTAACTGCCTCATTCTAGGAGAGTTTTTTCTTGAGAAGAAGCCCCAGTAAGCGTGGGCACTTTCCCGTCTGCTTCTTGGCTCTAATGGCATGAGCAAATACAAAAATTTGTGTTTGGCCTTTGTGTCACCTTGTTCTCCTGGGCTTTAACACTATAATTTCCTTTGGGTTTGCTTTCAACCACAGATCCATGAGGTTTTTCAGTTCTGCAACTTGTCTGTTCTGTTTTGACAGGTTGGTTAGCCCAAAGCTGCTCTCTCTCATACTGTACCTCACACTAACTTCTGAGTAGTTTATTCTTTTCCCTGAGTTAATTTGGCATCTTACTGATGAGAAGAAGCTTCCTGATCAGCACTTTCCATCAACTCAAACTCTCCTGTTGAGCAGCAAAACTGAAAACTCTTGCGTGACATGCATTGAGATTGTCAGTTTAGACCTCTTAATTCAGTAGCTTGCACAGCCATCTTTCCCCTCCCATTTCTTTCTGGTGGTTTTTTTTTTTTTTTTTTTGGTTTGTTGGTTGGGTTTTTTTTCATTTTTAGTTTGTAGCAGATTTCACTTACATGCTGATGTATTGCCAAGGGCAGAGAGAGAGAGAGAGAAGGAAGAAAAGTGCTTTCTTGGATTTTCTTTTTTCCCCTCTGGGTAAGTAGCTGGCCAGACTTGCCCAGCACAGCTGTTTTTTTAAACTCCAGTTTTCTTAGTGATGTTCTAGAAACAGTTGTGTTGCAAGGCAAGCTATATTTTCAAATAATTTTGCCCCTTTTTCACATTTTTGTCCACTTACTGAAGAGGCAAATAAGATATTTCATAAATAACTGTTGTTCAATAATTATAGAGTAAATTTTTCATTAATAAATGCAAACTGTAGACAGATCCAAAGGCTTCTTATCCATTAGTGTACTTGTCAATATTTTCTGTAAGTTTTATCTTCGACTGTCCTTAAAAAGCAGTGTGGTCTAGTGATGTGGCTTGGGGAAATGGAAGGACTAGGGCTCATCTTTTTGATGTCCTTGAATTGCTAGGTGACTGTGACTAAGTTTATATCACTATATCTTGCCTCTCTGCTTGTAAAAATGAGACTACTGCCTTCTGCAGAATTCTGATTCTCTGATAAAATATGCAACGTAAAATCCCAACACAATAAGGTTTTTATTCATACAACTGACTTTAATCCTTTGACTAAACCAGTTAAGGAAGTATTCACAATACTTCTGCTCCTTACACATATGAGGCTCAAAGTGCACAGCAGTATTGTGCCCCCTCCCATAACAATTTAAATTATATGTTGAAAAAAAGGTCTTGTCTTACTTTACCAAGAACTCCAACCACTCGTATTGTCATACTGATACTTCAAAATGCCTAGGTGTAATACAGATTTTTAGTAGTTGGATAGGATAGTTGGCAGTTGGATAGTTGGAACAGGATAGTTTCTGTGAAGTTGCTTTTATTTTCATTAATTTGGTGATGAATTGAACTAACATAAGTTTGTCAATATTCTCTGGTGTAAAAGCAAAACACTTTTTGTTCTTAGACCTATATGCTCCTTAGGCAAGGACAGTAGTCAAGGAGCTGCTAAGCATCATTCCAAAAGCTATCACTTTTTGTTCTCTGCTTAGAATTACCCTCTGTCTTTTCATCTTAAGGACCTCATTCAATTGTAAGTGATGTCAAAGGGAATCTTTTGAAGGGCATCAGTAACCGTTCAAAGATTTTAATTAAACATGGCAAGAAATATTGTCAGCTTACTCATCCTCTGTTGATATACAGTATTCATATTCATAGCATATTATGCCTTATAGATTTCTGTGTATTTTTAGCCCTTTTAGAAGTGTATGATGTTTTAATTATGTCAAAAAAGCCCTTGGTTAATTTTTAATTGTATGTATTTCAATCCAATTTCTAACTATTTTGTTGCTTCTTTGCCTTCCTAATTCTCTTTAATTTACTAAACTCTGTCTCCCATGAATTTTCATTGCTGAAATCAGGAAAGATATTTTCCCATCTCTATCTAGTTTCTTTCACTATATGGGTACCTTCCAGTCACAGTACTGGAAAACTGATTTTTTTTTTCCCTTCAGTTTATGTTCTTGAGAATAAAGAAAATGCTTGTTACTGAACTTTTTATTATCCTTTCAAAAGCAGAGAATGAAATGACTTTAGGTAAATGCTTATGTTTATTAACCTGTTTCAGGATGTTTTATCTCAGGGTAATAATAGTATGGCTCATGGGGAATAATTTTAATCAGATTGTTGGTATCTGGTTCCCATTTATTTGAAAAGAACAGTGA
>NW_008825109.1:15620337-15639282 GCF_000699105.1 Pygoscelis adeliae
GCTACCTACAACGCCTAGAATACCCTGTAATCTAATGACAATGATTGATGCAGTTACCCTGTTACAGAATTTAAACTTGAATACCCACAACTCTTTCTAGAAATAAATTGTCTTCTTTTTGATTTCCTGGGTATATGTTTCAAAGCCTGTTTTGTACATTCTTTAAGTAGTCATTTTCATTTTGTATTAAAGGTGAGATACTTTTCAAATAACTGAGCTTATATTTGTTTCAAGTAGTCTTTCATCCAGTGCAAATGCAGTGGAACAGCAAACGCTGTATCAAACACTGCAAGCCACTGGCAATTTTTTATGCTTTAGCCCAACACCTTTTTATAAGATGGATACCAAAGCTTCTCTTAACTTTAGTGCAAACCAGAATGTCATATTTGATGCTTGACTACAGGAGCAGGCTTCAAGTCAGGAGAGAAATATATCTAGAAAGGGGAAGCAAGTAAAGATATTTAAAAAAAAATAAAATGTTATCCTTCATGTAGTATTTACCTGGCTAAATAAAATCTGTAGAATTTTGAGGAAAATATTAGGAATTTTTTTTTTTCATTTGACACAGCACTTTGTCAGGCCTGTGAGAGACTGTCTTTAACATGATGATTTTGGCTCTGTTCTTAAGGGTGTCATTTGCGGTGGACAGGACCTTAGGGAAACTGCAGGAAATGATCCATTCATTGCAGGATTTTTGGCTGGACTCCTTCATTGTATTTGCCCCCACCATTTTGAGTACCTAAGCACTTAAACAGAGAATGGATCTTTACAAGGCAGCCTAACAGAATGCTCTGATGACTCTCTAAGTACCAATTACACAATATTGAGCATTTTGCCATTTTAGTATTCATACGTTATTTTTATATAATGTTCTATCACACAGATTTTCAGATAGAAAATCTCCCACTGAATGATAGGGCAGTAATTTGCATTAAAGGGCTCCTTTTGTCTGTTCTGATTAGCAATAACAATTCTCTAGTTAAAAGTGTGGCTTGCCATGCCAGTTACATGTGATGAACAACCTTGTTTTTTGCAAAGTCTCAGGACATCACACCATTCGTGCATTTTAAATAGCAGTTTAGCTAGCATTGTTCGTGTGGAAATTCATGTCTCTTTCAAACACAAGTTTCTTTGTTAGTCATCTCAGTCCTAACATCTTTTTCTCTGCATAGCAGAGAA
The DNA here is from genome assembly GCF_000699105.1 of Pygoscelis adeliae. Taxonomy (NCBI): domain Eukaryota; kingdom Metazoa; phylum Chordata; class Aves; order Sphenisciformes; family Spheniscidae; genus Pygoscelis; species Pygoscelis adeliae. The sequence goes on from NW_008825109.1 coordinate 15,621,517, forward strand.
GGGAAAGCAAACATTTTGCTCAGATCAATTGTGCCTCAAGATCAGAGGAGGAGAATGAAAAGAGAATTAAAAAAAAACCAGTTTGGGTGACTTGGTTTGTTATGATCCCAGTAAGAAAAGCACTCAGGCACTGTGAAGAATAAATTTAAATGCTATTTATTAGAGCTAACAAAAAACAGTGTAGATAATCCTATGTCCCTTCAGATGCTGGGAGCCCTGAGCTCTGTGCAGAATTGAAGGATCCTCTGGTCAGGGCGCAGCACATGGTGCAGAGCTGATCTCTGGAAAGGCCTCCCTAGTTTGCTCCTATGAGCTCTTACGGGATTTTCTTACAAGGAAAAAAGCTCTATACATCATTTCCAGGATCCAACAAAAGAATGTTTCCATGGAAAATTTGTTGCTGCAGCTTTCAATGGAGGTAAGGACAGACAGGTAATTTACCTGCTGGTACCAAGTGGGAGATGCCTGCAGTCTCCTTTGTTACAAGCAATGGAATTTTATCCTGTGCCCGAGGGATGTGCATAGCACAATGCAGCCTGAAGGCCAGGATGTCCTGTCCGTGCAGCACAGCACAGCACAGCACGGGCTTGGACCTGTTCATGTTAACCATGCTGTGAATCACTAACTCCTCGGTGTGCAACGGTCTCCCAGTCAGGATCACTACACTCCTTTGCCCTTCGGCGCTGTGTAATTCTCCTGCCTGGTGTGCTCTGCTCAACGTGAGGAGTGTGACAAGCCTAGGAGGTATCACTGAAGGGTAAATGTGTGGTTTTAGCAGGTTTCTCTTTGAATTATGACAGACAAGTGCATTATAAAAATATTGGTCCTGCCTAGGCTTACACATTGCAGCAGATACTACGTTCAAAATCCTCCTTTTTTTTGCGAGAGTAAAAGTGCAGTAAAACAGTGGTTTATCCGGCTCAGATTTCTCTCAAACCATGTTTCTCATTTGGCAGTGCTGCTAAAAACACCTGAGAACCCTCAGCGTGAAATTTTTTTTCATATCAGATTTGTCTATCTTTGCTTTTACAGCTTGTCCTCGTCTACTAATTGCTATGCAAATTGAGAGAGTTTGACATGCTGTGTACTTGCACCAGCAAGGGACCACGTTGCACTCAGGCAAACTGAGAGTTTTCCTTTAGTCACGTTGTACACTGGCTGCAAGGAGAGAAGCCAATTCTGTGTTAAACCACAGGAATGTGACTTAATCTTTTTGACATCTTCTGCGTTGGGGAGCTCAGTACTTTGGGGTAGTTTTGCTAGAAAGCCTCCAGTTTATCTTGTCAGAGTTTTACCAACGGCAGCAGCTCTTGTTCGCGCAGGCAGAGGGAGCAGACCAGGGATGTGCTCCAACAGGCCAGGTTCTTCATGAATGTCTCCTGGCTGGCATTTCAAGATGTCTAAATCTAAATTGACTTTCTCCCTGTTCATGCAGCCTGAAACAAGACACCAAATGTAACATAGTTTCACCTGGGATTAAGAATACTTGCACAGTTTTTTTAAGGTAGGAGAGATTCCTATCATAGCAAGATAAGCTGTTTGCTTTATATAAGGTTTGTTGAATCAAAGTTTAAGCTAGTATAATAATTCAGTATAATAAACCTTCTAAGGAAATATTATTATGGAATAAGAAGGTATTCATCAATTCCATCTGCCTATGTGAGTCTCTGTGCCCCTGGTGCTTGGGCATTATGAGATGCCTTTCAGTATGCAGCAGCCTGCTCAGGCACTGTTTAAAAAAAAAAAAGAAAGAAATCTAAGCAAAGAAATAATTGGACACATTTGTCCTCTGATTTGCAGAGCTGTTTGTGGTTTGTTATTGGCCAGAGAACAGTCAGGACTGTACTTAGCATTTTATCTAAAATCTATACCATCGTGATGCTCCTCTAATTAGAATCACTCTGGGTCTTCTGTGCGTGCGTGGTCTGTGTGGCGTGTAGTGAATAAAGTCAACAACGCAAAGCTCCTCTGTAGTCCATTCTGTCGGTTTAACGCTCTTTAAGCATTGTTTTCTCTTGCTGTGTTATACCTGAGAGATGATTAAACAGAGAAGTCATTAGCCAATTCAAAAATTATGGGGAAATTTCTTTTGTAGAGCAGGCCCACCTGGAACATCTCAGGGGCAATGCCGATAAGCTATCAAAGCACATGGGATGTGGAAATTCAAGTTCCTAACCTCAAGAGCTAAAGAGTCATCTAGTTTCTCTGTTATTACTTGATGTTGTGAAGTGTCTAGAATTGAGTAGTGGTGCATTGAGCTGATTGTTTCAAATTTCCCTCTCCTGTGTCTAAAATAGAGCTTTTCTTAGCAGCTCAGATTTTAAACAGCTTTATTAAAAATTAACAAACATTAACTCTTGTCTTTTGTATAGTTTATGTGACTAAATTAGGAAAACATCAACAACAAAAAAATTAAGTCAATTTCTGTGTCCTGCAGGTTCCTGAGCTTGGTCTGGTTTGGTCTAATTTTTTCTTGTTTGTTTATATAGGCTGAAGGCACTTCAAAAAGTGCCTGGATTATTAGAATAATAAGTGTAAACTATTGTGATTGATATTTTCTTAACTTATAGTGATGGGTCCAGACCACTTCTCATAGGTTTATTTTTCTTGTCAAAATAAAGTAATTTCTTCTTTCTTCCCCTCTAGTATCTTCTATTGCAGTTGTTCAATGGTTTTCATTTCCTAATTTATTACCATATTTTAAGTCCCAAAATAGTTTCATAGTTTAGAAGTGATATTTTATGGTACAGTAATTAATATCAGCACATGCTCATTGTCAGTATTTATAGCTTTAAAAAAAAAAAAAAATTTACCTTCTTTTGGGTTTTCCCTTCTGAATCTGCTCCCACATGCAATCCTGTAAGCTAAGGGCAATCAACTGGCATGGCAATATTATGTAAAAATATAGCCCTGGTTCTGGAGAGTGTCTTCATTGCATGCGTATTTTGAATATGCAGACTTTGGCATTCCTATCTGGTAAGATGAAAAATATTAAAAATTCCTAATCTTCCCATTTTTTATTCAGATAAAGCTTCTATAACTTCCAGTTGGGAGCTTCTGTATTAAACTAGGCTATTCAGATTTCATGTGAACTGTTGTAAGAGAGTCCCTGTCCAGGTCATTGAGCTGAGTCAATCCTGAACAGAAGCTATTTGACTAACAAACTTCCAGGGTAATATATCAGATCTGTATTAGAATATAAAATCTATTCTTGGTGCCTGAAAAATTTGTGACCCCTTCTTACTATGTACAAAAAGGGGCATCTCTATTTAAACAGATTTCCTTCACTTTAGATAAAATTTAGAAACAAATTTTAAGGAATGAGAAGTAGTTTCACAATTGGGTGCATAAATGTAAATGTCCACCGTAAAAAATGATACAGTTATATCACTTTCAGAGAGTTCTCCTGTGACCAAGTATATAAAATAAACTTGTGAGTACATGGAAGTAACAGAGAACAAAAATCAGATTTTCCAATGTGTCTTTTAAATTTTATTGTTGAGAGAAGCACTTGACATAGTTAAAAATGAAAAGATATTTCAAGTACTTGGAAGCCTTATTTATGTTAAGAATAATTTCTTTCAGAAGAATTATGCATCTCTTGAAGACATGAAATGTTTCTAAATCCTTTGCAACCAAAGCATATTGAAACAGAAAGCACTGCTGTACAGATGAAATATCCCTTTTTCAAGACAGACTTGCAGCTCCAAGAGTAAGGTTTTGTCGTTACAAGTACAAAATGTATTTCTTCTGCAAGCAGCCTGTGCTGTCTTAACTAATGGATGTTTGATTTTAACGTATAGTGATAAAAACTTGCTGGTGATCTTTTTAAGGGAAACATGAAATCCCCCAAAATACAGTTGCACAAACAATAATAGGTAAATAATGGGGTCTACTGTCCTGTTTCATTTTCAGACTGGTGCTGGGTAAACACCATCAGTCAGATCAGCAATTTAAAGGCCTGTGCGCCAACAGCCTTGACGGTGGAAAGGATGTGTCTGAGGTGGGAGGAAAAGAAGTCCTGTGATCCCTGTTAAAGGTATTTCACTCTCATTTTCATGTGGGTTTTTTCCCACCTCTTCTTACTGGAGGGTAGTGTTTTGACCTGAGGAAAATGTGATGTCCGTATTTAAGTCCCTATGCCAGGCATGATATATCTTTATTCGAGCCTAGTGATGCATGGAAAAATAACTGACAAGTACCTATTATCCTGTTACAGAAGAGAAGGAAATGAACATTAAGTAACCACATAAAAGAGTCCCAGACTTCAGAAGACTTGACCTTGATCAGGCAGGCATAATACTTTCCGCCCCTCCCCCCCCCCAATCCTTATACAGGGGGAAGTTATTAGAGTCAGGTAATAGTCTTTAATTGCTGATAACGTGGTAGACAGAAAATAATGGAGAAATAATTTCTAAAGAGTTCCATGTTGTGTTTACTTTAAGTCACCTTACTGGTGTCTTGTCTTGTTTTGTTCCTTGTGTGTAAATCTCATTCATCTAAACATTAATATTTAAGGTCAAATTCATGAAGTTGCAGAAGTTGCAATTCACTTCATTGAAATCAATTTAGTGAAGTGTTTCCCATAAGTAAATTGTACCAAATGCTGCCTTTGTCCCTTGAGTGTCAGATGTCAAATGGAAGTCACTAAATGGGATTACGGTTTAATTACTTTCTTCTCCTTTTGAAAAATGGACAAATATTACAGTTTGTTTTCATATTTGCCACCATGTATACATTTTTTATTGTCTGCACTGGTTTCCTTTAAAAAATAATTTCAGTCCAAACCTGAAAAATCTAATAGAAGTTGTATAACCTGGAAATTGGGATAAACTGGTTATCAGCAACGATATCTCTCAACCCTTCAAGTGACAGAGCTCTTCTGAAGTTATCTACAAGCGCTTTTCTCGGAAAGCAGGTACCATTGTTCAGATAAACTGTTTTTGCTCAGATCCTTGCTGAAGAATGCAGGTGTGTTGGGCACCACATCAATGGGCAATACAGGGACTCCTTGGCCTGTCAGGGTTGTTTGTCCATCTCTCCCTGAATCCCCTTCTCTCTTTATTAATCAGAAGAAAAGTTTCTGATGAGTTTCCTCTCTATAACTAGTAGGGGTAGAAAAAAATGAACTGTTTCCGGAAGAATAAATTTGCTTTTGAACAACAGTTTGTCAATCCCTGAGAGTGAATGCAGCTGTCAAATATTTATATGCAATGTTATGTTACATATATACCAAATGTTCCTTGTCTCTTTTGTGTCTTTATCTGTTTAGCATGACTGAGAAACCACTTATATTCTCATATAGAAATATGGAGAGCTTCTTTTAAACAGCAAGATACTGATCTTGTTCTTGTATGCTTAGGAGCTTCTTGGAAATGGTCATACTGAAGTCATTAGGATCATATATGATAATGTTATTCAATGTGAGAAAGGATGTCAGAAGCTAGGCTGTAATGCGAGTAACATGATTCAAAATTTCAGGTCATAGTGTTTACATCTCAAATCATCCATTGAGCCTTCTGGTAGTTTGATAATTAACTCAAAATCAATAAAGATTCTGTTTCAAGGAGCTGAAAGGGAGAAGAAAGTATTAAAGCATGAGGGAACAGTTATGCAAGGTGACCTATTGGAAATTGTATTCCGAATGCAGCAAATATAATCCATAATTTTTTAAGTGTGTTCAGAGTAGGCAATTTAGATAACTGAATGCATATAATTTCATAGGCAGTTATTTCATTTCTATCTCTGTAACAGAAAAAAATATTTTCATTGACGCTGAAGTCTAACAGTACATAAGCATTTCTTTGTCCTCATAACTCTGTGAAAAAATGTGTATTTTCCATATTTTGAGCGTAAGGAGTATCAAAAAACTGTAGCAAGGTGTAACACAAATGCAAAACCAAACCAAAACAAAAACTACCAAGTAACACAAAACTTATCATAAAAGAGGATAACTTCTTCCTTAAATGTTGTTTGTTTTATTATTCAGCCTCTGACTTTATTTATATGCATCAATTATACATTCTGTATTTGTAATAAAGGCATGAGAAAACAAAACTGCAACATGCTGAAGGTTCCACCCATTATTCTGATTCATATCACACTTTAAGTATTTAATGAATGTTGTAAAAGAAATAAAATCACACAATATATCACCACTTATTCATTATAAGTCCTACCTTGTAATGGTAACTGGGAAAGACTCTAAGACTGGAAAAGAAATTCTGCTTCTTACCTTGTGCATTTAGAAGATATGAGTCATCGCTATTCCTTTTTCACTTTACAAGGTTAATTTGCTTTCTTCTTTATGTGCAAGAGTAGGGAGACTTCCTAAGAAGCAAAGCAATGCCAGGAAGATGTAATTATAAAACCATAAATAGCAGCATGACAAAACAATACTTTCAGATATAAACCCCAAATTAACCTAAAAGTTTAGATTTAGATTTAAAATCAGTTAACTTCCTTTATTTTTAACATTTTGACTTACATTAAAATTTTGTAATTTGAGTATTCGATTAATCTAAAAGAGCTGTCTGCTTGCTTAGTCTGTGTTTAGCAAAATGTGTGCTTATTTTTGTCTGTATTGCTCAAAGCAACAGCACCTGGTACTAAAACTTGTTCTTTGCTAGTAGTGATCTAATGTTAAATAAATTTAAAAAAACATTAATTCACCTGTTTAGTTTATATGAGAGTTAAATGTACTCTCATTGCTCAAACTAGACATGGATACACTATGTAAAAGTGTACTATGTAATAGTACTGTGTAATAGGCACTGTGTAATAGCAAGTCCAGATACTCCTCTCTTTTTTATGAAATGCATGCCAAAAGAATCCAACTTCTTTTCCAGCTAGCTGAGAGGAGGTCTGTAGGATCTGTGGAGTGAACTGAACAAAATTAATATCTTGCAAGTCAGGTCTTTGGTAATGTTCTTAGTCATCTGTGTGCTCTGCAAGAATCTTTATTACTTGACAGATATATGTCTTACCTGGTCCCTTCTTGCTACTGAGCATCCCTGTCAGAAAACTGATCTATTGTGAAAAGAATATACAAGTATTACATTTTGTTATTTCTTTGACACACAGTTCTCTGAGTAATACCACATTCAGGAGTATGTCAGAAAAGACAGAAAAGACTAGATCCCCCCAAAATATATTAAAAATTAGGCTAATGATGCCAATTTATAATCGAAGGTACAGAAGACCAACAAAATTAAATACAACATTGCCAAAGCTATGGGCCTATATGGTGTTTTCATGAAGGAATAGTGAACCACAGTGGAATAAACAAGGGGCAGTAAATCAAGAACTGGAGTTTATTCCTGGTTCTGCCCATAAGCCATTGTGTGCTTTTGGGCAGAACATATGCAGTTAGATTTTAAAAAGCAATTGCTGCTTTCTGGAGGAGCTGTGAGTCCCTGAAAATCTCTGAAAAACCTTACAATTGACTCAACTGGAGACCCCAAGTTGGAGTGCTTACACATGCACACACATACCCCCCTCCCACTTCAGCTCCAAGGACTCTGGTGTTTGTTTCCAAATCAAACTTTTCATTGGTTTCATTCAGTGAAGCAGTGCTGTACTTAGTCAAGGCTGAAATAGATTTGTTCTCAAAAGTATATTTCTCCAGTGGCACAACTCAGGTGGTGCTTAACAGCATCACACAAGTGAAGAAGTGGTGGTGATGTGACTTGTCCACTCATGTTTGGACATTTTTCTTTAATTCTCAAGGAAATACTTAGGAGGTCAAGATTGCTGTGTTAACAGCTACTAGCAGTTCTACAAGGATGCTGTAGCAGATCTCTCAGTGAGATTATGTGACTAAATGTATAAGCCTGAGGGCAACATCCCTTTAGGTGTCATTTAAGAGAGCCCTGTTCAATGTCAAGTGGTTGACTTATGGTTAGTGCTACTTTCACACAGTTTAGAGCTCTGTCTAAGGGCAACCGGAGGTTTTATGCTTTTTCATTTTCCTAATTGGGATGTTAAGAAATGCTTAGAAAATGATTTTTTAATTCTACTGAAATTTCATACAATGATATTCAGTCATTGCTAGAGAAGTTGGATTGCTTTCCTTGCATTTAAATTTGCAGTTATAAGTGCAGAAGCATGGCAACAAGATAATGGAATTTCTTAAAACTTTGAAAAGAAATTAAACTGTCAGCTTAACATTACAGCAATGATCACCGCAGTACTGTAGAAATTAAAAGCACATCATTACTTATGAAAGTGTAGAACATCATTCCAAACTTCAGTTTTTCTTCTTCTAAAATAGATGGCAAACAAAATGGTTGATCACCTATTTTTCATACAGTTTAGCAGAAATTGCAGCTATGTATTTTGGAAGCCTCTCATAGTATGACATGCACGTAAATTCAAGTAATTGTTACTATTATAAGTTTTGAAGTCACGGGAACAAGATTGCTGTTAATGACAGAAATAATGAAGATTATAAGCATGTGTGGTTTAACTACAGGATTTTTTTTTTCTAGTCTCTTAAGAGTGATATCCTCTCTGTCTTACATGAACCCAGAATACAAATCTTTGCAAAGAAACATTATCAGTTTAGCAGGAAAGACAGATGTTAATGGGAATTTCATTTTCTTTACAGGAAGCATTGAGGCTATATGAGCTAGTGGCTGCAGGTGTCTTTCTCTGTATGCAGAGTATTTCTAGCCTGCAGTGACTTCCTGTGTATACCACTTTGACAACTTTAAAAGCCTTTACAGAGATCCTCCCCTCGAGGTTGTGGAAGAGTCTACACTATAAGACTTCAAAATGAAAACATGACTTTGAATTTTTAGGTTAGCTTTTTAACAGATCTGGTACACACGCAGATGTGTTGCATATGTGACTCACTGAAATAGTATCTTAAAATAAAACAGTAAAATCATAAAAGCAATCATATCAAACTAAATTTGAACAAATCCATTTTCTCTTTCCAGCTAGTGGTATGATGCCAGACAGTAGTATAATTTTAAAATGATTACTGGGAAAAAAAAAATTTCTATAATGCAGAAAACAATTGTCTCATTTGTATTTAAAAACTGATTTTCATCAAAGACATGGTATCAACCTTTATTTGATATCTAAAAGTGGGTTATCTTTGGATACATTAAGGCATTTCTTCTTGAGTAAGAACTTATGGATGACTGCAACAGGCTAGGGAAGAAGAAATAAAATATTTTAAAGTGTGTAAACTTTCTGGCATTTCAGCTGCTGATGAATGATGAATCTGCTGATGGATACTGTCCAAAAAACACTCTGTTTATGTTTGTAGGAACTATGTAAAAAACATTACAAGGAGAAATGGAAGAGAAGATTGTTAAAAGTGCATGAAAAGCATGCTACTGAAAATAAATAAGCAAAGAAACATGGTTCATCCACAAATAGAATAATACATCCCAGTTTCTGTTAAGAGCCATTTAATATGCATATATTATTATGTTTTGAGTATATATCTCCTCTGTTCAGACCTGTCTAACCTGTGAAGTTTTGAAATGCAACTGTAAGCATGAAGTGAGGAGAAAACTCTTCTCTAAAAGAGCAACGCTTATGCTCTTAAATTTTGGAGAAAATTCTCCTTCATTCTTTACTATTGTTCATTTTTTCTACTATAATACTGCTTTGATTTTCATCTTTCATAACACCTTACGCAGAATGGTTTGCAAATGAAATGAAGTAATTATAGAATTAAAGTGAGCATCTAACAATAGAGCAAATTTGAGACAGGTTTGAAAAGGTACTGTTTTCCATAGAGATTTCAATTGAAACTCAGAACCTAAGACATTAATAGTCATTGAAGGGCTGTTTTAGATATCAAGAGCTGCAAATAAGAAGAAATTCATATATTATCACTATTAATTCAGTGATAGAATAAAATAGGAGAATAAGCATTTGCTAGATTGCCTTGGAAAGTAAAAGGATGTAAGATTGAGGAACAGTCTGGAAAAAAAACATGATTAAAAAAAAACCCCAACAACAACAAAACCCCCACCAAACCTTGAGAACAACAAAAGACAAAAGTAGCTTAATTTATTTATAATTTTCCTTCCTTCCACTTTGAGGAAAACTAGTTTATTTGTGACTGTAGACTTTGTCTTTTTGTCAACTCTGCAACAACTAAGCCAGCCTCGGTGATGATTGTGTGAGGAGCTAGGAAGCAGCATATTTGCAGATGGAGAGTTAGCCTCAAAGGATAAGACAGAGAAGACGAGACTTAAGAATTATTTGATTGAGACTGTCTTTGCAGGATGGCCTCTTACAAGAGTGTCTTCTGTACATGTATGCAACATGGAAGATAGTATGAAAGAATATAAAAATCAGCAATAGAAATCAGGAGTCAATTGAAATAAATGAGGTTTCTAATGCAGAATCCTGCTTTCCTAGTCTGAAAGTGGCTGGAAATCTGGCAGTGGTAAGTTTCTTCTCTGACTTAGTGAAGGTCTAGCAGTCTCGAGAGAGGCTGGTCCAGGACAGGGTAGCACTGTAACAGAAGATGATGTGAGGACACATAATATCAGCCTCCAGTGAAACTGGTTTCTGAGCCCTTAAACCATTCCCATTCACAATTCGTAATGAAGAGTGTACCATCTTCTCTCCCCTGCAAGTGAATGTTGTCCTTTGCTGCAACTAGGACACAGTTGTCCGTGGTGGCAAAACAGACATATAATTTAGACCTCTCAATTTCAGCTTCAGCTCTATGCTGACAAAAGTGCTGAAATCCACTCCTTGCACAGGAAACTTCACTTTTTTGTGTGTTTTCTCAGAGCATGTCTGTTTGCATTTCATCAGTTCTGCCCATTTCATACTGAGATGCAGAGAAGAGGCTAAATTAATTATGAGAAGTATTTGTGTGATTTATGCATTATGCAAACATTCTTACTGCAGTTACTGACATGTGCTGTACTGTGGCAGCATGCTTTTAATTTTGCATTGTTATTTTACGTAAGTTTACAATTATATTAATACAAAACTTCCTAATTTGCATATAGCCAGGAAAAATTTATATTTTATTTGTAAGAACATGCCATCCCACTAACTTTAAAAAAAAATTATAAATTATTTACATTCTTAAATTAATATCATTACAAGAAAAAGACCTCCAGTATAGAACTTTTTCTTGTTGTTTTTTTTTTAATAAAAATACTACCTTTGGGGGAAAAAAAATACTATAAAACCAGAATAATTAAGCCAGAAAGAGACTTCTGGAAGCCTCTAGTTGAAGATCCCGCACTAAACAAGGCTGGGTATGGGATCAGACCAGAACTTTGTCCAGCTGGGTCTTAAAAGCATCCAATGATGAAGCCTGTACAGATTCTCTGAGCTTTCCTTCATGCCGAAAAAGTTTCTCCTTATAGCCAGACTGAACCTCTCTGGGTTCAGTTTATACTTGTTGTCTCTACCTCTATGCACTACTGGCTCTATCTTTTCAATGACGTCCTCAAAGGTACAGGTAGGCAGCCACTAAGTCTCTCCTGCAGCTGTTTCTTCTCCAGGCTGAAAAAACACCAGTCCCTCACCCCCTCCTCACAGGGCAAGTACTCCAGCCCCCAACCAGCTTGGTGGTCCTCCCTGGACCTTGTTCCATGTCATCAATGTCTGTCTTGTACTGGGGATCCAAAACTGGAAACAATATCTAGATGTAGTTGAACCAGCGTTGATTAAAGAGGGATAAACCCTTCTCTCGATCTACCAGCTGTGTCCATGTTAATAACAGCCCAGGACACTGCTGGCCATCTTTGCTCCCAGGGCAGGCTGCTGGCTCATGCTCAGCTTGCTGCTGACCCAGACACCCAGGGCCTTTTCTGCAAACCTGCTTCCCAGATGGTCAGTTCCCAGACTATAGGGCTGCCAGAGGTTCTCCCTTCCAGGTGTAGAAATACGCATGTGCCATTGAATTTCATGAGGTTCCTGTCAGCCCTTTCCTATAGCCATCTAGACCCCTCTGAATAGCAGCCCTGCCTTCAGTCATATCAAATGGTCCTCTCAATTTGGCAATATTTGCAAGTTTAGTGAGAGTGAGCTCCATTACCTCAAGATGTTAGGCAGGACAAGTCCCAGGACAGACCCTTGCGGTACTGCACTTATTAGTCTTCTCTAGGTAGAGTATTGCCCATTAATGACTATTCTGAACCCAACCGTCTATCTCAACTCATCTAGCTGTTCATCCATCCGGATCATAACATCCCAGCTTGGATACAAGAGCATGGTGGGAGATGGTGTCTAAAGCCTTCCTACAAAAGCTGAGGTAAATGACATCTACTGCTCTTCTTTCATCCACAAACCTAGGCGTTTTACTACGGATGGCAATGAATTTAGTCAGCCATTCATTACAGTATAAAGCATACACAAAAGTATTGCTCAGATAAGTGCGGTCTTGACTACATCTGGCCAGTTGTAACTCAGTATTCTGGTAAGTTTTGGGGAAGCAAACCATGAACAGATAACTTTTGGATGGGAGGCATATCCAAAAGCCCTGGACTACAGATACAGTCTGCTCTGCTCTAAGGATTTAGGTATGTACAGAAAAACAATAAAGAAGTACAGATGAACTCTTAACAGATTTATATCCTTTCACATTTGGAGTTGGAGTCCAGAAGGTGATAGTAATCCAAGTAACAACAGTTAATTACCTTTAGATGCAGAGAAAGTGGAAAAGAGGTTTGCCTGGCCTGATGTGACCAGTGAGGCTGTTGTCAGCTTTTGTAAATCATCTAAATTGGGAAGCAATAAAAAATGAAAACAATAGTCCCTTATGGCAGAACACATCCATGGACATCCAACACCGTGTAGAAGGCTGTGCTCAAGGCAGGACCACTATGTGTAAATGCCAGGCTGCCAGACAGGACTGGACACCTTGCCCAGTACGAGTGTCCTGTTCCCCTGCATCAATGGGAAGTGGAAGCCTTCAATGGGGGCGGGGGGAGTGGTGAGGGGGAGCAGAATAGGAATTTCTAACTCCCTGCTATACCTATCTCATTTAGTAAATAAAATCTAAAATTTATGTTCCTGAGAGGTGAGGTTCTGTCTTTATGGCTGTGACATTCAGTGGAGAATGAGGATAGGGGTGCCTGCATGTTATGGAGAAGCCCTGTGCTTTTGTCACAAATGCTAAGCACTCCTTTTATGTGCTAGGTGTCATTGGTTGGGCAGAATCTCTGCCTTGGTGTACCAAGGGTGTGAATTTTGTCTCTTTGTGTACTAAGCAAGACCACAGGCCTTAGCCCATTGCTTTCATTGGCCTAAGTAGGTTCTTGCCCCTTAAAGTACGGGGTGTGTTGGTCCAGGTGGCATTGTGCCCTTGGCATGCTTGTGTGATACCCACCCCAAAGGTGCACTGAGTGGCTGGTTGGTGCAGAATTTTGATTTATGTTTGTTTGGGAAGGGGATGTATCGGGAACGAGCATTTGTGTGAGCTGCTTCCATGTATACTGGATGCAGTTGTTTATTCTTCTGGGGGCCCAGAAGTGTGTGGTGTCTGTGTAAAAGATGTCAGCATTTGCCATGGAGATGGATGTCAGCATGACATCTGCTAGCATACATCAAGCCTGATTAGCCTGCAAGTAAGAACAGGATCAGGACATTTGTATTGTTCCTGTTTATGTAAGTGCTCTTTGTGTGCATGCAGTGCCTGTAAAAGCACACTTCTCCTGCCTTTGTACATCTGTTAGTGGCTGGCTTGTGTCTGTGCCTGCCTTTTGGAAATGAAAGCTCAGCCCTAACAGGCTTTGAGAGCAGAGGTACCCATGAGTCCCAAAGTCTTCCAGATTCTTTAACTCCTTAACAGGCTGTAAGCATTCCAGAGGTGGCAGGTGTAAGAGCTCAGCATAAGGAGGGGCCTGATCCTTTTGCAAATATGCCCAAAGTGCTAGAATCTGTGACCAAACAGTATAACGTTTACTTAAAGGAATATACTCAGTATCTCTAGAAAACAACAGAATACCACATGAAACCATCAAATTTTGTTGATTATGGAGCAAGCAGAGACCCAAGAGAAATAACCTAGAGCTGAACTCTCTACAAACTGTTCCCTGGACATGTCCCAAAATGTAAAATATCTCTGAATATTAAAAAAAAAAAAAAACAAACCACCTCCCATAAACAGTTCAGGCTATGGTAACAGATTAATGTAATTTTGTGTAAATGTAAAGAAAAGTGTTTTTATCAATGACAGTTAAATCTTTGGAAAAGTGCTCCAAAAATATATTCATTCAATGGCCTTAGTAAGTCTCTTTCAGTTTGTTTTACAGGATAATTCTCTGAAGAATAACAGCCCAAAATGATGGAACCAATGGATAATAACACAGATGGATGACCGCTGAAAAGTTGCTTAAGAATAATGGTTAATGAATTAAAAAAAATAGGGAAACAACAGGAATAGGTTGCCCAGAGAGGTGGTGGATGCCCCATCCCTGGAAATATTCCAGGTCAGGTTGGACGGGGCTCTGAGCAACCTGATCTAGTTGAAGATGTCCCTGCCCACGGCAGGGGGGTTGGACTAGATGACCTTTAGAGGTCCCTTCCAACCCAAACTATTCTATGATTCTATGAAAATGGCTTAGCACCTTAATACCAACAGAGACTCCTACTGATGGATATGTTCTAGGTTGGATAACTAAGATAATTATTAATAGCTACTAATTACAATCTTTTGTTATTTTTGTCTTCCATAGGTAGGACAGAAGAACAAATGATTCCTTCCAATCCCATGTGTATTTTTAATGTTAAGTTGTTTAGCTTTGCTTTTGCTACCTTTATTCATTTATTTCTCTTTATTATCATATCTGGTCAGGTATAGCTTTATCTTTCTTTGCCAAATCTATCTTCAACACTTATTCAAATGGATGTTTAATATCAAGCTTCAATGCTCATAGGTCTTTTCAGGACTCAGAATCAGATATTTTACATCCTGAATATATACTTCTATGTACAATGCTTTGAGTTAACTATCTTAATGTCTTTACATTCTCCTGGATCATCTTCTGATTTTTATTGAAAAATGAAAATATTTAATTAAAAGGTTGAGGCAAAAAAATAAACACTCTGCAGAAGGTAAACAGTATATATAACCATTGCACTGAGCCCTAAGTAAGTCTGTAAGAAGACTGAACAGTAGCGCTGTGAGGAGTAAAAAGAGCCTCATTTGTCTCTGTGAGGTCCCAACTCCTACAGAGTCAGTACTGGGCATTTGAGTAAACAATGCAAACATCTTCATTGAATAAAGAGGGAGAAAACTGCAAACCTGCACTAATTATCATGAAGTGAATACTTCATACCCAGTCACAAAAGGACGATGAAAAAGTAGCATGGAGATAAAAAAAGGTTTAAAAAGACTAGTGGAAATGAAACCTTTCTGATTACATGCACAGTCTATTCTGAGCAAAATGTTTTTGTCAGATTGTAGGGTTGTACCTTCTTTTATGTGCTGTTTGGAAAAACAGAGCAGCCTCTGCTCTGCCACACTGATTGTTCTGTCTCATGCATGACCATGTTTCTCGACTTGCCTCACACAACCTCGACAGCCTCTCTACCCACCATCACCCTCATTTAAAAAAAAAAAATCTCAGTTAGATTGTGTCTGTAGGGCAGGTACAAAAGCAACTGCATAGAGATACCTAACTTGATCTGTAATAGCTAGCTTATTATTCTGGTCTTGAGAGCAGAGCACAGATTCACGTAACCTGCAGCTTGGCTTGGTTTTGCAGCCTGTGCTGTGCTTCTTGCTGCCACAGCCAAATTGGTACTGATATTTAAAGTAAGCTTTGCAATATATCTAAGTCAGTTTTATACTAACTGCAATCACTGCTATGACCTCAGAATTGATGTGCCCTCACTTACAGCCTACATATTCAGTCATCACTCCATTTACTCGTTCTTCAGCTAGGTTCTCTTTCACATACCAAATAAATTACATGTGTTCTCTTATATTCACAATTAATTTTTCCTATTTGGCTTCCATATTTCTGTATCATCTCTTCCATGTTACAGAACATTGCTAGCCCCTTACTGCTCTAAAGATATCAAGGGTCCTTGTTTCCATTATCACTTCCCAGTACTAAAGAAGCTAGAGATTACATTTAAAATCCTTACTAGAATATCTTGATCCCTAAAAAAAAGAGTTTGGTGCCTTTCACTCTCTTTTTTCCCATCTTTACACCTGGGCCAATAACTTTTGGATTTGGGTGAAAACTAGAGGCCCAGGAAAATGAGTTGGAGAGGAAAATGTACTTAATCCATTTTCAGATAACCAAGCAAGAAGGAAAAGAACAGGATCAGTCAAGAAAGTAGAATCACAGAAAGGTTGCCTTGTCTTCTCTAAACACTGAGAAGAACTGTTATATAAGGAAATGGAGAGTCAGTGCATTTAATTAAGTTTGTTGTATTCAGCTGCTCCTGTACTAGCTGTTGTATGAACCCTCAGAATGGGGTGAAATTGAAAAGCAAAGAAGCATAATCTTTCATGACAAGTCTATAATAGTATAGAAAACATAATTTTTTGAGTAGTGTTGAACATTTTTACTTCTAAAGGTAATGCTTATTTATTTTTCCAGGATGAGTTCACTGTGACATTCAAATGCAAAGTGCAAAGGGGCAAGAAAGCAAGTGGGTTATAACACTGTGATTCAGTTTGTTAGGGGATTCAAGTACATGCAAGAGAAAATAAACCTGTTCAAGAAAAAATACTCTGAAATTATAGTACAGAACCATCATTTTCATCATGACAAAACTATGTTTATAAAGTACTCAAGGTAAGAAATCTAAATAGGTACATAAGATAAGGTACTAGATGGGGGAGCAAAATTAGTTAAAGTTTACACTTCTGAATGTCTCTTAAGTATCTAAGTTTCTCCAAGTATCTTCAAGGGAACAAGTAAACTCCATGAAGCTCATTTAGAAGATGTTTTTCTTGAAAGTTTGCTTCCCCGGGACGTTGAGCATGCCTCACAGATACTCCAGATTTCCCAAGGTTAATACAGAACACAAGGATAAAAGTCCAAGGATAAATGCAAGGAATTAGGCTTTAAAACATAACCACTTCTGTAGCTGGATATCATTTAACAGACTGGTTCCCTCGGATTCAGCCCTTAGGAAATACAATCATTCATTCAAAGTTTATATTAAACATTAACATTGCTTGTGTTTGCAGTGAGTCTTAGATGTTCTCTTTCTACTATCCCTTTTCTCCCAAGTTATGAATTCATGATTGTTTGTGACCACAGAAACCTCTTTTATGGGGCAATGGGAGAGAACAGAAGTGGTGTTAAGAATCAATTTCCTGCATTTATAGGTGGTGATGGTGTAAAAGTAAAATATAAACAGAAAATAAAAAATATAAAGATCCAATCAAACTACTATTCATAAATACCACAGAATCCTTCATGTTAGCATATAATAACTTAAGGCCATAGTCAAGTGTGCTGGTTTCAGCAGGGATAGAGTTAATTTCCTTCCCAGTAGCTGGTACAGTGCTGTGTTTAGGATTTAGGATGAGAACAAAGTTGATAACGCACGGATGTTTTAGTTGTTGCTAGGTAATGCTTACATTAGTCAAGGACTTTTTAGTTTCCCATGCTCTACCAACTAAGAAGGCTGGAGGTGCACAAGAAGCTGGGAGGGGGCACAGCCAGGACAGCTGACCCAAACTGGCCAAAGGGACATTCCATACCATGTGACATCATGCTCAGCATATAAAGCTGGGGGAAGAAGAAGGAAGGGGGGGACGTTCGGAGTGGTGGCGTTTGTCTTCCCAAGTTACCGTTACGCATG
>NW_008825109.1:15640516-15651988 GCF_000699105.1 Pygoscelis adeliae
TCCATAGACTAAGGGAATGATATCTGTGTGTTATATCGAAAGATGGAAAGCGGGGCGGGTGGTTAATGAGGTTGTACTGGAAAATACGGGACTTGAGCATGACGTAGATGGTACAGAATAAGGGGTGGGATGGGGGAGTGAGCGAGTGGCTGTGTGGTGCTTAGTTGCCTGCTGAGGTTAAACCACAACATCAAGAAGACTGAAACTCATTAAAAAAAACCTCTAGTATTTAAGCAGAAAAGGCCCAGGACATCAGCAGTGGCTGGGTTCTCTGCAGATGTCAGAAATTGAGTAAATGACCAAATGATCCAAAGTAGGGGGCAATACACTACAGGAGATAAAAACTGCCAAACTGCTATAATAGTTCTGGCCTACGTTTGCTAACACAACAGGAAGTTTATTCTGGACCACAAGGAAAATGCACTCGGTAACAGAGGTTTTTCTGTACCTGTAGGTGCCACCATATGTCCTACTGTCCTGGTTTCGGCAGGGATAGAGTTAATTTCCTTCCTAGTAGCTGGTACAGTGCTGTGTTTTGGTTTTAGGATGGGAACAAAATTGATAAGGCACCGATGTTTTAGTTGTTGCTAGGTAATGCTTACACTGCCCAAGGACTTTTTAGTTTCCCATGCTCTACCGACTGAGAAGGCTGGAGGTGCACAAGAAGCTGGGAGGGGGCACAGCCAAACTGGCCAAAGGGACATTCCATACCATGTGACGTCATGCTCAGTACATAAACTGGGGGAAGCTGGCCGGGGGGCGGCGCTGCTCGGGGACTGGCTGGGCATCGGTCAGCGGATGGTGAACAATTGCACTGTGCATCACTTGCTTTGTGTATTATTACTATTATCATATTATTATTATCATTTTATTTCAATTATTAAACTGTTTTTATCTCAACCCATGAGTTTTTCTCACTTTTAACCTTCCAATTCTCTCCCCCATCCCACCGGGTCGGGGGGAGCGAGCGAGCGGCTTGTGTGGTGCTTAGCTGCCGACTGAGGTTAAACCACAACAATGCGCTGTATTTGAACTTTAAGAGGTTGTCTTGTACAACTGGTATAATATGAAAAGTGTACCTGCACAAACTCTGGTTTTTCTGAAATAATGGAAATGCAAACAAAAGTAGAACAGAGATAGCCAGGAAAAAAAAATAGTTAATTAAAGGCTCCAGGGTTTTAAAATATAATGTGTCTAAATTGCAATGTAGATTTTGACTTTTTACTAAGATCTGGCTTGGAAATCTATCTATTAAAATATTATCAAGAGATTAGTCTGTCAGAGCCAGAGAAGAATAAAAGATATGAGCACACAAAATTACAGCTTGCAATTTATAAGTAATTTAACGCTGTTATATTTCAGTTTTTCAGAAAAGTTTAAAAAATGTTTCATCATGCCAAAAATTATTATACATATATAGTTTTCTTTAATGGAGACCTTGAGGTCTTGAAATTGTATTCTCCATCCTCAACATGAGCTATATCTTTTCTTATTTAAAAATATGAGATCATAAAAGAATTCTGTCTGATATTCAGACAATACTCGGTTCATGCACACATGCCTGCATATCTGTGCGCAGGCACACAAAGTGTGCTGACCTTTCATTTCCATATATTGTGTTAATCACAGTCAATTTCTAATACATAGAATTATCTGTAACATTATTAACAGCCTGACATTTACAGAGGAGTAAATCTGAAAATCCTTTTTGATACATACCCTGTGGCTAACAGCAATTATGCAGCTAAGTGATACAACTAAAGGTTTATTGAGCAATAGAAAGGAAACATGAAAAAGCACAGTTATGTTACCCATTACTCACACTTTGTTGACCATTTTCATGACTAAACAAACTAACATATCTACCAAACAGTTAACAGTAAAATCTGACCTTTCTCACTTCATTATAGATGATGATTTTTTATATAAACATATTGCAAGTTCGTTTAATGTTAGACTAGGATCTTTGGAAAATTCCACACTTGGTTTTAGGGAAATATGGTTTCTCTTCTCACTAGCATAATGAACCTTGATATTGCATCCAAACAAATATTAAGCAAAGCAAATACTAAGCAAATATCTAAGCAAATATTAAGAACCTTTGTTAATGAGTTGAATTTGCCATTTATACTGGTGATCTCTATTATTACAACCTGTTTCTATTCTCATAAGACTTTGTGCATAGTAAGTTAGAAATGGCCTGAATACACAAGCAGGAATCTGTTTACAAACTGTACTATTTGTGAACCATAGACAGTGACTTGTGTAGAATGTGGTACTTGTTTTCATATTTATTTATTTATTTATTTATAAACAAAGCACGTTGTTTTAGTCAGTAAAGCTCTAGGCAGTGCTGCCTAAAGATTATAAAACACAATATGAGAGGTTTTGAAAAAAGGTTTATTGAGTTGACAGAAACTAAGTGTACTTTAATCCTTTCTTCAAAATGTGTTTAAAATGTTCCAGTTGCTGTGTAGCCGTAAAGCTTCCAAACAGACTTGGAGTAATGTCCTTTTTGTCATTGTCATTGCTGCTGTTAATAAATATTATTTCAGGTATTGCTAATGATTATTTTGAAACATTTCAGTAGAAAAACAAGTGAGAAATTTCTAAATTTTACTTTATTTGCGGGCTGGCTACACGTATGTTAATATTCACAGGTTTCATTATACACCCACATCTGCCTCTTCATCCTGACAAATATTTTCTTCCGTGATGAACATAAGTACCACTAGTAACTAATATTTCAATAAAAAGTGGATTTAATAGATAGGGAGAGGTAAAGGGTGGGAGCACAGAGTATAGTATATAAAGGATAAGTACAGATATTTTTCTTAGAACAGCTTTCTCTTTAGGACTAAATGTTCTAAGGAAATTTTAGTTGGAATTTTCTGTCATTCATTGCAATTGAAATTACCACCTGCACTGAAATGAGCATTTTGCCTGAAACTCCCCAGGAATAAGATGTTACTAATGAGACTACCTTTTTCTAACTATTTGTCTGTTGTAAAAGAAACATCAGTTGACACATTATGTCATACACTATGGATTTTATTTGTTTATTAATTATGTTCCTTTTAAAAAAATAATGCTGATTTGATCATGGAGAATCCTATAAATGGAAGAGAAGTTGTTCTCACCTGGGTGGAACTGAACTCATCAGGGGAAAAATAACTTCCAGATTACACAGGGGGAAGGCAGATGAAGACAGACAGAGGGGGTGGGATAGTACAGGGAGGAGAGAGATTTCTGAGAGGCACAGCAAGAAACTAACCACGAAAAGAATCTAGTGATCAGAGGAACTGTTTAGAGTCTGCTGCAACTCCTAAAACCACTGAGCTAACAGAAATCGAGCCTGGTAGCAACTAGCTGTCCTGCAGGCAAATAACTTTTAGTAGTATTTATGCACATTTCATTTAACAGTTTCTTACTGCCAGTAATAACACACACCTGTGATCTTTAACAGCATTACTGGTCTGAAAACCAGGAATCAGATCAGCACAGAAAGCATTAAATATAGAGCCAGAGGTTTTTTTGTGGCCTCAGAAAGCTCTGAGGAAGTCCTGCCAGAGTTTGGAGATGGGACAAGGACTACTTCTGTTGTGTCTTGCTTAAGACATAAATTTTGGTGATGATGTATTCTGCAATGCTCCCTGCTGTTTTCCTTAAAGATGTCTTTAGATTTTTAACACAGGATACATGTGAAGACTAATAAGAAGCAAATTCATAATAGAGGTTCTTCTTATAGTGAGGGGAAAAGGTCTATGCTTTGCCATAAATTTGAGCTTTCATTGGGGCAGTATATTAGCTGATAACATTCTTGGACAATTTATATTGAGTGAAAAACATGTGAGGGGAGACTGTTCCTCTGTCTCTATCTGCAGCTATAAAGGAAAGAGAGAAGAGAAAGATAAGAGGGTATTTTCTTATAAACTGTTGTTTTACGCATACAATATTTCATTACCAATGGGAAGAAAAAAATGAGAGCTCTTGTCCATGGGCTTAGTTAGCTGGCCTAGTGGAAAAGCTTTATTATTCTGAATTTAGGAAGATTTCATTATTTATTCATACAGAATTAAACTGTAGAGATCATGCCTACTGGGTGCAGGTAAAACCTTTTGTACCATTCTGTCATTCATTATCTATATATTGTATTTTTAGATATTAACAAATTTACAGAACTTTGAACTTTTGTTTTTTATACATTCTTAAATATATTTTCAAGGGATTTTCTTCACTCATGCCATATTTACAGAAACCTGGATTGCTTTAATGGTGTTAAATGTTGGCCTTTTTTTTCCATTTTGATTTTTACTATGTTGAACTCCACTGGGTGCCACGTTCTTTTTTTTCCTTCTCCACTAAAGAGAAGTGTCCATTAGTACTTAATCTTTTTTACCTGGAGAAATACTTGCACCTGCTTTAATCAGCTATCATTTTCCTTTTTGATAGTCCAAATAGTTTGGGGGTTTTAAGGTCCTTACTATCAAGCATTATCTACATCCTTTTAAAAAAGTGCATGTCTCTTTCCAACACCCTCTACAAAACTTCGGAACTAGATGTAGTATTTTATCAACCATATTCATACCTACCTGGACAAAACTTTTTCTGCCTCTTCCATCTGCAAACTGAAGAATCATGCTAGCTCTTTTGCTAAAGCACATTGTATAAGTTCATGATGAAATGTTTATGGACCAGGATCCTTAGGCTGCTTTTAGAGTAAAAAAATAATGCTGATTTGATCATGGAGAATCCTATAAATGGAAGAGAGTGTTTGGAGGATGCTTACCCAACTCAAAGCATGGTATGTACCCCTTGTTTCTAGATGTTTATTTTTATGCCGTATTTAAATGAAACCAGTTCCCAGCATGACGAAGATTTCTCTGTAAAAGTGTCCTGTTCTTGAAATGGGTGGCATTACAGCAATGGTATCAAGACTAAGGATTTGCATCAAAAGGTAATTATTTAAATATAGTTATACAATGCAGCTCCAGGCTTGATGCTATACTACTAATAAAATTAATAAAATACACTATTTATGTCAAGACATAATGGAGGGAAATACACTTGGACTATTCATTATGAATGATTAGGTTTTCACCCTTGTTCCCTATTTTAGCTACAATAACTCAAGTATTTTAGGGTTTCTGAATCATAAGCAATGCTTCCTCCATATGGATCTGAACCTTTCCTTTAGCATTATGGAATTCCTACGATTTCCTGCAGTAGTATACTGTAGCATTTACTTTATCTCAGTCTTCATTCTATCTCCTCTGAAATGTATGTTAGTGTTCAGTTTTGGATAAAGAAATGGACACAGAGAAGATCTGCATGTGGAATTCAAGCAGATTTTTATACAAAACAAAATGTATTAACTTTGCTGATGCCCACTTTTGCTCTGTCTGCCTTTCCAAAACCAGTAAATTCCAGAGTTAATGGGAGTGGAGTTGCCTTTGAAAGCAACTATACATGTTAGGATATATGTTATTACATTTAGCAGAAGTGACTTTTTCCTATGAAATTATTTTTTGTGTGCTGCATATCACCTCTGTTTACTGCTTATTACAGTAATTAACATTTTATGTATGTCTGTAGAAAGTTATTGAAAGATGTGATGTATGTCCAAATCCTATATGTCAAACAGCTTTTAAACAGAAGGTAAGTTTTCTCCTCTCCATTAGAGTCTGTAAGGTCTATCTGTGGACAATGTTGTGAATTTAATTGTGCTTTGGATATTTTAAGGATTTTACTCTAGAAGAACTGATTCATGCACAAGTACTCATGAATTTACATACTGAAGAGGGATCAATAAGTTGCAGTGGTTGAAACCTGCTCTTGTTCTGTGGCATTAGTTTTCAGACCGATCAGTGCCATGGTTTATGTCTTCAGAGAGCTATGTGAATGCTAATGTTGGTACAGAGAGCAGCAGAGGGAATACATCAAGGATCAGCTGGGCTGTCCTTTTGGTGGCAAAACAGAAATCATTGGTAAAAGTAGCTCATGTTTGAATTATACCTGAACCGGAATTAGGATATTTTTACAGGTTGTGATTAGTTCCTCCAGATTCACATATAACATTGTGGTGCGTTGACCTTGGTCAGCTCCCAGATGCCCACCCAACTGCTCTCTCACTCCCCCTCCTCAGTAGGAATGATGGGGGGAGGAAATAAGATGGAAAAGCTCGTGGGTCAAGATGAAAACAGTAAGACCGATCACTTTACAGTTACTGTCACTGGCAAAGCTGACTTGACTTGGGGAAAGGTAATTGAATTTATTGCTGATTAAAAATAGAATAGGGTGGTGAGAAACAAAGACAAAATTAAAAACACTTTCCCCCCACTGTCCCTTCTTCCCAGGCTCAACTTCACTTCTTCATTCTCAACTCTCCTACATCCCCCACACCAAGCAGCACAGGGAGGATGGGGAATGGGAGTTGTGGTCAGTCCATGGCAGCTCCTCTCTACTGCTCCTTCCTCCTCACACTTTACTACTGCTCCATCATGGGTCCTTCCCATGGGCTGCAGTCCTTCAGGTTAAACCTGCTCCGGTGTGGGATCTCCAGGGGCTGCAGCTTCCTTCAGAGCATATCCACCTGCTCTGGTGTGGGGTCCTCCACGGTATGCAGTGTGGATACCTGCTCCAGCATGGTCTCTCCAAGGGCTGCAGGGGAATCTCTGCTGGGGTGCCTTCTCTCACCTTGGTGCTCAAACGGCTGTTTCTCACAGTTTTCCTCACTCCTCACTGCCTGTGCAACATTTTGCTCTTTCACGTCATTGATTCGTGGGGCGTCTGCCGTTTACATGAAAAAAACTGTTCGATTAACTACCTCAGTTTGCAAGATTTATCATGATTATGAGGGTCAATTTTCCTTCTGTATACTATGGTTAACTAAGTCAAGGACTCTGCTTTGTCTAATTTGCTACCTAAAGGATTTTCTGAAATTGTTGTGTTCTCAGAAACAGTAGCTTGTTTTGGTGTAAAACTTTATATGTTCCATCTTTCTTCTGACTTTTTTTTTTTTGCAAAAACAACGAGTGTATTCACAGCCTGTGTGCTGCTGTCCAGCCTCCCTCCCCAAACAGTCCTTGCTCTGGACCTGTCACCCAGGTTCTTCTCTTATTTGCTAAAGATTAATTTCTCTGAGTGATAGCAGTATGTGTGGCAGGGCCTGGGGGACACAGGCAGCCCTGCCCTGCCCTCACTGCCCCTGGCCCCCTCTGCCCAGGGTCCAGGACCCCCATATTAACTTCAGCCTTATCAACAGCCCGTACCTAGACTTGGTCCCAGTGGGATGTGGACCCACACCAGTGCCTTGCCTCTGGTCTCAGCCCCATGTCCTGGCGGAACCCCTGGCCCCAGCCCATCCCCTCGAGGCACCCAGGGCTGCTGACAGATCCTGCTGCTGCCCCTAGCTCTGCCCACCATGCTTGGCCTGGAGAGTGAGGGCAGAGCCCTTCCTGCGCTTGGGTGACCCCGACTCCCCTCCTGGGCTCAGCCCCATCCCACCATGCTCCCTGACAAGATGACCATGAAGGCACTTCTTTCCCCTCTTTCTAAATATAAATTCTTTTCTCTAGATCAAAAACTCAGGAAGTTTATTTTGAATATTCTAAAGCAGAACACACAAACTCTGCTGCTTTGAAAGGCAAACTGTACAGGGCTGCAACCAATATCCAACAGCTGCAAAACAATCCAGCAATGTTTTTGTTTGGATTGTCATATGCCTGAGGCTTTAATGATGTTTTTGATCTTCTGCTTAGTTGTTTTTCTTTGTAAATCATTCATCAAAAGTTATATTTTTGTACAGGAGAGTAACAAACTATGTTACTATAATTACATGATGGATATTATAATTACAAAAAATGAATAGATAAACACTACAATTCAAGCAACATTTAGCTGGCATTTATACTTTGCTATTTTAGAGCTTTATTTTGGGGTTATAACCTGTATATGCTAAACATGTTAGATATAAGTAGTGTGCAGTGTAGTAATGAGATAATGAAAACTGTTCTTTCTTCTTGTATCTCATTGAATAACAAAGGGGCAGAAAGCTACAAAACATATGCCTATATGTAGCTATTTAGGTTGCTAAACACAAAGTAGAGGACCCTATCACAAGTTTTTGGCTGCTTGCATGCTGAGTGGCATGTTGCCAGGCTAATGAAGAGGTAAACATGGGGGAAAAACCCTTTAATTATATTCTCAGTACCTTTGCTTTGTTATTTTTTTTTGTTCTTTTGTCTTTTTTTCCCCCTTTTATACACTGTAGCACTGGAAAAGAAAAGAAAGTAGAGAAATAGGAGGAAAAAAAACAACCAAACAAAAAAAAACCATATAGTTTATAACAATCATTGATATAAATATCTTTCTGTAGAAGGCATATTTGAGCTACTGTCTTAACATAAGTGGTTCACTGCCTTTGTAATGGATATTGTTTATTATATTGTTCTCTAAGAGAAGATAAATGCAAAGTCTATTACAAAAGAAATGCTGAGATGTTAAGCCTTGTCCAGATTATAGAGTGGCAATATTGGAATTACAGAAGTATCTGTGATTCAAACAGTATCTCTTGCTCTTGCCTTTCTCTCCCCACTACATTAAAAGTTAAAAGTGGCTGGAAGTCTTTGTGACACTTTGTGCATTTTTGACTTAAGAAGAGTAATCCTGTCCCTGTAGCTCCCCATGCTTATTGCCTGCAGTACTACCAGGTAGGATGTGACTTTGAGGAAGTCAAAGAGCAACCGGAGATGACCTGTCTTAACTGCCGTTAAGTTCAGCACACATTGTATAACCTCTTAACTGAGAGTTAGTGACAATGAATTGCTTTTTCTCCCCCCATTCTTTCACTCTTCACACTTTGTGCTATCAATAAGTGCATTCAGCAACTCTAGTGGCCAAGTTTATTGCCTGTAGGAATTGCATATTTCTGGTGCCTGGGGTCCAGACAGAGAATACAGTTAAATGTATAGCACACATCTTGCTTCATATGGAAGAGAGCTAATGAATTATAGTTGCTAGAGAATATGTAATATTTGTGTCCTGTCCACAGGCACAGAAATTGCTTATGCTAGGATTATACCAATCTCTTTAGAGAAAGCATAAGAATACTTAGATTTATTTATACATTCCTCAAGCAGACATTATTTTTACACTCTTTTCTAAGAAACTAGTAAGGAAACTGTTGAGTATTGTTTGGGAGCAGATCCTTGATTGACAGGAATCCTTGTGGTATGTTGACTTTTGATGATGGCAGTTCATACCTGCTCTTCATGCTGCACTGATTTTCTTTTTACTTGTTCTCTGGTTTTCATATATTTTTCTGAACTTAAGTCCTATTCTGTATTATTTTGAATGAGGGAAACAATTGGCAGTTGTAATCTTCCCAGTTTTGAATGCATACAACCTGCAAACAACGATCTTTAAACAAAAAAAAAGAAAAGAATGTTAAAAAATAATATATAAAAAACCAGCAACCAAACCAAACCATACCCAAAAAGTAGAAGATTGTTTCACTCATGTTTCAGGTTTTTTTCTGTCACAGAAGCTGATGAAGACTAGTGAAAAGGAAAATGATATGGAGAAACACCTTCAGAAACTTGTGTTCCTAGCAGTGAAACTGTAACAGTTTTCCTATAGGTTTGCATTTTATGTATTTCAGAGGTTGCTATAGTAATGAACTGGGGGGGTTTATTTAATTTGGACTGATATAGAGCTATGATCTTTCTTGATGGTTAGAATTCATATTACGGCAGGCTTGTGGCTACACTAATTACATTCTTGTTTGTAAATATTATAACAGTGTTAGTTTATGGCTAAAATGTTTTTTTTTTTACTTAATTGGAGTAATGTTTTATATTTTGAATCATATTGTAAGTGATGTCTTGGTTATATATTTAGAATGGAGGAAGTGAAGCAGTGTTTACAGTCTTACAATATATATCACACATTTCTGGATTGCAGCATGGTCTTAATAAGAAACGTGTATTTGAAGCTGGTGCTGCACTATAACTATGGAAGAAACCAAGTACTACATGAATGGAACCTACTAAAATATAATTTGAAAGACATTTCAGTGGGACAAGGTAAAAGACAATTGATTTATTTTTTGTATTTTATTATACATATATTTTTTAATATGCTACTGATTTATTTCTGTTTCAGTGGCAAACAATTAAAATTAATTAATATTTCCAATGTATCCTTATCCTCTCTTATCAGACCTACCCAAAGCAGATCCTATAGATGCTTTCTTGTTATAGGGAATCTTTTCTATTTTTTTTCCTACAAAGTATCATAAATACTGTATATATAACAGTTTTATACTTAATTACAAATCAGTCTGATTGTGGAAACAAGCTCTAATCTCTTCCTTTAATTTAAGTTAAATAAAACTGTACACAGCGGCAGCCAGACAGCTTCATTTGCCTAATGCACAGAGTAAACAACCACAGACTTACATCAGAATTCAGGTCTTGTGGCCTCAGTCCTCAGAAGCTGTTTTAGTAAAAAATAATAATAATAATAAATATGAAAACATAAGCATAAAGTGCTTGCTGTGTGGGCAGGATATAAATCAAGAATTTACATTTACAGAAATTGCAATCTTGTGGCACTCATTTATTTAAGTGTTCTGAAAAATTCACTCATTAATAACTGTCTTAAGTGTGCATATTGTCTCAAAGATCCCTTTTGTGGTAAAAATCATACAGAAGTATTATTTAAATACCATTTTCACCTTGGGAAGAAACCCTGTTAAAAGACTGATCTGTTAAACATAATGTCAGTTATGAAAAAAGTGAGGAACTCTAAACTGAAGAATGATGGACTGTCATCATCATCATAGGGTTTTGCTATACCACTGATTTTTTTTTTAGAACACATATATCATTAAGGTCTAAGAAAGAGAATATGTCATGCTTTTTGTTATCTGCCAATATAATAAGGCATCTTCATTAATGCTATATCTAAGCAGGTTGCTGAAGAGGAAAGAAAGATAGGGTTGATATTTTCCACATGTAACTCAAATATCAGAATGTTTTACTTGTGGTACTTAAGTATTCTTTTATCAAAATTCATGTCAAAACTATAGCGTTAGTATTCTAAACTGGATCTTTCTGTTTCATCACTTCAATTGTTGTCCCAACTTGTCTAATTCTAAAGATTTGAGGTTAGTGATTAAAGAATCAGGCAAATAATTCCAACTATTTTGCAAATATTGTGTAATGAAATATTGCAGTTAAAATTATATGTACTGTAATTATGTATTATGTTTTAATTGGCATATTTTTATGCCAATTTTTATGCCACCTGATCTCCTTCTATGACCAGGTGACCCGCCTAGTGGACAAGGGAAAGGCTGTGGATGTGGTCTACCTGGACTTCTGTAAGGCTTTTGACACCGTCTCCCACAGCATTCTCCTCGAGAAGCTGGCGGCTCACGGCTTAGACAGGTGGACTCTGTGCTGGGTC
>NW_008825109.1:15652762-15676861 GCF_000699105.1 Pygoscelis adeliae
TTTACTGAAAGAGTGGTTAAACATTGGAACAGTCTGCCCAGGGAAGTGGTTGAGTCACCATCCCTGGAAGTATTTAAGAGACGTGTAGATGAGGCGCTTAGGGACATGGTTTAGTAGGCATGGTGGTGTTGGGTTGACGGTTGGACTCGATGATCTTGGAGGTCTCTTCCAACCTTAATGATTCTATGATTCTATGATTTTACAGTAAGATAATTCTTTCACAGTGTTTGATCTGAAGAATGGATGTTACTAGGCCGCTCGTTTGCAAGTCAATAAAATTCAGTTCTGTACAAATATAGATAATAGCTGAGCTGTTGATAAATGTCATCAGCATACCAACATGCTTTACACAATCATGCATATGGCAACAGAATTGTTTGGGTATCAAAGGCAAAACAGAACTTTTACAGAGTATGTGGCAAAACTTGAAACCAATAAACTTCACTGCTTATAAGGATTTATTCCAAACATAAAACTTCAACCATATTTCTTGAAACACTTCTCAGGTTTCAGTCCTTTCAGTTTTGGGCATGCCGGCTGTCAAGACAGTGTGTTCTGACTTATTATTTAGAATTTTGTAGGATTCAGAGATCTGCTCAGTTTAATTAGAAATCAAGAAATCACTCAAGACTTTTACTGAATTTCATGTCAGGCTTCAGACTGTGACTGTGTTCTTTTGGCTATTCCAATGTGAGATTTCAGAGACAACTATTCCTCTGGCAAGTATGAAAAGAAATGCTTCTGAGAGAGAAGTGGGAAAAGCTCTGACTTTGAATCTCTTAAAAGAATAATTCCTTTGTGGTGGTGGAATAGGAACTCTGTTGGCTGAAGAGCATATTCTCATGCACTGATACAATTATGTTATGCTTAGCTCCCTGAGAAGGAATCTTTGTTACCTTAAAATACAGGACTAATTTCACTAATAAATAATCCAATTTATATCTTCTCATGACATTTTTTTTCTGGATGGAAGAGGGCTTTTTAAAATCAGTTGTTCATACTTCCCTGGCACCCTTGAAATAGTAGGAACACATTCCAATATGTGCGAGCAAGAAAGAAAAAAAAAAGATATTTTGAAAATTTTTTAAAATTAATTATGAATTCTTTTCACTTTCCTCGTAGGTCTAAGCCCTTGCAGCATAATCAAATATTTTGAAAGATCTTTTTTTCTTTAAACACATAGTGTACAGTTAGAACTAATCATTTGAATAACTTCAGTGAGACTACATGCAAATAAATACTGTGGAACTCAGTAAAATAGTTCAAAAAGCGCAGAAAGAGAAAACAAACTTTAAAAACAAAATCAGTTTCATAGCCACTTTCAAGTTCTCCAGCAGCTCCTTTAGCAGAGACACTGAAGAATAGATTGAGGTCCTGTCTACATTAAGGCAAAATCCAGATGCAATGTGTAAGTGTGTAGGATTGCACATCCCTCTAATGCATCCACCTCTATTGCATTTTGTGACTGGATACACAAGGTTTGCAAATATGGTATTTAGCTGCTAAACTCCCTTTGGTAAACTCACACCTGGTCTACATTGTAAAGTAGAGTTGGTAGACCTGTGTGGTATGAGTGTGATTTAATCTCGTATAAAAATAAAAATAAAAAAATCTTCATAGTAGTAATAGCCTTAGGTTAAAAAAAAAAATGAAATCTGCTTTAATACAACTCACCCCAGTATATTTTTATTTTTTTGCAATACTGGAGCTACAACGTAACATAAAAAATTGCGATTATAACTGTATCAATACTAGGAAGTTCTGCTCTTTTCACTACACTAACATACTTAACAGGAAAAAAAAAAGAGCTGAATTTTGTATAGAAGCAGAAGACACATTTTTTTTTTTTTTCTTCTTATTGTGGAGCAATAGTGCACAGGGATGAAGAATAACTGAATGGACAAGAAATTCTTTGTTCATTTATTTTTGGTCTCCAAGATCCTTTTTCATAAAGGCAAATCCTGTACATAGAAGAAAATACAAAATCAACAGTCCTTTCCACTACTCTTTTTGATGTTGTATTCTTTGTGAGGAGGTGCTCACTGGCTGTGTCTATATTACTCTTTTTTTTTTTTCTTTTTTTTTTTAATTTTTAACAGCAGTACTTAAATTTTTAAGCAAATTCCTTTGTTATTTTCACTTAATGCACCTTATCTTACTTCACATTGTAGTAATTTTGGTGTGTGCCAGCTGGGTTCCTTCTGGAGCAAGTTAAACCAGAGGCTCCTTCAGTGCACATCAAATGTTGTCAAGCCTGTGAGAAAACATAAGAGTCTGAGATGATGACTGGTCTTTCAAGCGGTTGCAAGCCACATGCCTGGTAAGGTGTTTGGTGTGGGCTAAAAAACTAAATCTATTTCTGAACTTAAACACTCAAACTGTATGTAGCACAGATACAGAGACCTTTGTACCAGCTGTTTCCAAATCCTGATTTGATCATATTGCTCTGAATTTTTTTTTCACAGAATCACAGAATGGTTGAGATTGGAAGGGACGTCTGGAGGACATCTTGTCCAACCCCCCCACTCAAGCAGGGCCACCTAGTGCCTAGAGTTGCCCAAGACAATGTCCAAATGGCTTTTGAATATCTCCAAGGATGGAGACTCCACAACCTCCCCGGGCAACCTGTGCCACTGCTCAGCCATGCTCACAGTAAAAACATTTCTCCTTATGTTCAGACAGAACCTCCTGTGTTTCAGTTTGTGCCCATTGTCTCTTGTCTTATCACTGGGCACCACTGAAAAGAGCCTGACTTCATCTTCTTTATACAAATACCCTCCAGGTATTTGTACACATTGATAAGATCCTCCCGAACCCTTTTTTCTCTAGGATACAGTCCCAGCTCTTGCAGCCTTTCCCCAGAAGAGAGCTATTCCAGTCCCTTAGTCATCTTAGTGGTGGCCCTTCTCTGGTATCTCTCCAGTAGCTCCATATCTCCTTCGTACTGGGGACCCCAGAGCTGGACACAGTACTCCACATGTGGCCTCCCCAGTGCTGAGGAGAGGGGAAATATCACCTCCCTCAACCTGCTGGCAACACTCCTAATGCAGCCCAAAACACCGTTAGCCTTCTTTGCAGCAAGGGCACATCGCTGGTTCATGTTCAACCTGGTGCCCGCCAAGATCCCCAGTTTCTTTTCTGCAAAGCTGCTTTCCAGCTGAGCAGCTCCCAGCATATACTGGTGCATGGGGTTGCTCCTCCCCAGGGGCAGGACTTTGCACATGCCCTTGTTGAACTTCATGAGATTCCTGTCAGCCCGTTTCTCCAGCCTGTCAAGATCCCTCTGGGTGGCAGCATGACCCTCTGGTGTATCAGCCACTCCTCCCAGTATTGTGTTATCAACAAAGTTGCTGAGGGTATGCTCTGTCCCATCATCCAGATCATTGACGAAGATGTTGAACAAGATTGGACCTAGTATTGTCCCCTGGGATACAATGCTACTGCCACTGATCACCACCCTCTGGGCCTGGCCTTTCAGGCAGTTTTCAATCCACCTCACTGCCTGCTCATCGAGCCTGTACTTCAGCAGCTTCTCTATGAGGATCTTATGGGAGACAGTGTTGACACAGTCCCCCACAACATTCTTGCCTCAATTGGAGAGAGAGGGATGGATGGATAAGAAACTGGCTGGATCATCGCATCCAAAGAGTTACAGTCAACAGTTAGTGTCCAAATGGAAACCAATAATGAGTAGTATCCCTCCAGGGTCCGTGCTGGGACCAATACTATTTAATATCTTCGTTAATGACATAGATAGTGGGATTGAGTGCACGCTCAGCAAGTTTGCGGATGACACCAAGCTGAGTGGTGCAGTTGATTAACTAGAGGGAAGGGATGCCATCGAGAGGGACCTTGACAGGTTTGAGGAGTAGGCCTATGCAAGCCTCATAAAGTTCAACAAGGCCAAGTGCAAGGTCCTACACCTGGGTCAGGGGCAATTCCCAATATCAGTACAGACTGGGGGATGAATGGATTGAGAGTAGACCTGCAGAGAACAACTTGGGGGTACTGATGGACAAAAAAAATTGGATATAAGCTGTCAATGTTCCAGAAAGCCAATCATATCCTGGGCAGCATAAAAACAAGCGTGGCCAGCAGGTCGAGGGAGGTGATTCTCCCCTTCTACTCTGCTCTCGTGAGACTCCCCCTGGAGTACTGCATCCAGCTCTGGGGTCCTCAGCACAACAAAGACATGGACCTGTTAGAGTGGATGCAGAAGAGAGCCGTGAAAATGGTCAGAGGGCTGGAACACATCTCCTGTGAAAGAAAGGTTGAAAGAGTTGGGGTTGTTCAGACTGGAGAGGAGAAAGCTATGGGGAGACCTTATTGTGGCCTTTCAATATATAAAGGGAGCTTATAAGAAAGATGGAGAGAGACTTTTTACCAGGGCCTGTAGTGACAGGACAAGGGACAATGGTTTTAAATTGGAAGATGGTAGGTTTAAATTGGACATTAAGAAGAAATGTTTTGCAATGTGGGTGGTGAGATACTGGAATAGGTTGCCCTGAAAAGTTGTGGATGCCTCATTCCTGGAAGTGTTCAAGGTTGGGTTGGACAGGGTTTTGAGTAAAATGATCTAGTGAAAGATGTCCCTGCTCATGGCAGGGGGGTTGGAACTAGGTGATCTTTAAAGGTCCCTTCCAACCCAAACCATTCTATGAAAACCTTCCTGAAGTCAAGGTAGAAAATATCCACTGTTCTCCTCTCATCTACTAGGCCAGTCATTTCATCACTGAAGTTTACCAAGTTGGTGAAGAATGACTTCCCTTTTGTGAATCCATGCTGACTATTACTGATGACTTTCCTGTCCTTCATGTGCCTGGAAATGGTTTCCAGAATTAGTTGTTCTGCCCACTTCCCAGGGATTGAGGTGAGGCTGACTGGTCTGTAGTTAGTCCACTGGGCCCTCCTTCCTGCCCTGCCTGAAGATAGGATGATCGTTTGCTTTCCCCAGTATTCCAGGCACTTGCAATTCCACTGGCAAGTGGCGATTCCACTTGCCTGGGATTGCCAATGATCATGCAAAGATAATAGAGAGTGGCCTTGCAATGACATCTGCCAGCTCCCTCAGTACTCTTGGGTGCATCCATCCCATCAGAGCCCACGGTCTTGCTGCTATAGCTCTAGCCTTAGCACATTCAACTGTCATCTTCGGGGGTTTTTTGAGATGATTTGAAAATGTGCATCTTGACAGTGAGTGCATGCATTAAATCTATTGTGAATTATTGTGAATTATTTTGTTGATATCATCCTCTACAAATCTAGTTTTGTTGATTGAAAAACTGTTGATTGTGCATATAAAAGTACTCAGTGTTATGATTTTCCATACATGTTTACAGACCAAAGGTTGGATTTCAGTTAAACTGAGGCACAACATGAATGGGACAACATAAATAAAGAAAATGTGAAGTGTCTTATATAAGTCAGAGAGTCTATGAAAAAGTAAAATAATGCAAAGTAGTTTACAGCAACTTTATACTTTGTGTGAAAGATTTATCATTATTCTGTATAGCCCAAAGTGTATACAACCCACTAACAATTCAATTGCATTTCTCTTTCCTGCCAAAAGATCCTGATTAAACAAAATGTACATGAAGTCTAAGGCAGATTCACATTTGCTTCCCCCCCCGAAGAACCAGAGATGTTAATTAAAAGCATTATGGTGAAATGAGTCATCTTGTACAAAACAAGCCCTATCATCAATCTGAAGACTGTTACCAAATAAATTTTCCTTTATCAGACCAAGGGAATTTGTAAATGGAAAGTGGGGAGAGACAGAAAGTTGGATGATAAAAAATAACAGTAAGAAAACCAATTTCAAAACTTTTACAACCCATTATGAAAGAATGCCCCCAAAAGCAATGCTGTTCACGATGACTTACTGTATCCACTTAGTGCACTGGAAGTGCATATTCAAAAGAGATTGATTCATACATAGTAATCACAACTCATTTGTAAAGATGAGTAGGTAAAACAAATTAATCAAACACATATTAACACTAAAATCATTCACCAGTAATAATTTAAATATTTAGTAAAGCCTATATTAATTAATTTCAGGGAAGATGAAGATAAAAATCCTAATGCCTTTTCTGTTGTTTTTCCATAGCCTGAGATGAACATGCCTTCCACATATAGAAAAGCTATGTGGTGCAGTGGATGCGTTTTGAAATTGATGAGAGAAGCAAACCATGTTGAGCTTGTAGCTGCACAGTGTGTTAGTTTGTACACTTTTCCATATAATAACCATATTTGACTCAATGTAGCTAAAAGAGAGAGATCTGTTTCTCATGCTGCAGTCTTGCTAAACAAATCTTTATTAGGATTTTTTTTCCCCCTTTTTGAATACCTTTGAGGTAAGTGATCTTGATTCTGCCACCGACCTGAGTACTTTGCTTATTCCTCAGACCATTCATTTCGTCCCCCTTTACCCTAGTCTGCAAGAGAAATATTCTTTCATTTCCATGTTTGCACATGTAGTATTAATGTGAGAATAAGGCTAATAGGATTGATATTTAGTTCTGACTTGTCCTGGAGCTGGATTGGTCACCCTAATAAACTGCTATTACTACCTAGCTGTGGTCTCTTTCTAAGGATGGTGGTGAACCACAGGAAAACTTTTAGTAGGTATGAAGTGGATCTCTAAAGCTGTTTACATCTTCAGCCACAATTTGGAAGATCAAATGTTTTATATGTATGAAATAATTCAATTACTCCATAGTTGTTATCACAGTTGTGGACTTTTTGATCATTATGTTTATAATACGCTATTGGATTTTTAAAGGTGAATGGCACTTTTTAACAAGTAAAAGGCTGTAAATTGCATATTTTACTGGCTGTAACTATTTAAAATGTCAGTTGCATGCCCATGTTGTCTATAAACATTGCTGCTATAATCTTTTCTTTATGTGGGAATGTCGTTGAACAATTTTTTCTTCCTTTTAATTAACCCCCACTTCCCCACTAAGCCAAAGATATTATCTCTCCAACTGTTTTGCAGACTAAAGAGCTTTTTTTAAGTATATATGTGATTTTACTTAGAAGTGTACTAACAGGAATGTCCTAAATAGTCCTTTACAGTGACACAAGAGCTGCACCATAAATAAGATTCTAAGTTAGTTGATCCAACTTTTCAATTCCTGCATCATACTTTTAATTTTTTTTTTTTTTTCATTTGTCATATGGGGTCTACTTAGCATAGGGAATGTGAGTGCTCTACTATGTGAAACTACAGAAGTCAAGACCACTTAGCAAATTTGCTTCCCAAGTACCAAGATCCTATAGGTAAGATGCATGGTAAGTAAGTAGGCACCTGTCTCTCCTACTTTGAGTTATGCCACTGAACACAATAGAAAGTAAAAATAGTCCTATGATGTGTTTTCTGTGCTATGAAAAATATAAAAATTCTAAATTTAGGGAAGAAAAATATTCAGCTTCTGAATAAATGGGCTCATTTGACATCAGTGGTCCTGTAAGAAAATCTATTTTGAAAAACAGTTTTCTGGAAAACAGAACAAATATGAACATGAATTATTGTTCTTTTATTATAACTTGTCTCTACCTGCTGAAAGTAGAGATTTCCAAATACTAAGCATTCCTGTATTTCTGTTTTCTTTACTGGAAGGGAGACAAGAAAACAAAAGATCTGGGCTGCTGAATATCTCCCTCTTCCGTTCATAAAGATTTCCTGAAAGGCACCTCTCCATCCTGTTGACCATGGAGCCAGTGTCAGAATTTCCCTTTGACTATCCTACGTGTGACCAGAATAATTAATTTCTACAATATTTTGGACAGTATATTATTTATTTTTTTCATTTGCTTATAATATAGTCTCTCACCCTGTAGCCTGTCAGATTATGTGCCATTACTAATACGTCAAGACAATGTAAAACAGTAATGAAAAAACAAATGTAAATACTTGCTTAGAATGTATATTAGATATTTTTTTCTGAAATATCTTTTTCATTTTGAGGAAATCTTCTTGTGTGGAATATATTTGTTCTGCAAATCCACCAAAAAGTGTTTTCCTGAACAAGTATTTTCTATCATAAATCTGCTTTGATTAATATTTTGCAGCCATATTTTTCAACAAATATACTGAAAGAATGTTAAAGTTACAAATTCAAGTACAGCAGGTTTAGGGAAATCCAATTTCCACACTCTGTATGTATATAATAATTCAATAAAGTGACCACAAATTATTTTCTCTGTAATTCTGTCCTCATTCATTTGATGCAATGGCCTTCCCCTTCATTGCCTACAAATTTCACAGAGCAACTAGGCAATTTTCCAGTGTGGCATCTGCTGTCCTAAGCTTGGCAGAGGCTGTTTTTAAAAATCTCTCTTCTACATCTAAATAGGATTTTATCAAGGTGAAGTGTAAAAACATTACTTACTATGATTCTTTTTTACCACCGTGTTCCAGTCCATACGAGGTCATGCTTTGGAGCATGCCTCATCTCTTCATGTTACCATGAGGTCAACTGACAAGACTCAAATAGGAGCATGTAGGCACTGGAGGTATCTGAAGTCATGTTTCTCCCCACAATTCACCTCCTAAATTATGGACAGTATGGCAGTTTAAGACATGTTAAATAAATAATTATATTTATTTAAAATATATGTATCTTTCAGTACATTTGATGAAAAATATTGCTGCAAAATATTAATCAAAACAGGTTTATAATAGAAAATACCAGTTCAGCAAAATACTTTGTTTTACATTGTCTTTGGCATGGGGAGACAAAAAATCTTTCTGTGTTACAGACATCCTCAAGACCCATGGAATAGCAGTTTTTACATTAAACCTAAATACATTCCCTATTAACTCTTAATATCTCTCAAACACAGCCTGAGTTCAAAGTTTATTAACATAGTTGTATGCTTTGACACAGAGTTTTCCTGGTAATTTTCTATGGATAGAAAGCCCAAGTTCTCTACCCTGGCCTTGACAAGACTATGGATTGCCTTACTGCTCTTTATCCCTGTTCTGGAGCTGGTTGCTTTCTGGTATCCAACACGTGCCTGCTCCTGACTCATCTGAAGATGCAATTCTATGAGAAGGATGTCAAAATACTCAAAAGTCTCCACTAGGGCCTGTCACGTCCCACCTAGGAGAAGGGGAGAGTGACTAAGATCCGCAAATCCCCTCGGCGTGGATTAAGGTGAAATAACACTCAAGGTCCCATTACAGGGCCTCGTAACAAATGAGGTGAGGTCTCAGCAGGACCTGAGCTTTGGCTCTTAGGTTCTCCAAAGCACCTGTGGGGTTGGCAACCTGTTCATAACAGAACAAGCAGCTGTCTCTCTCTTAATGGCAATCATGAGGCTAAAGCTACCTGAATGTTTTTTTTCCCAAGACTGCCACCAACAGCTCTTGGAGAGCAGTGCCAAACACTGTGTAATGGCAAGGACCTGGTAGGCTCAGAATCATGAAAGCTCGCCAGTGCGCATCCCCTACCACATACACATACATGCAGAAAATGCTGATTTTCCCTTTGGAGTTGGTGATGGGGAAAGAAGAGGAGATGCTGTGAGCCATGCCTATCCCACAGGTCAAGAGATGTACTGCTCGCACAACCTATGTATCTAGTAGGGTGTGCAAATGAAACAGTATTCCAGAGACCGTGTTTCTGGTTTAGTCACAGTACTGCTAAGGTAAATATGTACATTTTTTTTTATTTAGCTCCTTTGTAGAATGAAGACATGGAAACATTGGACCAATGGAAGGGTGGGTCTGGGTCCACAGCATCACAGGAAATGTTTTGTGTGCTTTGTGTACCTCTACGTGTGTTCTTGTGTATTTAGTCTTGCTGATTAGCCAGCAGTAGATAGCATTGGTATATATTAAAAGATAGTGTGCCTGGCAAAGGCAGCCTCTGCTACGTCCTGGGCAGAAGAACGTGGGTGCAGGACTGGGCAGACACCAGTCACACCCTTAAATAGCCATTGCCACTGCTACAACCCATGCAGTGCAGCAGGGAGTGCTGGGATGGGTTAAGTGCTATCTTGGGCTGGACCTCATGAAGGCAGTAAAGCACCTTCCCGTTCCCCAACCCTCGGTGTTATGGCACAGCATACTTCCCTGTCTGAGGGTGCCAACCCACATGGCTGGGACCAGACTACGAACCAGGCAGGAGCTGATGTGGGGTCCAGCCCACAACTCCCCTGGAAAACATGTCTGTGGCTCCTGATGCCTGCTCAAATGCACTGAGATGGACAAAAAGCCACAGCACCAGTGGTTGCTCCTGTCTGTGCAGGGGCACCTCTCACTCAGGGGGCAGCCACCACCTTGTGACCCCTGTGCCAGCTGTGACATGGCCACCACTGACCTGCTGCGCACTGTAACATGGCCACTGCATCCCCTGGAGGGTGGGGAGAGGGTGGCAGCTGCCACTTCTCTTAGATCAATGTTGTCCTTATCCTGCTCAGGCAGAGTTCAGCCTGAGGGTGCAGGCAATAAATGTAGGTGTCGAAGCACAGCGGAGCATTCAGGTGCTTTATGTACTTGCCTGTGATCACTTTAGCTGTCCTATGAATATGCATGAAATATGTATATTTCCTCATTGGACATGAGGAAAAATTTCCTTAGTAAAAGAGTGGTTAAACATTGGAACAGGCTGCCCAGGGAAGTGGTTGAGTCACCATCCCTGGAAGTATTTAAAAGACGTGTAGATGCGGCGCTTAGGGACATGGTTTAGTGGGCATGGTGGTGTTGGGTTGACGGTTGGACTTGATGATCTTAGAGGTCTTTTCCAACCTTAATGATTCTATGATTCTATGATTCTATGAAACTGGCAGATAAGACATAGGACCTAGAAAAATGCTTGCCCTTTTGGATCAGCCAGATATGCAAAGGCATCTCAAATTGCAAAAAAATATTTATTTTAATTCCAGTTGTGATGCCTAGAACTGCATTGACTCTGTCTACAGACACAGTACACACCTAGATGCACAGAGCAGCATTCAGGTATCTGAAAATAGGCTCTGCAGTATCACTTCAAGTATCGTGAGGAGTCCCACCCAAGAGAAGCACAGTCTGGATACAAATGCTGTGTTATATTGGTCTGCTCTGCTCTGCCTGGATGTCTCAAATATCCCACAAACTCCCAAATGACACCAATTATTTATCTGTTGGTAGCTGAATGGTCTCTGTACAGAATAATTTAATTGCTTAAAGTTAGGTGTCTAGCAGCATTTTAGATATCCTAAGGTATCCTGCCATCCCAAGATGTCAATTTGCAGATCTCCCACAGATCCTCTGTCACATATGGCAGCTCTAAGCAGGTATCTCGGGTATTCTAGGACATCTAGAATGGCTCTAAATAGATATATTTATGCTTTTCATTGCTTTGCTACATTTTGACATCTAAATTTAGTTGTCTACAGTGTGGTACTGAAAGATACCATGAGGGATTTATTTCTGTGCTGGAGCAGTTACAACTCGCCTGGACTATTTTAGAACAGTCTGTCAGGATAGGATCACTCCAGTCCTAGAAATGCCGGTTTTCTTTTGTACTTTAGCACTAGAGATGGGACCTTTAGTTTGACAGATGGATCATTTCATCTCACAAGTTATAATTGCATGAATAAACGCTGAATTGTTTATTACAGCATACATATCACATACATATGTACATATATACATGCATACATACATACATACATACATACAGCTACATCTCATTGCAGTCTATGTATCTTTCAGAATCTTATGAAAACATAATGACTGCCCAATTGCCCCATAAAAGATAATGTTGCGTTAGCTCAGTGCAATACCTTGCAGGACGGAAAGATTAATTTAAAGCACAACTGATTTCAGCCTCACACTCACAATCTCATAACCACCAGCACCCCGATGTGTGTAAGCAGTCTGCCAAGCACTCGGGCACGAAGACACTCTTATCCAGACAGTCTGTCCAGAGTTGCTGCAATAACATGGAGGACAAGGGGGCATCAGTTTTCAAGCTCTTCCCTACTCTTCCTGGGTTCTGCTTAGGAACGTGCTGGCTTTGGATATGTCTCATTGGGGCCAGTCGGGATGACAGTGGTTAATCTCTCTATCCTGTTCCACCTCTGTGAGTTGCCAGGATTTCATCACTGTCTCTATTTCAGATCTGGTTGTCCTGAGAATTTGCAGGTAGATATGTCCTAGGATCTTGATGACCTGCTGCTGCACGTGTCAGCAACACATGCCATTTTTGTAGCCCTTCTCCATTCATATCAATATGAACATTGTTATTACAATTTTGCAAAATCCTAGAAGATTCCTGGGCTTCTATTTTCTTATACATTGTAGACAGTTTGGTACCTACTGGCAAAACATTTACCTTTTATGATTCATAAGTTTTCTTCTCAAAAGTCTCCCAAGCTTCTGGTGTATTTCAGCTATATATTGTCGTAAACTTTCCACTTTCCTGGCCTAGAATTACAAATGAAGATTACAGTTCACTTCCTCCTCTGCAATCATTTTTGTCTTTAAATTCTAACCTAATGCAATTTTCATATGCTATCTCTCTATTTTATTGGATTCTGGTGAGCTTTATGATATGCTTTCCCACTTTCTCATTCTCTATTATTCACCTCACGTTATCTATTTTTATCCAAGACAAACTGGAAAAAAATTTTGAAAAGAAACAGAAGAGCCACATGCTATTACTAGGACAGGCACACTCTTTTTGTGCATTGTCATCATACTTTCACTGACTGCCCTGCTGCACATTTATCAAGGGCTACCTCTCTGGCTAATCTGAACTTTACTGGTTATAACAGGTATGGCAGCTGACATCAGGTACACATCTTCATCCAGATTCTGCTATGCAGCGTTTATAGTTGGGAGCAGCAGCTGATTCTCTCCTGAGATTAGCAGCAAAGTGATCAACGCCACATAGTTAATAAATATGAAGTTCAGTTCCAAAAATAGTTGTTATGAGAAAGTCAGGATGGTTGAAGAAAAGCTGAGCTGTGCAGGAATTAGGCAGACATTTTGAGTAAGTTCACCTTCATAAGAAGAAACTTATTTTCTGTATGATTGCATCACAGAGCATGTTTCTTACAATGGTAAACATTGATACGCAATTTAAAAAAACAAGAAGTTTGTATTGTCAGCCTCACATTCTGTTAGTAACAACTGGAGAAAAAATATTTCATAATAGGAAAAAAAGAAACTGTTCAAATACTTTATGTTCAGACGATTAAGTTTATTTAGAAAGTTGTTTCAGAACCACTAGAATGATTATGAAAGTCTGCTGATATGAGTGTAAGAATGTAAGTCTTGAAAGACAGGTTAAATCACTAGAATCTAGCCTCTTCAGGCCTCTGTATTGGCCTGGGCTGTTGTCTTCCATAGCTGCCCTGGCATGACATCCGGTTCCAGATACTGTGGTTCACATGAAGATAAAATACAGTTGAAATGTGCACCCTATGACTGCATGACCCTTGTGCATCTCTTGTGTCCTTGCAACCTAGAAGAAAGCCAGCAAGGAGGGGGGCAAAGGGAGGTGTTGAGGGACTGCAAGGTGATGGCAGCCCCCAGGCGAGAGATGCCCCCACACAGACAGAAGGCGTTGCTGCTGCTGCACGTCGACCTCTCCCAGTGGGCCTGGGTTGTGGGGTTTTTCCGTCCCTATGCATTCAAGCAAGCTACCCTGGGGAGCCACAGGCTGGGCCCTATGTCAGCCTCCTGCCACTGACATCAGGTCAGCAGTGGCCACATCACAGTGAGGGTCTGTGACATGGCTGGCACCAGATATAAAAATGGCTGTGGGGCTGGGGAAGAACTTAGTTTTGGAGGAAGCACAGGGTAAACATTGGTCTTCTCACTTCTCAGTCAGTCGCTGGAGATTTTTGGAACTTTCCATGGAACAGCATTGACCTGAGTAAAAGGAAAGATGCACGGCACCTGCCTGCAGCCTGTTATGGCCTCAGAGGTAGCTGCGCGGTCCTCATCCCCCTTCCCCACTGCGTGAGGCTTTCCTCAAAATGGTTTCTGATTCATGGGCCCATCAGACTGGTCTTCTGGTTCACACAGTCATTCTGGGGATTCCCTTTGGGGATTTCCTTGTTCTCCTCAGGTACATGTTCTCCTGGATTGGCATTTTGTCCTGGCTTCCTATCTGTGCATGCAGGATTGCCTGCACCTGACAGCACTGTGCCAAGCCCAGAGGCTGCCTCAGCTGCACAGATGTCCTGTCAGGCTGGGGCAGATGTGAAGCCTCTCGGTCTCTGCTTTGCACGTGACAAGAGGAAACGGGCATCTAAATCTGAGGCTGCTCAGAGATTACATGGGTATGATGGGTTCAAAATGGCCACTCATGGATGGCAGTCCTGTGTGCACTGTGGGCAGCACTGAAAGAGCGTCTCACAGAGGTTTCCCCTGTAAAGGGGGAGCAGCCGCCATCAGGTGCCCGATGGACGTGACTGCCAGGACATAACAGTGCATGGGTGGGCTGTGTGTCCTGCCTGTGATGTGTTGCTTCCAAAAAAGCGCACTATGCAGAAGAGGACAGGGCTGTGAGATATGATGTGAAAGAGTCAGGGTGTGACAGGCAGCCCACATCACCCTTTGGGGTCTAACAGCCAGAAAATTCACTGGAGGGTGTCTTGATACCTGTGGATGCTCCCGCCATGCTGGGTACGGTAGGTATATCTAGCATGGTATAGCATCGTGGGAATTTTTACTCCATGGCATTGCAGGGGATACAATGGGAGAGTGTACCTGCAGCCACAAGAAGTAACATCCATGTAATTCTTTGTGGAACAGATATTAAAATAATTTATTAAGCATAGGGACAAAAACCTTCTTGGACACCTGGTGGTCAAGATGCTGATAAACTCTTCTTTCTATGACATGAGCATCCACGATGTATGAGTACTGCTTCATTTTATTATTGCAAGTGGTAAAAAGTGCATAGGCTTTTCAAACAGAACTATTTTAGGTCTGCACAATGTTCAATTTGTTACAGACTAAAATTGTTTGTGGTTTTGAATTCAATGGTATT
Source organism: Pygoscelis adeliae (assembly GCF_000699105.1). Taxonomy (NCBI): domain Eukaryota; kingdom Metazoa; phylum Chordata; class Aves; order Sphenisciformes; family Spheniscidae; genus Pygoscelis; species Pygoscelis adeliae. Next base: position 15,667,762 of record NW_008825109.1, read on the forward strand.
GTCAGACTGATAAAATGTCTGCTCTCTGCAAATAAACTTCCTAGTGGTATATTGCAATTCTCAGCAAGGTCTGCCTCTGTCAATCCGTACAAGCTCAGGTAGGCAGACTGGAACAAAATGAATATTTTCTGGAGGTGAATTAATTTCCCTTGTGGTTAGTGGGGCAGGTAAGTGTGAACAATAGAAGTTTTGCACATATCTTTTTTTCTTTAAAACCGTGTCTGCAACTAGCATGCACATCCCACAGAAGGAAAATTTAGAATGTTTGCTCGGTTCAAGTCAGTAAACAAGTATTTTGTACTGATAAGATTTAGCATGGAATTATGGGAGTACAGAGATTTCATAAACCAGCTAGGATGGCTGTCAGACATCTATTTATATAGTAAGAGATTTGGGGGATGAAATGGCAGTTAATGGGATTTAAAAAAAAAAATATTAGAGTGGTTATATTCCACCTATGTAACTTGCCACCACTGTTTCAGTCCTCAGTTGGCAATGTATTTTGGACTTGTGAAGTGCAATGATTTCTCTAAAAAGACTTCAGTAGAAAAAAGATTCATAGAACAAGACTGAAGCAGACTTTATGTTAGATTGCGTTATGTTTGCTTACCTGCCTGTACAAAGAAAAGATCTGAGGAAATTAGTCATATGCATAACATCTGTAACAAGAGAACTAGTAGCAGGGATATTGAACTGTGAGGCTTAATCTGTATGGGATTCAATGCTTGCTCAAATTGAGCATTTTCTGCTCCTAGGATGCCAGTTTAACTGTTTCATGGCAGGTTTTCTGACACTCTATAGACAATTTTGCATGCATAAGCTACTTTAGAGACTGCCTGCTTGCCTTCTAGAACATGATAGAAGTATTGTATTTTACTTTGTTATCCATTTGAAATTGGCAGGACTTGTTGGGGAGGTAGAAAATACAGCAGGTTGCCTACACCTGTTAAAACCAGTACTTGGCTCTACCTGTCTGTACGTTGACCTCTAGAGCTAAGAAGAACAGAAAACACTATCATAGCACAGCTTGGATGGGCTGCTACTGACCTCATGTTGAGAATCTCCCAGCTTCTTGTCATGCTAACCATGATTTTAGCTTGAGCCCTAAAGATCCCTTACCCTAATTTTGTTATAAATTGTACAGTTCACATTAGCTTACTTGACTCTTACATTGGCTAGCTAAGGACTCTTAAAGCCATTTTTAAATCAGCCTAATATAACCTTTTTAATTTAGGGCTGCTTATTTCAGGCCTACTGGTCAACACAGAGGAGAGCAAAACGTAGGGGAAAGAAAAAACTGTGTAGAAGGAATCATAATTGAATGAAATTCTATTGAATGGAAATAGCAATACAGAAAAAGGACAAGAAAAGTGGAAGCAGTGTTTGGAGAGAAATAAAAGGAATAGCAAAATAGTAAAATTAAGGATTTCTGTTGATGTGAGAAGAACAATGAAGGCAACAAAAAAATTCATTATAGAGGTACAAGTGTACAGGTTGCAATGAAAGAGCAGTAGATGAGCGAAGTATAAGCCATATGACAATTTAACAATTATGCAGTTAATGAGAGATATGGAAAATAAGCATTTAGGCAAATAATGAGCAGTTAATCAACCAGGCAATTAAGCAATAATATGCAATGTCTTATGGCTCCTACCTGTTCCATTAAATTTAGGTAGAAAGAGCCTTAGCTTCTCTTTACATACCAAAGTATGTAAGCCTCCAGTTCGGTGCTCATTAGGAAATAAATAATAAAGAAGGGAAGTCAACCTTAGGTCTTTTAAAAGCACAACTCATTTACAGTAAATGAAACAAACAGAAAGAATGAGCTCCTAACAGCTGGTTTATTTTAGATGAGTTCTCTCAATTTGTAAGCAACACATTGCTGGGATTAGGATGGTGAAGTACGTGGTAGACTACGAGAAATGATAAAACTCACGTCACGGTTTTGTGTTACAAACATTGGGTACACTACCAGAAAGCATGATAGAAACAGTAAAAGCTGTCTGACGGCAAGGGTGAAGTTTCTCAGGTTGATGTGATTGCTTTTAAAAGGCTATGAATAATCGCAGTGTATATGATGATAAGTATAAGAGAAGTAGTTGGCACTTAACATAAAAGTATCTTCAAAATCTTTCACAGGACTTTCTGATGTAAATACATTTCTTTTCTTTCTGAGTTCATGTTTAGTGGCCTGGTATGTATCTGAAATATTTTTAATTATTAGGCCAATTGGCCTAAAAATATGACTGCAGTCTTGTCCATAGAGTTGTTACTTTAAAAATACTTGGGAAAATAACTTCAGAAAATCCCATACTGTCAATTAGCCACTTACTTACTTACACTTTTTTTTGAAATATCACCTGTAAATGTTGTGAATACCTAAAACATACATGAGATAAAACGTACTGGAGATCTAAACTGGTAAGAGTGAAAAATCAGAATCTCATTTCATGTAACATGAAGCCGGATAACATTTCTTTTCATAGTAATACATTGACATAATTCACTATCAATCACACAGTGTCTGCTTCATCTTCTGGAGTTGCCTTCATTAAGTCACAAATCACAGCAGTCACTACAAATAACAAACCTAGTGCATATTACATTTTAAAATAAGCTCTCTGTGAAAATAAATCAATCTTATGGGTTTGTGTTGTTGCCATAATAAATGCTCCAAGTCACATGGTTTAGATAAAAATGAAAATGGTAACTCAAACTAAGTATTTTATTTACAAATAAGTTAAACTCCTTGCATGATTATCTTTCCTCTTCTGCATATGTCAGCTGATAGGAAAGAACATACAGAAAAGAGATTGAATTCAAACTTACAGATTACTTAAAAATTGCAACAAAGCAGCAGAATGACAGTAATGAGCACGAAAAGGGAAGACAACTGGCCCAGGTATATACTTGCAATGACAAAGGAAGCCGGAGTCAAAGAAACTTTGAGTAGCTGACGTATAATAATTATGATGCTCAAATTTGTCATGCTTGTGTCTGTTTCAAGGACAAGACTACTAACCCAGAGCTTAATAGTGTTTAGTGTTTCATTTTGAGTATAGGGATATATGCCTGGCATATTTTTGCATATATTTTGTGGCAGTGAATTCTTTGTCAAAACATTAATCTCGAAGGTCTGAAGGGCACAGAGGATTTTCTCTGATTCCAACTACCACTGCCCAACCATTTATTTGGCTTCATAAAATCGAACCCTTAGCACAGACTAATAAAGCTGAAATCTGTAGAGCAATTTTTTCCACATTTCAAGCAAATTGTTCTAGTGAAATTTCAGCCTAGTATTTTTAAGCTCAGACATATGGATAAGTAAAATTGAAAGAAATTTTCTTTTTTAAAATATGGAAAAGCTGATCTCTAAAGCTTAAGCACTCAGTCAGGGCACGCTGCGTCGGAAGGAGAGGACCAGATCTTTTGTTAATAAAGATATAATCTGAGCTGATTGAAACTGCAAGAATAAGCTGTGAAAAACTCCTTAAATTCAAAAATAAGTTGTAATAATCCTTTGTGGCAGTAAAGCATCTTCCTTCTGATGTCCTCAAAGCATTCCTGAACCATTAAGAAGCTCTGAGGCACGCCTTTGCAGCTCAGCATGATGCTCTGTGGTTCTCCCACCGAGGTCCAAGCAAGTACAGTTCTGGACAGGCACAGTAGCTTAATTTGCAAAAACTGTACAACTGCAGTAGCATAGCCTGACAGTTATGCTGACTAGCTGGGTGTCCCAGCAGAGATAATTAGCTCCACACTGATACAACTCTGCTGTACTTGTTGCCATTAGTACTTTGTTTGGCACTAGCTCAGAGTTCTCCCCAGTTGTCCACTTTATGACACAGAACCTACTCTTAATTTCTATAGTATCCGGACAAAACATGTAATAATGATTGGGAAGCCAAGGCACGGGAGTGGAAAGGATTGCACTGAGGATGGGCGACAAAGGTATTAAACCCGTGAGAGCTTTAGTGACTTCTGTGACTTGTAGATAAGTCCATATTTCAAGTCTGTCCCAACAGCGGTCTTAGCACTGTAGCTACGTTTGTATGTTTATGGAAACTAAATTAAAAAGACCAGTACAATAATTGATGAGAGAAGCAGAAAACGGAAGGCTTCTTTTTTGTGAACTGATGTTCAGGGAACCAGGAGTTTGTTTTTGTAATACACACAGACTATTACTGTGGTAGGCTAATATCTTCCTTGCAAATCGGTGTTTCTGTGGAGGTAGACCAATATGTTGATGTAAGTTGTAGATCGGTTTCTTAAACCTTTTACAATTTCTCAGCTTCTGAAGAGATTTTCTCACATTTGTAAAAAGATGTGTTTGTCCTCTATTTCAAAAATGTCTTGATTCACTAAGCTGCCTGCAGTGTCAAAATCATCACAGCCATCAATATTCATTCAATATAATATCTAGGTAGAAAAGGGCATTAAAATGTTTTGCATGAGATGTGTATTAGTTTCTTGTATTTTTTTTTCCATTGTGCCAACTTTTATTTATAAATGCATAATGCTATCTAGTTGTTGATGACTATCTTTTCTAGATAATGATCGGCATTACCTGGCATAAATAGTATTCTGGGCTGCATTAAGAGTAGTGTTGCCAGCAGACTGAGGGAGGTGACCCTTCCCCTCTGCTGAGAACTGGTGAGACATCTGGGGTACTGGGTCCAGTGCTCAGCTCCCCAGCACAAAGGAGATATGGAGCTACTGGAGAGAGGCTCTGTTATGCAGGCTTTCCTGCCTATTGGGAAATAAAGGTTTTAGGCTAATTTCATCTTGCACGCTATTTAAATGCTTGTTCTTCAGAAAAAGCTGCAGTATGAATTTCCCCATGAAAAGATACCTTGGGTTTTTTTTTAATATTGGAGCACTGAGAAGCACTGATTCTTTACATCTTTTTTTACTGTGTACTTACAATCATTACATGCATATAACCAAATATGATTCTATGATTCTAAATTTCCATAATGTAAATAACATAGACTGTTAATAAGTAAATACTCGTGCTCTATATTAAACAATTCACATACTTACATAAAATGAACATTATGTATTTTCCTTGTCAAAAGTATTGCCAGAGGTTAATGTTTTCATTTTCTGTAAATGTGTATCAAAATAATTATGTAGGATTTACAGGAAAGATTTATTATTGGTCTAACTGGAAAAATGAAGCAGGTTTTTTTTGGCCTAGGTTAATGTTAAATACTGTCTCTTTGTAAAAACCTCTGCTATCCTTTAATTGTCAATGTTGACTGATATTTAAAAACTAGAAAAGGTACAAATATGCCAGATGCGATATACAAGGTTTCATTTGTGTACTTACTTTTAACTTAGAATAGATGCTTCCTAAATTTGGAGTGCTGATTTAGGTACCATTTTGAAAATCTCCCACTTGAATGGTGTAGTGACATGTTATCTTGAAAAATTCAGGAGTGTTTTAAAATACCGTATCATGGAACTAAATAAATACATGAAACATTATTTCCAGTTATGAAATGTTGTTACTTTACTAAACATGTTCCTAAGATACTGATGTTTGTAGCATACCATGAAGAAAGCAGTTGTGTGCACATGGTTGTAGGGAGAGCAGTTTCTTATTTTTCCATTGCAAAAATCTGAAGGGTTAGTTCTGTGCAGTGATAGCTAGGCTGGCAGAAATGAACTCTCAGTGACTGCAGGGCTGCTTACTGCTTCTCCCTAGATGCCTTCCGTCTGTTATGTCCTAGACTGTCAGTGGATATTGTATTACTGCTACTGCAAGTCACCACAACACTTAAAAGACTGAGTTTCTTTCTAGTTCAAAGAGTTCATAATATAAACTAAACATTAGCTCTAGGATAGTAATTCTATTTAGGAAAAATAGAGAGAGTTTGTTAGTCAGTACAAGAGAGGAGAAATTATGCAGAATAAAGCTTTGATGTAAAATATGAAATTTAGAAAAGGAATGTATTTTTGGACATTTCAGGATCTATTAAACATAAGGGGTTAGCAAGAGTCTGAGAAGGCTAAAATAAGAAGAAAATTATGGAAGGGTAGAAAGAAATAAGGAGATAGTACATTAAGCTCAACTTAGACCTTCATGGGCACCTTGGATTCTTGAATAAACCATTTAATTACTTGGCTTTCCAGCAATTATGCCAGGTAGTCTGAAAATATAGTGATGTTAGTTACCTGTGTTCATATTCATTAGGAGTCAATGGCACTTCAAATATCCTGAGGCTTTCTGAAACTCTTTTTTAAGAACATTTAGAGTAAATTGCATTCAGCTACTAGAAATCTGTGTGAAACAGATTTTTCTGAGGGGTTGATGTTAAATTTTGAAATTAATTTGGTTCAATGTGTGATGAATTAACAAGTGTCTGTTCTGTGGAATACAGAGGCTTAGAGAATCATATTTTACCCACTAACTTATAGTGGACACAAGATTGTTAGATGATTTACACAGAAAAAATCAAGTTTGTGATCTTTCCCCAAGGAGCTTAAAATCTCATTTTAGAAGCAACATGGTGAAGAACATTAATTACTAGTAGATGAGATAAAGCTATAAAAAGTTTACAGTAAAAAAACAAATATGAAATTGTGAATTCAGCAGGCATAGAAAAAAATTTGTTTGAGAGACTGATATATGGGGCCATGCAGTAAACCCATAACGCTCTTTGCGAGTATCTAGTTACACTTCTACTCGCCTGGCTTTTTCCTCTTCGCACCTGAATATTCTATTTTCTCTGATTCCTCAAGCTTTGAGGGGAATATGGTATTAAATATATAGATTTATTTAACATCTTACCCTAATTTTATAAAACCAGAGTGTACCATATGATTAACTTTGTTGTTTACAAATGTTCTTTTAAAAAAGTCATTAGCACCTCACAGTGATCAGAACATGAAATCTCTAATTATTTCAAATGCAAAGAGGAGGGAAAGATTACGGGCCAATTAGTATGTTTGAATATCTTATGAAACATTCTGATGTGAATTCTTACATATATATATGCGTGTATGTGTATGTATATGTGTACATATACATGTGTTTTATAGACTAAGTAGGGAGATCAAGCACTTCGAAGCTGGAAAACTGTAGAATTAAGGTCATTTAGATAACTATAATTCAAACTCTTTCATTGCACATTTTAAAGGCAGAGGAAGTAATGTGACCTTAGCTTGCTTCTATTACAAGATTGTGTTAAGTGCTTGCCATTTTCTCCCCATGTACATTTATGTCATAAAAATATGAGCTTGCATCTTGTTGTAATACCTTCATTGTTATACCAATAACCAGAAGAGTTGTTAATGAGCAGTAGCAATTAATTGAACAATTAGTGAAAACTAGTGCATGGGCATAAAAGGGAATGCAAGGGCAAGCAGAACTCTTGGGCAAAGATCAGACACAATTGCTGCTTTTCTTCACTAATTGGTACCTGCTGATCTGAGTGGTGATCTACGGTACATTTGTAGAACATATCCTTAGTTCCGTTTCAAATATGGTTCAAGAGGACTTTACTAAGCTGTTAATTTTCCTCTCTTTTTTCTCTGATCTCTTTGCACAGCTCAGGTCTTAAGAGAGCTCTTGATAGGACTTTTAGATCAACGTGGACAGTAATTGATAATAAAGTATTCTAGCCAAGGATCTCCTAGTTCTTCAAGTCACCAAAAGTCTACCGTCACGTGTACTGTATATTTTTCAAAAGTAGCATAAACCCTGGCTGCAAGCCCTCCTCTTCTCAAATTATGCACACAAACATCCAGAGGATAACCCCAGCATTTTGAGTTCTCCACTTGAGTACAAAGAAGTAATTTTCTCTGGCCCTTATCTTCTGTAAAAATGATTTAATTAGTTTTACTCATATACACCTGGCTCACACTAGGTAGTTAATCTTACTCTTCATTTGTGCTTTCATAACGATAAGGACCTTGCATTGCTCACAGAGTTTAGAATTAGATCCTTCCAGTTCTCTGGAGACATTTGCTGGCCATCTTTCTTTGCTACATATTGCCAACTCCATCAGGTGTGTGTCTAGAACAATTTGTACATAAGATAGCTATCATGTTCAATCACACAGACACACACAAGGATGCTATAGGGGATGTCATGGAAGAAGGTTTTGGTTTTGTTTTTCTGGGAACACTCTGCTCAACTTGTCAGAAAAATGCTGTAGATGTTATTTCAAGGAGATATCTATTTTTAATATTTTCATGTTAATGAAGAGTCCTGTTTTTTACAATACTAAATACAGAAAAGTACCCATTTACCCTGCCTTTACCTAAGTAGCACTATATATACAGTATTCATATGGGAAAATAGAAGTTTATTTTTATTGCTGTATATGTTGTTATGCAATCTCACAGAAGTTATTTTCCTTTCTCTTTAAAGGGTAATTTGTTAATTAATGCCTTTTTTCTTGGCTTTGAACAGATCAGGATTAACACTGTTCAGAACAAATGCTTAGCAAGTTTAAAGCCTCAGCGATGTGCAAATCTGGATTCTAGAGACCCTAATAAGCTCTCACTTATAAAATGCATGTCTTTACTGCAGGCTACATCATTCTGTAAGTTTTAAACATATCACACCAAATACTGGAAACAAAAGATGGAACTCTGTACAAAGTACTAACCCTACAAGGAGGACAGGAGCTAAAGTGCCAAAGAGCAGGAGGAAAAAATAATTCAAGAAGGATATCTCAGATTCTTCTGCTAAAGAGGACTTTATGGTTTCAGATAATATAGAGGGAACTCATACAACTGGTAATTGCATATTGCTGATATCAGATTGTTACAGAAATACTTTAAGCAATTGTCTTTTTAACCTTTTTTATTAAGACTAGCAATACAACAATGTCAATATGCTGTTCCTTGTACACTAGCAGCGCTGAATCTTCATCTTGCCTACACCAGCTGTGAAAACGATATGTGTGTACTCTATAGTGGTACATGAGCATTATGCACAAGTAATAGTCACAATATGCCAGAATAGGGTGGTACGCCATAGTAACACTTCAGAAAGGGATCCTGGCATGTTAGGCAAAGGGAGATTGGTGTGAAATTAAGACATACTCAGACGTTTCTCTTTTTCCTCCCAAATCAGTACTGTTAA
>NW_008825109.1:15676911-15690079 GCF_000699105.1 Pygoscelis adeliae
TACTTATACAGATATACATGCACATGTATATCAGTCCATATGGAAATTTCAAATAACAGGGAATTTGGAGTAAAACTTGATATACTTTTCAATTGCATGCTTTTCACTAACATAGACACGTTAATCTACAGCAGCAAATTGATTAAGCTGATCAAATGAGGTGGTTTGAAAGCTCCCACTAGGCCATTATGATGGATCATACCTTGACAAATGATGAATAATGCATAAGGGCCAACATGTTGACATGTTACTTAATTACATTGTTAATGCAACCGTGATACAAGAATTTCAGAAGGCAAAACTGGACAAGTCTGAAACAGTATGATAGTTATCTAATTCCATGTAGCAAAAATGTCAAAGACTGAATAACAATCAGAGTGTGATATAAATAGTAAAAGTAATGACCTGCACACATAGTGTGGAAAAGATAAGGGAAAATGGTAAAGATAAGGATAATGATGTATTTGACAAAATATTAACAAAATATTCTGAGACTATTGTATGATAGTCTCAGTGCTGCCCTCTTAATTAGCATGCATAGGAATGAGTAAAAATATTCAGGAATACAGTCAGCGCAGTAGCATGGCATTACTTAAGATTGATTTTTGTGGTGACATTACTAGTATCTGAAACAGACACACCCTCTTGTAAACTTGAAATTCTTCCTAAAGTTTTCAGTATATTTTCAATGAGTGTAGCTTATATTTTGCCACCTAAACTTCAGGAACTGCTCTTAATGCCTGCCAGGGGAAGCCAGATCACAACACAACTCTATTATAAATTAAATACAAAAACAGATGTTTTAATAGAATAGGGACTATCAAATATATTTACTGTTCCTAATAGAGAAGCAGTAAGTGATCACTGAAGGCTTCACTACAGTAAATAGTCTCTTACTAACCGCATTAATGGTATTCTAGTGAGTCTTTTGGTAAACCTCCAGAATCAAGTAAGCACCTGGCTGCGTTCATGGCACAATCAAAATAGGTCATTTCAGTTTTTTCCCTTTCAGGGGCAAACTTTGTTTGAACTCGAGTTCACATTTTCCCATAATCTATCAAATGGTCTTATTGAATTCCATCAGTAATGATAAATATTAATACACGTATTGTATCTTGTGTTAGTCCTATTTGTGAAAATCTATTTTAATTTTGATTGGCAAAATTATTTACTGAAGGTAATGTGTAAAAAGTTATGTAGCTAATTTATAATTATTCATTTTCTCTGACTATGAAAAAAAAATATTGTTAATTTTACATGTTCATTTTGATCATATGGGTCTTTGGTTTTCTAAATTCTATAACAAAAGTAAAATTTTTTGAAAAGTACAAAAATATATTAAGATTTCCACTTGAGCTCAAGAAGAGCTTAACTTTGTATATTAAAAGTAACATAAATTGTGCAAATTTCTTGATCTAATTTTAAGTAAGTAGAGTATGTTGCCTAGAATCTGGATTTATAAAAAAAATTATGATGAACACTTAATTACTAAGGTTTGTACCTATACATGTCTGTTTTCTTGAAAGAAATCTCTCAATAATTTGCTTACCAGTAATTTGAGCTACTAATATAAATCCAATTCTAATATAATAGATTTTAAAGTCCAGATTGTGCCAGTTTTCACTGGATGATCTTATGAATGATGTGGCATTTTGGTACTTACATGATCAACATACTCAATAGTTTATTTCTCTGCAACACCCACGTTAGATATTGTGATATTTAACTGCCCATTGTTCTTGGGTAAACATGATACTACCATGGAGGAAAATCAGACTCCAAGTAGAAAAGAATGAAATACATTAAAATAGGCTAAAAGGAAAGTTTCAATGAAAATGACCAACTCAAAGTTAAAACTGCTTTTATTTTTTTGTAGAAAACTCAAAATATAATCTGGACTTAAACTAGAAAATGCTGGAGAAATAAGTGAAGACACAAAGGTGTCAAAAAAACAAAAGGCAGTAATAATAAGGGAGGTGATCTAGAAAGACATAAAGCAATCTGTAAAGCTGGGTTAATGATAGATGGTGAAGTTAAAAACAAAATTAAATGGATTAAGTAGCAGAAGATCATCAATATCAGGGGGAAAAGCTCAAATGAAGAATAAGGAGAAATGAGGGGAGAGGAGGACTATTTTCTGTAGCAAACCCATGAACTATCAAGGAAGGCAGCTGAGAGGAGGGCTAAAGAATCAATGCATTTTCTGCGTGAGAGTGTGGGCAGGGGCATGCTTCTAAAGAGATGTGAAATAGCACAATGTAAGAGTCTACAGGCCAAACAGTGCTGAATCATAAACTTTGGTGAATGAAAGAGTTACTGAATATACTACCCCAAGAGTAGGTTAATTCCTAAAAAAGTTATATTGTGATCTGTGTTACCTGATTAAAATAAAAAAACCATGGTTGGAGTTTTCAAAATGTGGTAATGGAGTTATCTATGTAATATAGAAAGTAATATATTAGCCTATATTAAAATGGTGTAAGATTTGAATTCATGACTCTTAAAATGGTAGTAACACCACCTTTTTTATTTTTACACATTCTTTCTTGCCTTCACTGACTTGAACTGTTTGCCTACTTGACATCTTAAGTAACCAGCTTCCCCCACAGGCACAAGCTGAGCTATGATTTGTTCTGTTTCTGTGCCTCTAACTGATCACACTGTTTACTTCTTGCCATGAAATCTCTATACTAGACCTCACTGTGTGAACAGTACCCTGGTGTTAACTATGGCAGAATATCTCGTTCAGCAAGGGTGCTTCCTTCCTGGCATGGGTTTGGGTTGCTACACTTTGTTTCTAATCTGTGAGTCCCAAAGGAGTAACCACTGGCATTTACAGCAGTTTAGTTATGCTACAAGTGATGGATAGACCTTCATTCTTCAAATCTTCCCCATGGTAGTTTGAACTGTCTGAAATCATACTGGCATATGTAACCTTTTTTGGACCATGTGAACTGTAAGTGGCTTAGCTGTCTCTGTACATCCATTTCAGCAATCTACTTTCTATGAGAGAGTGTGTCCATACTGTCAATTTACCTTGCTCCATATTTCTGTCAAGGTTCTTGTTCCCCACATCATCTGTGCTTCATTCACACTTGCTCACTACAGGACTTACTTCTGGAACAAATTACCTACCACCTGGAGGAAACCTGGGCAAACTTAACAGGTCGTTTGCTCCAGGACCTACCTCAGACAGACAATATGGATGCTTACTGAAATAAACTCAGGCCCAACACTAGCTCAGCAGGCCTTGGACTTGCAAAAACCCTTATCCCACACCTCATGCCATACAGATTAGTATCATTCCGTGAACATACCACTCTGGGTGGCTTTCACATAGCTTTCTCATTATTTCATAATGAATTTCGTAATTTCGAACTTTCATGACTGAAGAGAAACACACAAATAATCACTATAACTGATGGCAACAGGAGTTTCATATGGGTGCTAGAGCAGACCAAAGTTTGGTAAAATGGAAACTCTTTAAGTCTCTTACACTCAGAGTAACTGAGGAAGGAAAGTACCTCTGGAGATCACCTGTTCCAACCCCCTGCTCAGAGCAGGGTCAGCCAGAACGTGTAGCCCAGGACTGTGTCCATCCTTGGAGACTCAACAACATCTCTGGACAACCTGTTCTAGTGTTCGACCACCCTCACACTAATAAAATCCCCCTTGACTACTGTTCTGTTGCAGGCTGAACAGTCCCAAATGTCCCAGCCTCCCCTCGTATATCAGATGTTCTGATCTCTTAATCATCTTAGTAGCATTTTGCTGGATTGACTCCAGTTATATCCCCATGCACTTCCTGCAGTCCTAAACCTAGAGAGCGGCATCCTCCTCGGGAGCTCAGCTGAGCCAAAGTCTCTGGCATGCTGGGTAGCTGGGGTAGTGGGAGCAGCTGCTGCTCCAAGGGGTGCTGGGACCATGCCCTGCAGGGCATCACCACCACTGCTGAGCGCACAGACAGTTCTCAGCAGTCTCATCTGCTGCTGGAGCTCACCAGTGGTCACAGCTTTCTGTAACTATCCTCTCCCAGCAAAGGCAGGCACCTTGGAGGTCTTCAAGTGTTCCCAGAGTCCTCAAAAAATCCCAGAAGTTGTTCCCAGGAGGTCCAGAAAATGAGCTCATAAACTGCTGCACAAACAGCAGAGGCTGTGGGCTGCCTCTGTTAGCTGCACTCTTCTCCAGCATGATGCAAAAAGGGTGCAGGTGTATACATGTGGTTTAACCTTAGTCAGCAACTGAGTACCACACAGCCACTCGCTCACTCCCCCCACACCCCGGTGGGATGGGGGAGAGAATTGGAAGAGCACAAGTGAGAAAAACTCCTGGGTTGAGATAAAAACAGTTTAATAATTGAAATAAAATAATAATAATAATGTAATAATAATAATAATAATACACAAAGCAAGTGATGCACAGTACAATTGCTCACCACCCGCTGACCGATGCCCAGCCAGTCCCTGAGCAGCGGCCCCCCCATGCAGCTTCCCCCAGTTTATGTACTGAGCATGACGTCACATGGTATGGAATGTTCCTTTGGCCAGTTTGGCTGTGCCCCCTCCCAGCTTCTTGTGCACCTCCAGCCTTCTCAGTCGGTAGAGCATGGGAAGGTGAAAAGTCCTTGACTAGTGTAAGCACTACCTAGCAACAACTAAAACATGGGTGTGTTATCAACATTGTTCTCATCCTAAATCCAAAACACAGCACTGTACCAGCTACTAGGAAGGAAATTAACTCTATCCCTGCCAAAACCAGGACAATATAGTAGTCCTTTGGCCAACTCTGCATGCTTGTGTATTTTCTTACTGTGCATGTCTGTGTGGTTTTCTCTCCTATAATTCTACTCATGTATTATGTATAACTAAATATTCATTGAACCAAAAAAGTCAGACTCTGTAACTAGTGTTAAGGGTACATGACTCTGCTGCAATGATAATTTATTTATCTGCAGTAGAACAACAATGGACAGAGATATGGTTACATCAGCTGCAGGCTGCCAACTAGTAGAATTAAATATGGAGGTTTCTCTGTCCAAAGTACCCTGTATCTACTGCCCCCACACATTTTTTCTATAATCAACTAGAATTCACACATCCTAGAAATCTCATGTTTCTTTGCGGCAAGTCACGCTAGAAAGTTTCAGCCATCAGTCTTTCCTAGACATATTCTTTTTTTGTGGGTTTTTTTTTTTTTTATGATTTGTACTTGAGAGGTTTTAGATGTGTTCTGAAGGAGGAAAGAGAGAAGAAGTCACATATATTAATGGAAAAACAGCATTGAGTTAAGTACTGTATATCATTCTTCTAAAGTGCAAATGTACTAAGGATTCCAGCTTATGTAGATAATGTAATTATGAAGAGATTCTATAGTTTTTTATTAACTGACACTAAACAGCATTTTCTTTCATTGTACTGTGTTACATAGGTTTTTCTTTTTCTTTTTGCATTTTTTTTTCTTTTCTGAAGAATTTTAGAAGAGGCAAAATGAGGAAAAAATAATGTTTTATTATGTGTTCCTGTTACACTCTGGCCCTACTCCTCTTGTATATGAAAAATAATATAAAGGAAAAATGTGTTGAAAACTCTCGGCATTTCAAATGTGCTGATAAATTTTTATTATTCCATTCTCTAAGTAAGCATGTAAAATAAGTGCGTTTCATCTCAATTTCACAGACAGGAAAGTGAAAATAATCATTTAAGTGTTATGTCCAGCTCACATTAGCATAAATGGAACAAAGTTCTTGTAGTTAATGACAAGATTAAAATCCGTATATTATAATCTCAGGCTTGTGAGTGTACTATGAGGCAAGTCTGAATGTTCAAGACTGGAGTTTAAGTGCCATCTTCATACTGAAAACTGATTTCACTGTATTGTTCACTTCATGAGTTTGTGTGAGAAACAATGTCACGCATTTTCAAGATGTTGTGTCGAAGGAAAAAATAGGACAAAACATAATGCCCCCCCAAAAGCTGAAACAATCAAGACTAATTAAACCTATTTCTAAAAAGACTTTACTGTAATAAATATTAATACTACAAGTTACAGGCACTAATTAACAGTTCAGAGAGCCTTCATCTTTTGACATAAGTCTGTGGCTGACTTTATTTTCTCCTTAATTTAGTTAGTATATTAGACTTCAAAACAAAGAGGATGCCTGCATAAAATCTAATTTTGACTTTTGGGAACATGAGCTGGCACATCTCATTATCTTCTCTTAGAACCAATCAGGCTTTGAGCTTGAGCAAAACACATTTATTAGTTTATTGCGTAGAGGCTTATGGGACATAAAAGAATCCTGAATATAAATATAATTTTTTTTTCAAAAGATCACCCTGCTGCTATCACATACAGTATTATAGATGTAATAATATTTTTATTACTTGGAGTAGTATAAAGCAAGTGGGACTAAAATAGGCTTTTTGTGGAGCTTTTGAAAACTTTACATTATACTCATAAACATTAGCATATACAAGTTTTATAGTAAATGTGTGTAGATAAGGTGAGAATTTATTGGTACACTAAAAACAGTAAATTTGAGACTGAGAAAATGCAATAAATATAAAATGCTTCTCCGCTTTGTCTTCTTCAGGCTCATGTTGTGTGTTTTTTCCTTGTGACTTAACCTGCTGGATGAGGTTATCATTATCAGACAAAGCTTAACTCTCTGTCATTGCTTTACTGTCTGCTGCTCTCAAGTCTGCACATGGAGTGGCTTTTATGATCATTTCTGAAATTTTCATTGCATTTAAGTTGGTTTACTTAAATAGTAGGTCTTGGCTAAGCTTTATGTCTTTCCATCTCCCTTCCTACTTGCTGTTTCCTTTGAGCCCTCAAAATTCACCAGGAATGTACTTCCAGTTTTCCCCTTGCATCCACACATTACACACAACCATCCCTCTGGCAGGCACTCTGGACAAAGACTACCTAGAGGTTCAGATGCAATCTACAATTCAGTATAAATTTACGCAAAACAATAGTGAACACTGCAGAAAACAGAAGAAGGGCTCTGGATGATATGCAAGGGTTAAGTTTACTCAGAACAGCTTATTTTCTTTCCTAGTTTCCACTAGAGGTGGTGGATCTCAAGTCTCAGCCAAACAGTAAATGCTTTTTTCATTTACATGTGGCTTGTGCATATGGCAGTTATTTTGAAAAGAAGCATTGCTAAGCTTTGAAGTGTTGTCTTAATGCAAATATGGTGAAATGTCATGGGAAAGCTATGTCTTCAAAACTGTCTTAGTATTTTCCAGTATTTACCTCTAAAGGACATGTCTTCAGCTATTGAAATTGTTCTCATGAGGTTGGGTAGCTCTGGCAGTTTGCTCCACTGGAGCATCTGCACCCAGGTGAGCAAGTCCTCCTCTCTTACTTGAAGGTTCTGAATGTTGAAAAATTAGCTTCAAGTTCATTTTCATTGGCACAAAACTAGAAGTGATGTAGTCGCATCTTGTAAGTGTAGGTCTTATTTTTATTAGCATAATAGTTTGAGCACAGTTGTCAGGAATATCTAAGGGATTTTCCTTCTTGTTCAATGAACAGTGATTAGTATTGCAGCAGACACATGTTGTTTTTAGGAAAAGAATAGATACTTTAATTATATAGATATTTTTACAGATATTTTACTTAATCAAAATGTCACTTTTTTTTGCTTGTGTGTAAACAAATTCTTAAGAATAGCTCTGACTTTTTTATTAACTAAAAAATACAGCTGAAATTTCCCATGTTAAAAAAAAAAAGTACTATTTCTACAACCTAATCTCTTATAATTTATGGCTTTCTTTTTAAAGTTACAGACATTTTAGAAAAAATAAGACGTACTTTGTTGTCTTTGTGGTAGCTCTAGGATATGCTAGTTAAAGGATGGGGAGCTCAAGCTGTGCTGTCATACAAATATAATTGTCTGTATGAACTTGTAACTTTAAAACAGTCTATCATCTCTTAATCTCGGAACAAGATTTAATGTAAAGATTCTTGTTGACACAGCAGTGGTTCAATAATATCCTGAATCCTGGAAGAGACAAATTAGACACGTGGTTATCATGCCCCTTTTAAACTGTTTCAACTTTACTATCTTTATGACCTGGTAAGATTTGCTGTTGTTTTCTGAAGCCTTTCTGGTGTAGCGTTAACAGGTGTGTCTTTACCAGCTGTTCTGAAGCTGATCAGACCCTGACCCTTGTCCACCCCAGTCTCCTCTCATCACTCACTTCTCAAACATGTCACCTTGAATGAGGATAGTTCTCATCGATGTTCATTATAATTAGACCAGATTTTATCAAGCTTCTTTGTGGTAGATGAGTATGTGCTTCTTTGATATATACAAGGTCACTGCAGTGTGTGTACCAAAGAACTGATTGACTGATGGTTTCATAGACGAGGTTCACACCTTTGAATAGGAAGTACTGAAGGGCACAGTCTGTGATGGCAATGTTGGTCTCAGTGGTTCATTTTACTAGAGATGTTGACCTTTATGTTTAGCTGCACACTGTATCTGTCTTTGTTTCTGGTTTTGGTAGGTTTGTTTCTCCATAGAAGGAGCTGCTAATTTTCATTAACAGTGGAACAAGCCATTCATCATGGGACCTCACTAGGCAGAAAATTCAGATCTCTTTTTCTCATGTTCACTTCTGTATCTTTGGCTTTCTGTAATTCTTGTTCTGTAGGAAGCCCATATTTAGTCACAGAGGATGACAGTTAATGCATTTTGCTGATACATTACTTAGAGTTTTCCTTTTAAAAAAAATCACCCTATGTTTTGTCTCACTTCTTAGTACAAAGGTTGGAGAACATGAGATGAGTAATAATATTTTGCTTGACTGCAACCTACTGTTAGTGAACTATAGCTCTGTTGGCTTTGCTTTTGCAGCTGTCATGGTTTCAAGCAAGTTGGTGGAAACTATAAAAACCAATGAATGGAAATATAAATAATTCAACAGGCTGGGAACAACAAATGTGCTTTTTGTAGAGTAAGTCATTGCTCACAAGTCTCTTAATGTTTTTTTTTACTGTAGTCAAAAGCATGCTGATAGGAATGATACAGTAGTTTTAGTGTATTTGGCCTTTCAACAGGCTTTCAAAAATTTTCACCAATGGCTCTTACAGAAATTAAGCTCTTACAGGCTAGATGGAAAGACTATACATTAGTAACCAGATTAAAAAATAGGGGAAAAATAAGGAATACGCCACTGTTTTTCAAAGAACTTGTTTCCAAATCAGAAATGCTATTTCGTGCTATTTTTCCTCCCCTAAAGAGTTGTCTGGTTATGAACGCAGTCAGCTACAGCCAAAATATGGAAGAGGCCACTCTGAGCTGTTGTTTAGTCCTATGCAGGCCGCTGAATGAATGAATGAATAAATAAATAGTTAACTAAACCTGTCTTTAATTGCTGTTTGCATACTATTACAGTGGTTTATGCAGTTAGTGTATGATACGCATCAATCTAATCTCCTGGAAACAAATACAACCTTGGTTGCTGCATATCCCATGAAGACTCATGGTCCTTTTCCTGTTAGCAATAAAGTGCTGTATAAATAAGGACAGCCTAGCTTCAGGAGGTAGGCTGACACAGGTCTTGCTTGCAGCACTACAGTCCCTTCTAAAACGGTGCTCAGGAGAGTGAGTTCACCCTCTCACCTCTCCTGTCCCCTGGGGGAATAAGCACCAAGCCCCCACAACAGAGCTGTGTTTGCACGGTATCTCCTGGGCGGGCTTCGGCGCACAGCCCCAACAGGCACAGAGCTGCAGCTGTCTCTGGCTCCTCCAAGCTGTGCTGGGCTCCAGGGAAGACCCTTCCTAGCCTCCTACAAAAAGATATTGCAGCATTTGTAAAAAAGCTATCTTCTGGATTCTCCACACAGTCTACATGTCATCTGCTGCTGATAAGCATTGCCAGTTTTTAATCTTTTCCTGCCATTTGACTATCTGTCTGAGTTTTGCTGCCATTAATTAACTCTGCCACTTTTCACCTCACTGTTGCCATTTGATTAACTTTTCCATTGCTGCCTTTTGGGTTTTGGCCTGTTTTTAATTCATTGCTGCCATTTCATTAACTCGCTCTGCCATTTAATTTAACTTTTGTCTTTTGATTTACTCACTGTTGCCAGTGGATTTAACCTTGTCTAACCAGGCAGCCTGACTTTGTCTTCCAGCTCCTCCCTTGATCCTTACCTCTTCCTTCAGCCAGACATTTCCCTGGTTTCTTCACAAAGGCTCCACCAGCTCTTTTATCATATTTCCTCCCATTTTTTTGGTCTTTCTGCATAGGGTATTTTTCTTGAGGCATTAAGTTAATCATGTTCTTTTTAAACTGAGTCATATTTAACACATCGGGTAACAACATAAACTTATATTGTGAGTAATTCAGTCCTTTTCCTTTGACAATTGTCTTTGGAAATTTCTACATTGCTGTTCACACACAGGTTTTAATCTGATACTGCTCTGGGCTGGCTGTATTGCATTGAAGGAAAGCAGTCTTCAGAGCTAGAACTGTTTCCCTAAAGCATCATGAACATATATTCTGTTTGTAAGGAAAGTTAATTAACTGATTTTTAGAGATCCTAGGATATGCCTAAAGTACTCAAACTTCCATCTAACATGTCATTAGGATTTCAGTAGATAAAATTAAAAGATGTTTCTTTATTTTATAGAATACCTTGGTAAAAGTGTACTTCCTTGATGTCTCTGAGTCTTTCTAAAACAGTAGATTTCTTTCTTTCCCTGTCCTTATACCTGTCTTTATATATTCTCCCTAATTTTTTTTTGCTATAGATCAGACTGTAAATAAGTAAGTCATAAGTATGTTTTCTTCTTTGGCATTTAGCAGTTAACGTGGACTACCCTTAAAATCTGTCCAGGCAAAAAATAATGCATAGACAATGGACAGGAAAGTAAATTACATTTTAGCTTAGAAAGGGTCTGTATTATGCCACTGATTCTTCAGGAAATATTGTCATTCCAGGAGCTAGCACTACATTTGAGAAGTTGAAGGTTGTTTGGTGACAATTGTGGATATAGGATGATTGATTATACAATTCTATATTAACCTTCTGTAGTGATTTTTGAATCTTCCTGGGATTTCAGAAGTGACGGGTGAAGCGTGGGAAATATTGAAATCCTGTTAAGAATTAATCTTTGTTATTTATTTGTTAACTTAAACTTACTTAGCTTACTTCCTTTAAGTTTCTATAGTTATTACTGAGGATTATGGCTAGATCAATACCCTTTGGAGTGATGTGTATAAGTCTTAAAACCCATGTCTTCCACACCCCCACCTTTCCTTTTCTTCACATTTGTATTTTATTTCCTTATCTCACCAGTAAATTTTCTGCAGATGTGAAGATGCCCTCCCCTGCACTGTTAGCTATCATCATTCATAGCAAAGTTGATTAGGGATGTCAGTCCATCCCTACCAGGTGTGCCCTTGTTGACACTAGGGAAAGCACCCATACCCCTCCACCCCCTGGGGGTGTACATCAGATGCATTTACAGTCACAAGGGGTTCATTGTCCTGTTCCACTGTGTTAATTAGGCATCAGGCTGCCTGACATTCCCTGGACAGTCCAAATCACATGGTTTGCTACGCCTTAAATTCCTTTTTCCTCTTTTTCTTTTCCCAAGTTCTTTCTCTTTAACATCCTCTTGCCTTCCCAAATAAACACCTCATCCCCTGTTTATTCTATTTTTACACCCTTATTCAGTATGTGTGGCATGATTGCCCTGGCAATTACTGCCTTGGGTCAGCAACTCTGTGAAGCTACCACCCCACTTTGCTATCTGTAATGTTTCCCATTTCTGCCATTTCTCCTGTTGCTGTCTTGTTAGTGTAGTCACTGGTCAAGGTTGGTCAGCTGCTGCACTCCTCTTTGCTCTCTGTAATGCCTTGCAATTTCTCATATTTTTATCTTGCTAGTGTAGCTACAGGTCAAGTCTTGGCCTTCTGCACGCATTCCCTAATGCTTCCCCTCTCAGAGATAATACGAGTTAATATGAGAAGGAGCTGTGTGACCCCATCTCTCTCTCAGAACCTGCATCAAGTCCCGTGATCACCTCCATGGGTTGCACAGATGGGAGCAGGAGCCAGACTCTCCTGGACATTGCCTGTGGTACCACAGTGCCAGTAGCTGTAGTGTGACATTTTTGGGTCAGACTTTCGGGGCCCTGCCATGACTCACACAGGAGACATACAAGACTTAAAAACAGTAACACCACCACGAGGTTAATAGTCTAACATGACCATGTAGAAAAGCCAGCTCTTTGGGCCTGATAGCACATACCCACCCCTCTTCAGCCACCTGGAAGCAGGATGTCAGTGGCTGGATGGTGGTACTTGTACTGTTGCAAAAAAGTGTGCTTGAAATAAGGAGCCTTTGCAATGGAATTGGTCAAAAAATAATGAGTGCCCTGTCACCAGACCTCTGAATCCACCCATCTGCCTGTTCATCTCTCTTCCTCCTCCTGGCCTGTTTGAGCTATTTAATATATTCATTGTAAGTGAGAGTCTGAATGAGAAGAGCTCTGCTTGAAGCAGTTAAGGGTCTTGAACCTAGGTCTTCAGCACACTGTGAGAGTGCTCTTCTTTGTGATACCAATTAGTCTGGGATGGGACTTTCTCCTTCTTCTCCTCCCATTCCTTCCCAAATGTAAACAAATTTTCTTCAAGCTTTTGTTGTTGTTGTTGTTAAATAGAATTGATATTTCTGCATTTTGCAGCAGAAGAGGTGGGAGGTAGGAGCTGAGGGCATTTATCACCTTGCAATGTTTAGAGCTCAACCTGGCAGCAGTCCGAATGTGTAATCATCTAAAACCCAGCTGTGAGGAATAGTGGGTTTAATTTAGGAAGAAGACCAAGTGGCAATCAGATAACTCACCTAATTCACCTTAGTCCTCAGAACTGTGTTCCCACACTGGGAATTGGAAATTTTAATTGGTTTATGTGCTTTATTACAGAGTAATAAGTAAAAAAAAAAAAAAAAAAAAAAAAAAAAAAAAAAGAAAAAAGGAAAAAAAAAAAAAAAAAAAAAAAAAAAAAAAAAAAAAAAAAAAAAAAAAAAAAAAAAAAAAAAAAAAAAAAAAAAAAAAAAAAAAAAAAAAAAAAAAAAAAAAAAAAAAAAAAAAAAAAAAAAAAAAAAAAAAAAAAAAAAAAAAAAAAAAAAAAAAAAAAAAAAA